>NW_017256436.1:3562385-3587847 GCF_001594055.1 Mycetomoellerius zeteki
AGAAGATTTTAATTATTATCTATTACTTCATATACATATTTATCATTCTTATTTCTTAATAAAACTTTATAAACGCATTTTATAAGTTATTGTGTCATTTTACGTCTTATTTATGTGCATTGTTTGTAAATTTTTCATGAGTAGTCCCTATGAGTAGTCGTATATCCCATCCCTATGGGATATACGGCAAAAATGTAAGGGTTTCAAAAAGTTCATTTTTTAATACGAAAAATAAATATTTCGGATTTCTAATATTTTTTTCATAGTAGTAGACACAATACAAAGTTTTTACTGATATAGTTCGTTTTACTTTAAACATATAGTAAATAATATTTAATAAATCAAGTTTTTTTGATAGGTGCGGCATATATACCGGAGTTACCCTATAAGAAACAAGTGCACTTTTTACACATCTTATACATCTAAAAAAAATATTAACAAAAGTGTATTTAATAAAAAAATAAAAAAAGAGCAGTAAAATTAAATAATAAATAAATTAATTCCCCTCTCCCCGTTTTTCTATATCCACTACACCTAGATAGATCGCGGGGTTTGCTATTCTGAAAAGTAGGTTGTTATTCACAAACGTTTGGAAAAACTTGATATAGGATGTTCAAACTAATTGTTAGAATATAAAATTATTTGTAGTATTACTCATCACACTCGAAATTCCTACGTAATTATTTTGATAGTCCAACAAAATTATTTTCAGATTTGTATCTAATTAAATTTTCAGATATTTTATCGTTCTTTCCGTGTGATACTAATAATAGTTATACATTGTTGAATATGAAATTATAAATAATGCTGTGTTACTTTTAGTTGGTGTCGACTGAGATATGTCTTGAGAAAGTTTTTAATTGATAACAATCAAAGGAAAGATACAAAACATACGAGGTCAGAGATGCAGATGGGCGATCGGCAAAGGGATCATACTCATCCTCCTGGATCTGCCGTTCAGCTTGAACATCCTCTGCATTTTGCCTCATTGGGATGTAGGATCTATCGTCATTGTCGATCGAGAACGTAGATACGGTTAATCGGAATATCTTAAGAAAATATGTCTTACTTATCGATCATATCGCGCGTTGCCTGGAACTCCGCAAGGTTTGCCGCCATTCCTGGCTTTCTTTGATAATGCTATAGGCATTCGGATCTTCCGTAGGTTTTCTGCTCGTGAATTCCGTATAACGCTTCCGTCAGACTATGACAACCGATAAATCACCTATTAACCCGCTTGCGCGGCGTTCAATGACGATAATGCCTTTCCGTAAACTCGTTTAACAGAAATGGCATTTACGGTAAGAGAACATTCAAGCGCAACTTGATCGTCGAAGAAAATGTGACGGTTTCAAAACGCAGCGGTTTCAAAACGTGATTAAGCCACACGGCAATTACGTCGTAACTTTCATTGACATTTACATCCGTAGTACGAAGTCGTCTCGAATTATCGATTTAAATCGCTTGTATCCTGCGAAACTAGAAAGGAAGAAACTGAGACTCTCGAGCCTGCATTTAAAATAAAATGTCAAAGTGCTTTTTTGACTTATTAACTTTAAAGAGACAGAAAAGTTAGATTGCTCGAAATCTTTGACAATTTTTTATGACAAATTAAATAAATGAAGTTTATTTATACAATTAGCACATAAAAAGTAAAAATTATTTTTTATTGACATATACTTATATAAATAAGCAAAATTTATACAAATAAAAAAGCAATATATAAATATATTTCATTTTTTCAAGATTATATCGTTTTGCAATATCTCAGCTTTCATGTAATCCGATCATGGTGAATTTTAACGATGAAACTTCTATAAAATACAGCAAATAAAAATTATTGCAGGTTTTATTAACAAAAAAACTCAATATTTTTATCTTTTTATACTAAAAATTAAATGCTCAAAATAAAATGATTGTCCGTGATTCTGATGATTCATTTTATAGCGGCAAACCTTCTGAAGATTTCTAGTTAAAATTCGTCATAATCGGACCGCCAAGATATTATTGCAAAACGACGACCTCGAAAAAGAAACGGAATATGTATACAGTGTGTCCGGGAAAAAAGGGTTCAACATTTATAAGGATAAGCAGATAATCATGATACTAACATACAAAATTGTTTATATCTCAGAAACGGTAAATTTTTTATCTATGTCTCTACTAAAGGGTTTATTATATTCACTATAGTGTGTACTATCTACCTTATAAAATGTTGGATCTTTTTTCTCGAATATTCTACATATACATATGTGTATGCTTGCGCACGCGTGTGTATCGTATATTTATATAAGTATTTGTCAATAACAAATATATTTTTTTAATCTTTATACATATTGTATAAATATCATTTAAAGTTTCACTCTTTTACACTTATTTAGATCGTCTTAAAAAATTGTCAAAAATTTCGAGCAATTTAATCCTCTAAACTCCTTAAATTACTTTCAGAATATTAAAGATTTTTTAACATAAAAGTTTCTCGACATTCTACATTCTCTTTCAAATAATTACAGTTCAGGAACTATGTATTCTCCCGAAATAGTACGAAACATCTATTAGAATATGTTAAGTAACATATAATTATACTCATTGTTTAATATGATAGAAATCACATATGCTACCGTTGCGAAATATAACTATGTACATGTAATAACTTTAAAGAAGTAATTTTTTTGTGTGGATTGCATAATGTTTCCTTAGTAATCAGTGAACTTGAAATACTTTACCAGCTAAGGAAATGTACACGTGTGCGATATTCGAACTGAATGCATAATTATAACGTTTTTATTTCCATTTACGCTGTATTCGGGGAACGTGCTATCAGTGTGCTATTGTGTCATTTTATCTTTATCGTTCATTACAGACAGAACAAGAATGACGCAATAACGCTAATAGCGCAACTCTCAAATGCAACTTTAAACTGCATAAAAAAACTTATATTGTCGTTGGATAGATATAATATATGGTAAAAAATTGCGCAATAATACTATAATGACAACAATACTATTGTTAAAAATTATACCATCTAGCTTCAGGAGCGTAAAATCGTTACTCAAAAATAGCAAAAAACTTAAAACGGTGAAGTAATTTGTTTTCTGAAATTATTGAAATGCATTTTTTGATCAAGGCATTCTAAACAATAGGATATATTATTTAATTGTCATTTGTGCAATCATATAACTGTAGAAATGAATCGTCTCAATTTCCGTTGGAAACTCAATAAAATATGTGAAAACTGGCTCTAGAAAAAGCTTCTTCATCGACATTTTTCTTTACTAAAAGTGGGATTTACTTCGATCAATATTCCTTGATAAGTTAATAGAAATGCCTTGACAAGCTTTGTAAAACAATAAAATAGAAATCTTTAATATTTATCGCGAATTAATTTCTCATGGAAGTGGTACAATAATTGAATTGACCTTGTGGTAACAGTGAGATCTTATGGTAACATTTTATAGAAACAGAAAAATATATAAAATAATTCTAAGTTAATTGTAAGAAAAATACATTTATTTGTAGCCACATTGCTACTAAAACTCATATTTTGACACATGTCTAAAGAGTTTATTATTACAGATTACAGATTAATAAGAAATATTAGGAAAACAATAAAATTTAGTTATGTTGTGAATTAGCCCACTGTTTAGTAAGATTTTCAATTATTTTTGTACCGAAGTAATATTATCTAAAAATCTGTATATTTTATTATCTTATTATATTGAAAGATTTTAATAATATTCTCATATTTAAATGTTAATTTTATAATAGATAATTTTTGATCATATAGCAATTGCTTAACAGATAAAATATATTGCAAAGTGATTTCTTTTAATATATAATATATATGACAAAATGTATATGTTTTGCTGTTGGTTATAAGTTGTTTCGTACGGTTATTTGCATATGGTAATCCATCAAAGTCAAAGATTTAGGACTACTAAAATTGCATACTAATAATAAATATCTTCAAGTAATTTCATTTTATTAATAGGATCACATTATCGCAGATTCGTTACAGATAATATTTATTTACATTAGCGCTAATTTATTTAAATAAATCACGATGTCGTCTATGTACAAATATGTCGGTGTATGTATTCGTAAAACAATAATTAATAATTCTATGATGATAAGACATATCTAAACTAGATAAAGTATGATACAACAACAGTGCTTTAATAACCATCGGTATCGGGAGGATGCTGCACCTTCGCAGCCCTTTTACACGTTTTTTCTCGATTACGTTTGTCAATTAAAGATATAAAAATAATAGCCTCCAGTCGGCAGTGCGTACGCTGATACGGGCACTAAAATCCACCGGCTGTATGAATAACAATAATATCTGAGCATTTTCGTGGCGTCACGAATCCCATTGTACAAAAAGGAAAAAGACAAGGAAAAAAGCAAAATTCACTGAATGCACATCGGTTCCCCTGTTCGTTTTCGCCGCGCATAAAGACATTAGGCGCTAATAAAATAATAAGTAGAGTCCGTCAGTCCTGTGACTTACACCTTAAACTATATGTTAATCACATGTTTCGCGGTTATTTATAACTAGGATCACAGGCTGTATCTGTGATTATTCAGTGTTCACAATCGTCATTGTTAGTTATAAATAATTAAATTGGTTGTTGAAACGAGGAACTGTGTAGTAAATAGTGTTCTTTCCGGAGTCGGGGCATCGTGAGTTTACGCGCATCGAAACGTGACTTCGGTGAATCATCAATTCGACGAGCCTCAACCTCCCTGTAATAAGTGAGAATTAACATCGCTCACTTTTATCATCCTCGGTTAAAATATACATTGTATGTATGAGCAAAGAACGAATGAACAGAGAAAACGAAACCAAATTGTTTAAAAAAAAAAACTTGTTTAACGTATCACACTCTATCTGCATTCATTGTCCGTTCGTTGTTCATGCATTCGATGTATATGTACCAATGTATATTCGTTATTGCGTCCAGCGAACGAGTGCGCGATAATTAAATGATATGTTATTTTCGACAAAGTATAAATGGACAACACTCAATATATTTCCATGTTTGATAAGAATTTCAGCGTCTTGACTTTTGAATTTTTAAACAGTCACGCACATTTCGCCCAATTGTAGCACAATACTTTTCATCAACTAAATTCGGACACAAATTCGCACTATTATAATACACGCAATAAATAAGAAAGCAATTAATCGGAACGTATCAAATCGAAGGTAGAAATGCTAAATGGAATACGAAATTGCAACTACGGAATGTGAAATATCGACTGTGCTATTATCCTCTGTTGCGAGCTAATAATACGATCGGATCTTTTCACACACTCGACTGCTAACCATACTTTTTTAACCGAAAGTTTTTCGCTTAGAGACAAAAGATATTACAAATTCGTGAGAAAAATACATAAAAATAGCACTGTATATGAGATGTAAAGATAAAATTTACATAATTGCAAAGTCACCGAACGTAGACCAAGTAATCGAAAGTTTGATTAACAAACTCATTCTTGACGTTGGTTAGGTAAACCAAATATCGTTTACATATTAAAAATAATACCAAACATAACATCAAATAATATCGAATAAATATAAACGCTTGCCTTTGCATTTACTGTGATATGCGACTCGATAAAATATTCAAAAATTATTTCTCAATTGATAAAAATTACACATATACCCCTTGATAAGTTAGGTATATGTTTTACACACATACGAGAAATTCGAATAAAGATAGAAAGAAACGCGTATATAGTCTTGCTCTTCTTAAAAAATTTGAAAAGAATTTTAAATATATCTTTGAATGTACTTATTTTACTTTATAATTAAACACGATATATCTGTATGAATTTGAAATGTGACCATATTTAAACATGATATATTTATATTAATTTGAAATTTGACCTTCCTCTCTCTCTCTCTTTCTCTCTCTCTTCACATTTGTATCGTCAATGAAAGTGATAACTTGTTTTTTGCACAATTACTATATTATCAGCTACATCAGTTATACACATGACAAATCAATGTACGTTCGTGCATTGCAAGTCAATATATCGGTTTCATTTTTGATCAGATAGCAAAATTGACTGCTAAAAAATCTCCGTCATGTTATAAAGATATATGAAATATTCTTTAAATGCAACTCGAGGGAAGTACATATAAGTCCTGCATGGAAATGGTATCGTTATATTTCAGTTTAGAATTGTTGGATTTCTGTCCGTTTAGAATCTCCATAAGAGACATGATTCTTAAACAAATAAAAACGAAAAACATTCAATATTAAAAAGGCACAGAATAAGGGTCATTGAGAACGCGAGTATCGCTTCTCCAGCGCGTATCATCTAAACGAATATGTTTCACGTGTCTAGAATTCTGTTATTTATACATTCGCGCACGCGTCGATGACACGATGAGAATAAGGCCGCGTAGAAGCAGAGCCAGTGATATGGTGTAAAATAATGGAAAGAAGCAAGAGCAAGTAGTTCACTCTAAGCGACTCGCCATTTTACTAGCTTCGCATTAACGTCGACGATTGGCGCATTTAATCTTCGCTCGAAATCGGATGACATTCGAGCGAATCGCACTCGGCCAGGGCCTCGCCGCCGCGTCGTAGAGGAAATTCGTCGGTTAGCAGGCTCTCTGGCACTGTAACCGCCGAGTCGATGCTGTCGAAATAGCGGTGAGGCCACGCGGAGCTCGGGCGAAAGCGCCTGGTGGGCGAACCGATTATGAATTCTACCCGCGTGGAACCGGTGATGGATGATGTCTCTTGATTCAGGGAGTCCGGATAGAGGGATGAGTCGCTGTGTCGGAAACTGCTGTTGGTCGAGCACCAGGAACTCGGTGGTTCGGTGCAGTTCTGGAAGATACGAAATGCGTGTTAGTCATTTAGACAAATAAAATGCGCCCTGTTCTATTACAAGTGCGAAAATTCTCCTGCCGCTACTACAGCATCGCTTTAGAGATATATCGTCTTGGAGATACATCTTAAAGAGATGCGTGACAAAGAGATTAACTTTATATTAATACCCAAGAATTTAGAACAGCCGGTTTATGTCAGTTTTGTAGCGTGAGAATTGACGGGACAAATTTACATGTTAAATGTAGAATGACAACAATTTGTAAAAACACTACTGGCTGTTTTAATGCTGAGGTATCAAAATCTGTTATCTCTCGTATTTATATAACATGTGTATGAGCAAAAGTAAAACTCTCATACGAAGCGATTTTACTACTTAATAACTTGAATTCAATCATAATAAATATAAATGTAAGAATCGCAATAATTAAGTAAAGAGAGCGTGTCACGAATTTTATTAGCGAATGCAATATATCGTAAAATGACATCGTTTCGCGCGATATTGCTGGATATAAGATGGACAATGAACCGCAAGGCCAAGCAGGTAAACGTGTGGTCGATTCATTTTCCCTCAAAATCGCGGATGTGACTATAATAGACCACAGCTACGACGGCTCTCTCGAGTTTTTATACTCCGTAAACAAGCAACGCTAGCAAATAAAATCAAATCTCAGCAACCAAAAAGAGCAAATCAATTTAACATACAACATACATTTGAAAGAGCGGGGAGGAAGACTCGCTAGCGCTGAATGCTGATGATGATCATAATGATACGTGCTAATATAAATGTACTAAATAAATGTTCTCTCCTCTTTCTCTCCTTCTATATCATGAGAGTAAAGAGATCTGTTTGAGTATGTACTGAAATGTATGGGAGTATCAAGGTAAATGAATATGCGACGAATCGAGCGTGTATGGTTGTGTGCGTTTTTATGAACGAAAGATAAATGTGGAATTATCTGAATGTGGCTAGAACATTACTAGTTTTGTCTAGCGGTCGGTTTTTCAACAAAACTTCGGCAATGGAAGCTCGCGTTTATCGTAATGAATGTGCGTAAACTTTGATGAAATATTCGGCCGCGCATGCACAAATTTTGATGGGTTCTCGTAAATAAATCGCAAAAGAGAAGAAAAAGCGACAAAATCCAAATATGTGCGAATAACCGTTTAACCCTTTGTGATGCCAGTTTGAAATAATATAAAAGTGTATTTTATTGTCTTTTCTAACACTAGCGTGGATCATAGAAATCAGTCTTTAAAGTCTTAGAAATTAAACAAGAATGTATTAGTTTCTATTTTTAATCTATAAATTGTTTACAATATAGAATTAGCAGTATCCCCTGAAAGAGAAGAATAATTTCATTCAATAGAGAAGTGGAAATTAAAATAACAATTTTAAAAGTTTAAATTTATGGTAATAGATTATTAATACGAACGATTAATGGTCTATCTATTCTATAGTACTCAAACAAAACGCGTTAGCATATTAAAAAGAATAACTACGTTATTCATTCCAAAAGTTCAAAGAACTCTCATATGATATATTTACAAAGATAAGCATTCTTACTGATATTCGTGATCTGGGAGATTCGACTACGGGTACGTGCGCATGCCAAAATCCAAGTGAGAGCGTTCAAACCATGGTGTATCCTCTACTGGTGTTGGCAAAGGGGAGGAAATGAAAATAGGTTGAAAAGACAGAGGCTATAGCTCACCACATCCAGGAAAAAAGCATTAAAGCAAATGATAATAAAAGAAGCATAACTTACGAGAAAAAACCGGCGGCACGCGAGAAGGGGCCACTTTCTTTCTTTATTGGACCGCCGTTGGGGACGGGCTCGAACGCACGCTCGCCTGCCCTCCAGATCTGATTTCGGTATGGTGGACGATTGGGCGGACAATTGGTGGTTTTAAAACAAGAATTAGTCGATTCGCTCGCTCAAGTCTGCACGTATTGTTACAGATGGTTTTTTTTTTCCAGGAACATCGATTTATCAGGCAAAGATAGTGGCTCAGCGAAAACGGGAATTCCGTTCCTGTATGATTGTACATCGTTGGTACCGTGTCGAAGTCCGCGGTAGAATAGAGGAAGAATGGAATAGGACAAGGACGTAATGAAGATAGACGTCACGGGAAAATCAGCAGAAAATAACAGAGTTATGAAAGTCGGTGCATGTGTCTGTATCATCGCAGGAAACCGTACCAGATACAGCCTCGATAAATATACGTACTTTCGGTATCACTAGATGATATAGTCACAGTTACGGTTGTTACATAAGGATGTGACATAACAGTAATAAGACGATAATAGTAGTAATTACAATAGCGAAAAGTACAGAGGTGAGATAGTTAGCAAGATAATACAGAAAGATTCGTCAAATGAAAATGACGATAATGGAATGCTGTTTAGTCCGTCTAGCCAATCTTAATTTAACGAGACCGAAGTCAGTGCGGGTTGAGACGAGATACTACTGGGAAGTAAAAAGGATATAGTTTTCTAATCTCGTTACAAAGGTTAAGAGAGTGGACTTCGAAGGGAATGATGTTGAAGGCGATGATTGTCCCTAAGAGAGAGCAACTAAAGCCTGTCATCCTGAGGGAGAGAAGGCTTGTCGAGAGCTCTCTACTATACCGGACCATTGGACAACGGTGACTTCAGCCAGCTGCTCCAAAAGAATTGCTTTACAGGTCGTACCTTGCCGTTCTCGGACGCATCGACGGACGTCGCTGCGCGCGCCAGGCTGTGGGAACGGCGTGCAGGAGCGGGCGGTCGTCGAGGGGGAACGTTTACCGTTCCTGTGTTGGGCGAGGACGTGCCGAGGTTGTTGTTAGACTCCAACGAGTCACGGGCGCGGGACAGCGAGGAGGATTTATTTAGGGAGTCTCGGCTGGAATTGTTACGTGGCAGGGATCGATTGTTCAAAGACGACTCCCGATTTGTTTCCTTGCTGCCGCCGCCGACGCTACTGCTGTTGCTTCCGTTACCGCCGCTCCTGGACAGACTTCTATTGCCTAGCGAGTCTCGACTGGATTCGCGCGGTTTCGATAACGACTTGCCGCCGCCATGGCTGTCGCGACTAGAATCACGCAGTGGTCTCGTTAGCGATTTAAGTGATTCCCTGCTATCGTTCCTGCTGTGACTGGGCGGTCGCGCAGGCGTCGTTGCAGTCACGCTCGTTGTAGGCGTCGTCGTTGTCTTGCCGCTCACGTTGCCGAGTAAAGGTATACGACTAGGACGCCGCCGCGGCGACGGTTTGATCTCTACCGGCTGATGATGATCCCGGGCGGACTCCGTGCTGCTGCCGGGCTCGAGGCCGCTTTGCTCGCATCTGGGATGCTCCAAATCCGCCTCGGGTTCGGCTTCCGTTGGTGGTCGTTGTTGAAGACGCTCTAATACGCGTACTCGCGCCCGCGTACCTTCTAATTCTATATTTCGTTCCTCTAACTGAAAGAGATATGGATCATGTTATATTGTATTATAACGAACATCATATACAATATCATATTGTAATATTATAACGATTATCTGTTTACAGAAGAATGTAACGCACTTAATAATGTAATATTTTTTTGGAATTCTTTTAAATAAAGTTGCTATATGTATGTGTGTGCGCAGCGACTTTTGATTGCGACTCACCTGGAAACGCAAATCATCGTTCTCCTCGCGCGCTTTATCCAGTCGCTCTGAGAGAGTTTCTGTACTTTTCTTGACTTCATCTAGCCTTTTTTGTAAGACCTGCAAACAATAAATTGTTAAGAAATTAACAGTCATTGATCAAGTTTATTCTTTTAACTTTTAAATAGATGTATTAGAATAGGAATGACTGATCTTACCTGATTATGGACGGTAGTAGTAATTAGGTGCCGCTGAAGCTCGAGGGGCGAATGCTCGCGAAGAATGGCCGCAATCTTCCTTGAGTCGACGTCTTTCACGTGAGTCACCCTAGTGGGCGAGACCAGGATGGAATCGAGCGCTCCCAACCTGGCTCGCCTTTCATTCACGTTCGCCTCAACATCGATGTCGACATTACGCATCTCGTCATTGCATCCGACAACATCCAATAATACATTCTTCTCGATGGTCCTTGTGCGAAAGCGGCTCTTGTGAGCCTTGCTTCCAGGACTACCGGTGACCGACACGAACGCCGAACTATTGCTCTTAATACTAGTAACATTGGCATTCTTCGGCGAGGAAATTACCGGCGCGATAGGTTGCAGTCTTTGAACGCCTGGTGTCAAAATCTCCGAGGCGTTCTCGATCAGTCCAGCCCGCAACCGATCCTCCAGACCAGTCTTCAGTGCCGATAGGGCGGCCAACTCCGTTTGCAGTTCTTGAGCTCGGGCACGACTTGATATCGTCTCTGCCTCGAGCTCGGCCACTTTGTCTAATAGCTGTTCCTTCTCCCGCCTGAGAGCTATCACTTGCGGGTCCCTACTATCCTGTTGCTGTAGATCGACACTTCCATCATCAACATTACTGTTACAGCCAATTGTTCTATCAGTATCACCGAGACCAGTGATTTTTCTCACAGCCTCGAGCACATCCGTCGACACCAGTTCCTCTGTCGCTACGCTCTCCAAGCGACCCTGAAGGCACTCGACCTCTTCGCGCAGCCGAATCCCTTTGCGGTGGATGACATCTAGCAGGTTCCAGAGTTCGTCCTCCGCCTCGTCCAATGTATTCGGCCGGGGACTGCTCGCTCGCGGCGCAATCGCCGTCGAGGCGCTGTCCTTCGACGAAGTCTCCGTGCTGAAACCAGAGTCCTGGACCGTCGCGCTGCAGTTGTTTTTAGTGCCGCCACTGTGGGAGTTGCTGCGGCTTCTAGGCAGCGACGAAGACGATTCACCTCCACCCCCGCTACCGCTTCCACCGCTGCCGCCCCCGCTGCTACTTTCGCGTGTCACTCGCCGCCTTATCTTGCCAGGCTCCCATTCGCTGATCCTTCGCGAGGACGGGCTCGACAGCGGTAACGGGATGTGCGAGCTCTGGGTACAGGTAGACGACATCACGGACGCACCCGCGGACGCCGTAGCGGCCATCTTGTGCCGGAGGTTTGGGAACGTCTCGATGACGAGGTCCCGGAACTCGAGCAGAGCACCGACTTCATTCTGCAGTTCCTGCAGGGCCACCAAGGATTTAGCTTGCTCGCTGATGAGGTAGTGAAACGGACCGGGGCGCAAAGGCATGCAGTCCATGCCACCAACGCCGACGCCGCTGCCACCGCTGCCGACGCCGTTACTGGTACTGACGTTCACCACGACACCCTCTGTCGAACCGCCGCCGCCGCTACTATTGCTACCGCACTGCTGCAACAACAAGAAGAAATCTACCTTGAAATCCGTTATAAAAAAACAGGAAGTACAGAATATAAAGTCTACTCTTTAAATTTTTTGAAGTGGAATCTCACACTAAAGAATGAAAATTGAGCCAATCTTGAAAAAGAGTGGCTCAATTTTCAATTTTTAAGAGTAAGATTTATTCTAAAAGTTTTAGAGAGTACTTTTACAATCTATAATTTGCAGCTATAATAATGCTATGTGCACCGTACAGAAAAAATTAATCATTAGTAATACAGACAATTTACAGATTCAGTATTACAATGATATATATGCAAATATGTATAATATTATATATGTATAGGATATATATATGATAAGAAATGTAAAATGTATAAAAAATACACGGTATATATAAAATTATAAGAAGAGAATTCTATTTCGTCCCTAAAGTCTAACCATTTAATGAATGTCAATGGCAAAATATAATCGAAAATACATTATTGATTATGTATTGCAATAAAGTTCGCAAGTTTTGTATAAAATTTTCTTTTTACCGTATCAATTTAAACTCGAATAAATTAATTCATCGATTGTTTTTCATATAAAAAAAATCATAATATTTTCTTTTTCATATAAAAAATAATATTCCCTAAAATTGAAAAATTGTTCCTAGATGTGAAAATTTTATTAATTAATTTTCGTAGCATCAAATAATAAATAGAAAATTTGTTCATACAAACTGTTAAAATTTCTAATTTATAAGTTCACTAATGCAAATAATTCAATTGCTGAACTTTCTTTTTATCGCTGAAATCGACAACGACACTTTCTCATCATCTGATCGTTTTCTAGTACTACAAATCGAAATGAAGCCCTATGTGTGACGGTTTCACCGTCCACTTTCTTGCGCGAAAATAACATATTCGCTAATCCTAAGTGAAGCGCGCTAACTGTTATCCGAACATGCTAGTAATTCGCGAAGTCTGGCACGTTTTCTTTGGTGCACCGTCAATCTCGCTGCCATCGCATCATTCCTTTCGGACACACCCGCGCGTGAACGAGCCGTGACAACAGAAATTACGCCGATAATCGGCGTAATTTATCACATTGGAAAGTGCAATTTCTATCTCGTTCCCGAGAGAGACCGAAAGCGTTCTTCCATTATTTCAGGGACGTGTCCAATATCTCACGCTCGTGGCAAATAGATACCGCAAAAGCTTTCACGATATTTCTCACAAAAACCGATGTCATTCAATATACTTTAAATCAATTCCAAAGTAATTTGAGAATCTTTCGAATTGAAAAACCAAGCAAAATCAATATTGAGAGTTTTGCAGTACTTTTTGTTATATCATGCAATATTATATTTATTAGTAAATCTTTTGCGATCCTATTATACAGGATGTTTCCGGATTAAACCGCCAAACTTAAAATTTGAATTTAGAATCTCAAAACAAATAAAATTTTTGTAGAAATTTGCTGATAAACGCTTCGTTTAAGACATTGACTTCTTAATAAATTCCTCTAAGTATAATAATTCTTTAATTCGTGAGACCAGACAATTAAATAAAATTGAAAACAAATTAATTTTCGTTCATTTGTAAATAATAGTTTAGGCTAAAAAAGATTAATTATGCATATCGTTTTTTTTTTGCTCCTTTTATTGAAGTTATTATGATGTTACGTGTGTAAAGCCACGACGAATTCAATCATTTGCATTTGCGAATGATTGAATCTACGTTTAAATAGTCTGCAGTTTTATTGTCGTGCGCAGCAAACCTTAATTATCTTTCGGAGAAACACTTTACGGCCAAGATTACTAGATTACTGCAAAGTCCTGAAGCATGAAGATTCAACTAATTCGCATACATTACAAAGATCTCTATATGGCGTTCGCATAAGCGAACGCATAAGCGGGCAATCAAATATAATGTTTGTTGTATTATAAAACGGTACGTAGACTTTTAGAGCCTTTTCTATACTGCGATTATCGTTTCCTGATGTATTTCCGGTAATGAGAATCGGGTTATTGGAGCCTAATATCCGTTTATTTCTCTTTCGATACAAAGAAGCTATTTCCGAACAGACACCGCGTTTCGTTTATAATATAAAAAAATGCACCGAGATCGATAATTATTAATTATCCTAACGAAGCGTGCAACGTCACACAATATGGTTCCTATTTTCTCTGGTATTTTCTCACGTATCGCGCTGATGATAACGTTCAATAGAATGTTTATTTTCCAACTATTGGATGTTTTCTTCATTGAGATAGAATTATTCTTCTAGATTAATCTAAATCTAAAAGTATAATCCAATCAGCGCGAAAAATAACTTCCAACAGTTGCAAAATAAATATTCTGCTGAACGTGGCCAATGGGAAATTTGTACGACCGAGCACAACTGTCGCAAATCGCAAAACAATCGATCGACAATCGGACATAGCCATCGATCATAAAGGTTCGATTCTCTTCGCTGAAGAGTCCGAATTTAGGTTGCTGTGTCTAACGGGGGCTGTATAATTTTATTCCTCCTAATTATCGATACGCACTTTCACCGGTTCTATACCAGGCGAAGGAGAATGCGGTCATTATGTTAATGGCCAGCGACTACATTAGTTCGAAACACACGTGCGCAAATTCGATGCATTTTTTAACGTGCCAATTCGACCTCCAACCAGTATTGACGATTAGAACACACATTTTACCTCGTAAAGCGGATGCCTATGTGCGCGTCCTGTGTTATCGAAAGCGAGATGGGAAAGTGAACACCGAAACGGATGTGCGTCCTCATAGATAATTAACTCATAATCGCATTATCCGGGAAATGCTAAGCTTTTCTCCCTGCAAGTAGATTTAGAGAAAATCAGGTGATACATCTCGTTACACCCGCCTATATTTCTACATAATTATTATATCCGTTAAGATTTTTAAATAAAGTATCATCAATCGCGATGTTAATAATAACAAAATAAATATCACCGTACAACGTAGTAGTATACATTACATAGTATCTCAAATATGTGATATGTAATAAATAAAAAAGTATCAGTTGCTTAATTATCGCCCTGATAAAGTGAACTGGCATGTTTACGAAACGTTAACATTAACAATGAAAGGAGATAACCTATAAACCGCGTAACACACACACACAAAGAATATACTGGAATTATGATGAACAGTACTCATACATCGAATATCAATATCGAGATAGTACTTAGGTAAATATTTCAAGTAAAATTTAAAGTCCATATACAGAAATAATTAATTATTATAGAGTTAAACAGTTTAGAAGTAAACATAATAACAATAATTTTCTAAAATTATTCGTGGTTAAAATAATTAAATTATTATTTTATGAGATATATTCAAACTGCAGGCGCTATGTTGCGCGATGTCCATTGCAGAGAAAGAAAGTGGAAGTCCCCCCGAGGATATGAAGGGGGGGGATATACGTTTCACGTCTGTTATTTTATCTTCGTACAATTTGCATACGATATCGAAGATGCTGATACCGACTATGCATGATACGCGCTACCGTCACGTCTCAACGCAGTGTACGATGCATGACGCGTCTGATTAGTCAAGCGGCAAGATGGCAGGAAAGTGCGAGAGAAAACTGGGCTTTTGTGTCAAAGTCTTTCTCGAGATATTTCTCCATTCAACGACAAACGAAGACCAAGAGTGGACATGATATTCAATTTTTAACACATCTCAAACGGTTTACAAGGTAAGAACTTATAATGAGATGATCGATGTAGTGAAATGTACATTGTTATATGCAAATTTGGGAAAGAAATTTGAGAACGATAAGTGAAAGCCCGCAAAGAGCTCGCATTCTTATCTTAATTTAACATTGCAAAGACTTGCACTTTCTTATTTATCTGTCTGTGCTTATAAAATCAGTATATTAAAAGATTCTCGGTGCTAATTACTGACTACCCATTAATGCTCGCGCAAGGAATTTTTTTATTCATTACTTGCACAATCGGTTTATCTGTATGGTCACCTCTGTGTAGCATTTAAGCAGTAATGTTGCAATGTGTTACTGAAGGCATAATGCATCCCAAGCAAGGAAACGAATCCCACCTTTGTCCATGAACGGATGATTCACGCCGTGCTCGACAGACGGTATCGTACCTCGGAACAGGGTTTGCCACCGACATCTTCAAGCAAATTCACCTTCGTGCACTTATTTGAGAAATCAAAAGATCTTTCGTAGTCGTGTATATAAATATTCATATTTTGAAGAATTCTTACAATTAAATCTGACAAATATATCGGTTCAATAGGGACTTCGTCACTCGTATTCGAATCGCAACATAGCAACTATATTCAAATAAGTTCGATCGCTTTATTCGATGAGTCAAGGATTCGATATGAATTATATACTTTCAAATACCTGTCGTCGCACAAGAAGGTTGTAATATAGTCTATAAATCATTTCAATAACAATCAAACACAAAGTCTATGATTTTACGACTTATAAATAAAAAAATCAACTAAGTAACATCTTAATTATGATATACATTTACGCAGAACAATTCACGATTAATGTATGAAATGCGTCGAGTGAATTCCTTATCAAAATCAGTTTCTGAATTAGAGATTGAATAATAAATAATAACAAGATCTTTATTTCGTATATAGTAAAATAAACTTTATAATTTTAGTCTTCCGAAATATTTACTTTGAAAGTATAATATTTACTTCAAAGTATAAAATTAAAGTTTGCAAGGAAGGAGAACTTTCTTTCTTTTTTTTATAAAATTTCTTGAGAAAGATTTCTCAATAAAAAAGTCTTCAAGTTTTGTACAAGAAATCTTATAAAAAAAAATTAAAATCTTATAAACTTTAAAGTAAATATTTCGAAAATAGTGAAGTAAAAATTTCTCAAATTATTAAAGTCTGTTTTAGAACATATTATGAAATGAAGATATTAAATTAAAATCTTATTATTTATTTTCCTTATTTTTGTAAACTTTAATTATATACATATAATGGTTAAATATAACAGTCATTAACTGTTTCGACAAATCAATTCTCTCCTTCGGCTTGAAGGCTGTCCGGGCACGGCCTCCGTATTTTCCGCGACATTCACCTACACACATTTTCGCCATTGTTCTCTCTTAAACATACCGCTCCTTTTAAACGCTTCTCGTTAGAAGCGGCTACTTCGAGACGAGAATGTCACAACAACGGATCTTTACGCGAGGTCGTGGCACAATGAAATGTACAAACGTGTAAAAGAGCAACGCGACTTCCCCGACGAATACTCTCATTCCTATAAGAAGCCACATTGGTCGAGATGTCGGACCGATTTGTAAGGATTTACAAGCGATTCGTAGATGACGAGCATGTCCTCCCATGATCGACCCAGACAATCTCTCTCAATAAAGCAAGCATTATACTGTCATCATACAATTTGTTCCGTTCATGATTTTTGTCGAGAATTAATGCATGTCATCTCATGTAAGAAAAGAGCTCTACGTTATAACTTCAGCATCTAAATCTAATTCCTCGAAGTATTTAATTATTTATGAAAAAAATCTTATAACCCAAAGAGAAAGAGAATAAAAATTAAGAAAATCTATGACAAAAAGATAAGTTTTTATATGCATAAGTCAGTGTTATAAATTTAAATAAAAAGTAATGAATATATAAGTACAATAAGTATTTTTTCTTTAAGAAAACTAGAATTTATTTATTAATTATATTATATCAATTTGAATTTATCAATTATATCAGAATTAAAAAAATGGGATGCTAAGAAAAGTCAAGGCATCAAAAATTGACTTTTTTATCATCTATATTACTATTATTTTCAATTAATTGTCACAAAAAAGACTTGTATTTCCTATTCAAGAGATATCGATAAATAATGGTGAAATTAATTTGCATATCGTTATTCTCGGTCATGAGTTAAGTGGTAGTGAGTAAAGGGATGTTTATGGGATTGTGTATGTGTGTGTGTTTAAGACGAGTAAAGCAATGTTATCATTAACGCCAGTAATTTATTCGACGCGTAAATCCACGTCGATGGGGCAAACTTTTACAAATCAGCACTATGAAAACGAAAGAGAAAAAGAGGGAAGTGCAGAAGGTTCGCCTGCACGCCCGAGGGGTTCGCGTGATTTATGACGCGTCGATGCTAATCTCAAGGTCTCCTCTTTACTCTGAAAAACAATACTTCCGATAGAGCAGGGGTGGCTCTCCACCGCATCGAATCGACGTTAATTACGAATTTATTTACAACTCCGATCATTTTCCTCAATACGAACCTTATGATATATTTTTGATTCATAATTATGAGTAGAAACCCTCTTACCGAGCCTATAACAGAGTTTAGTTATGAATAATTTTGTTAAAAATCCTACGAGAGAAGAAAGTATATAAGAAGTATACATATATACCTTTCTCTTTGGTATATTATTTTGATAAAATCGCTCGTGGCCAGACTGTGTTACAGGGTCTTTATTCCGAGTTAATTGATTCTGTTTGTATGCACGTATTCAATTGATGACGATGCATCTTCATTAATTAATTATCATTACATCGGGGCAGTAAATAGCAGTTTGTTCTGTCTGAATATATATGTATTTTAATATATTTATTTTTATATAAAATATTTTTAGATGAAAAAATCTTTAAAAATATTTCTAAGTTAAAATTACAATTAATTTTATATATAAAATTCGCTCATTTGTTAAAATATTGCTATTTAAATGAGCCATATATCATAATTAAGCATCAAGAAATTATCACGAACGAAAGGAAATGAAAATCTTATTCGTGAGCTCGTGATTCATATGGCTTTGATGCTTACATCGCGGCATTTCTTTCCAGCCTACAAGATAAGACTTCGAGCAGATTCTAGCGGGCACGTCCACGTGCAACATAGAGCCCCCGCATGCAGTAATCATCCGTATAATAATGGCTCGGTCGTTGCACGCGCGTGTCACTCTTATAAGGAGTGAGCTGATGCCTACGCGTTCGCTGCTACTTTTTTCTTTCTTTATTTGTATCTATCGTTCGTGCCTCTATGAGGAAGAGTACAAAACGAAAGAGAATAAAGTGTGATGCAGGCGCTGAGAGAAAGAGAGAGAGAAAAAAGAGAGAAAGAGAGGCAGAGAAAATCTCGTCCGCCTCCACGTGTTGGCACACGTCGTTTGCTCCGCATGTAACTCGCCCGCCTTCGACTACGCTAAGTGAAGATCTTGATGTAAAGGGCCGTGATTTTTAGACGCCCCACGTGTTGATTGCGCCGACGTGCCCTGAGGTCGCAGCGCGCACCTAAGCATACGCGTTGCTACATTTGTATCGCGATATAAATAACTTGACATGTCAAATTGAATTTTACTCGATGAGTACATGATTAATGATGAGCTTTGTTTTACGCCTTCACTTTAGTAGATTAAAAAAATATAAAAATATAGAAACGGGAAATCTCTCTTTAATAGAAATAATAAATTTATTACAATAATTAAATTTATGAAAATACTTTTATTAATTTAATAATATTATAATAAATTATAAGTTTAATAATATTGTAATAAATTTATTACTATTATTCTTATTAAAGAGATAGAGAAATTTCCCGTTTCTATATTTTCACTTTCTTACTCTATAAAGGGAAGACGTAAATAATAAAACTACCTTATTCGTGAGTTTACGCTTGCACTGTGTTTGAAATAAAATTGTACTGATCAGCTGCTATTCTCCATCCTTTTCCCCCCGTTTGGAAAATATTAATTTTATCACAAACACACATACATCGTGCAAATGCAAACTCACAAATAAAGTATATACGAGTCCGATGTAAACATTGTCTAATTTGTTACTCAGCTATTAATACATTCTTTTCAAACTGATATCATCATAGATATGTTGTAGAGTTAAAAACTCGCATAACTTCAATGTGTCAGCGAACCATATTAAACGAGGAATGTATCATTAAATATTTATTACCGAAATCGAATGGGCGTCGGAGTTGGTTATTCAATCATAAAGTTTTGGAATCTGTCGTCCGCGTGATCTTTTCCATGATTTTTATTGGCGACTATTAATCTACCGTAACTGAGACGAAAGTATAATAGGATCGAAAATTACAAAGCAAACACGGAAGGCACTAACACCCCAATTTAAGACAAGATAACTACGCAAAAAATAAACTGACGTTATATTTCCTTAAATAAATTCAATTCTGGTGCTTATCTCGAGTCATGAAAATTTATTATATTTGAACAGATAATTACGTGACGGCGAATATCTTACTTATTTAGAAAGAGACAAAAAGGATTAATCTTCGGGAATAAAAAGATTCTGTAGTTTGAATAATTTAAGTAAAATGAATGAGATTATTAGATCAAATATAAGATAATATAAAAAAGATAATATAAAAAATAATATAAAATGTATAAAAAGTGTAATATGAAAAAATTATATAATCATTTGAATTAATATATTTTGAACAAATCTAAAATATATTTCGTATCAAAATTCAAAGTCCTGTGAAGAATTTCTTACGAGATCGAGGTCAGGCTTTCCAGGTGGAAGTCCGTGAACATTTCTTATTCGTTAAACCACGCAATCACCCCATCCCGTCTGCATCCCAACGCATATGGATGAGACTGTCGTCGTAGATGGTAACTGTCAAAGGTAAAAACTTGAAAAAGCATTTGCAAGTATTGTACATCGAGTATGGTAGCCACAGCGAGACGGCGATGTCGTGTCTCAAGGACACTATTTAACACGATAAAATACACATACGGACATCTACTTAATTTCGGTAGAGGAACAGAGTAGGCGGCAGGTGTGTTCTTCAAACAATGGCGCGCTAAAACAAGAATGAAGGTGACTGAACATCGGACTCTAAGTACGCTAATTTCTACATTCCTCGACAATGCTCGGTAAGGCGTGTTTATTCGTTTCTTCGCGAATATCTCGCGCGAATCGACACGTTAGACTCGCGTGAGGAAACACTCGTTACGCTTCAAGTTCACGGCACACTCGGTAACGAACTCGCCAGGGAGACTATATTTGTTAGCGGTGATATGTGGGCACCAGCACGATGAAGCCGCAGAAGGAAGGCCATGCCGGCGGCGTTCGAGGATTCGAGCTGCCAGTTACACACAGCAAGTAATTATCTTAGCAGAAACTTAGAAATCCTCAAAAATACATTAAAATAGTACTTAAAAATTCAGATCGAAAGATTTTAACCCTCTAAAACGGTAAGATTTTTTTCAGAATGTGTCTGGTAAAGTGGTAATATTTACTAGATATACTAAAAACATTCTATCGTATCGTTAAAATTCCCTCATACTAAGGTTTTGCTGAAGTCTATAGCTAAAGATTTAGCTAGATACAGACATGAAAATAATTTTACTGGAATCATCAAAATAATTATGTATAAGAACGCTAAAACTGGTTGCTAGAATGTCGAAACTTTTTCATAGTATCGCTCGTTACGCTTGAGTTTCCTACATAATTATTTTAATAGTCCAACAAAAGTATTTTCAGATCTGTATCTGTCTAAATTTTTAGATACTTCAGCGAAATCGCTCTTTCCGTGTAGTGATGGTTAAGACGTTTATGAGTACACGAGACATGAAATGAGAAAAAGTATACTTAAGCGAACAAACAATCTCTCTGCAAACTGCTAATTTCCAGCTTCACTCTGGTTTCACTTTGGCAAAGACAGATTACCTGGTCTACGTGTATATGTCGCTGGATAATTCTGCATGATGTCAAACTCACCGGAAGAATTACTATAATTTCTAAACGAGGCCGTGTACAGAACTTGCGTGAAATCTTCGTATGGGAGTCAATTGATGGGGTGCAGTTCTCGTTAGGTAAGGCTCTCTCTAAACATTTGATTTTACTGACATGAATTGCGTGTTGTCGGGACTTAATTTCTGAAAATTCGTCAATGCAACGAAGGTGGTGGTAAACGCACGTATGCGGGTCAAGGGAGACGCCAATGAGTAATGAGGTTTGTGACACGCGAGACGTCGGTAACTAGGAAGCAATTTCTATAGGCCGACCCGTGAAAATCTCTACAAACTTTCCCACGCAATTTATTCTCACAAAAGAATCAGTCTGCCGTCAAGTAAATTGCTTTTCTTCGGCACGCCTCGCTTCTTCGGCGCAAAATGTACAAGATTCACAGCAGATTCGATTTCGAGATAAACAGTCGCTTGGAAAACTGGGTCAATGTGTGAACATATGACGCAATATAAGAATAGAAACTATATGAGTTATTTGTTAAAAAATAACGTAAAATTTAAAAAAAATTAATACACTTAAAACAGAGTACAAATTAAAATAACAGCCTTTAACACACCCAATTGGGTTAACACACGCGATAGCTTTAACAACCCACGTATGTATCGTAACAGCATGCAGGAATGTAATTACTTAGTCAGACGCGATTATCTTTCACTCAATGACATTCATTCTTACCGAGGAATGCTTGAAATTATACAGTGATTAATTAGCGAGATAAACGCGTTCATTGATTAACGCGCAGTAATTACCTAAATGTAGGGAATACGTGAATTTTGACGAACTTAAAATGGATCGGAGGAACATTATCAGAAAAATTAAAGTAAATCAATGCTCACTAGGTTATAAAAGAGTCTTAAAATGCTCAACCTTCGATATTCAACAGAATTCTCTCGCTGTAGAAGGACGAGGTTTTCTGTAGCAGACCTTGACCCGCGTGCCATTCGCATCTGCGAATACTTAATCAAGTTCTTAATAAGCGGTACTATACTTCTCAGACGTAGTATATCCATCAATAACTTTTACAAGAGAAGATAATAATTAATCATAAAAACAAATTTGACGAAATCATGAAACGAGTTACGCAAAAAAGACTGTTCAATAGCAAAGATCGCGCGAAATCTCGGTTGCAATTCGACTTTCGTTTTCGTCAACCTAATAGCGTGAAACATCACGCCAGAAAATCCACGATTCGTCCGCGAGGCAATCTGATAAATGACCGGTTCATGCCATGGATATCTGTTGCGAAATGCGTGGGTGCGATGCTAAAGATCGGCTCTCTTGAGCGTCGATGTTTCTTCTTCAAATTGGCTGAACTCGACTGAAACGAAAATCGTGAGATCCGGCCACGCCGCAAGGTCAATATCGATGTCGCGAGAAGTAGGACTGCCGACGATGCGACTTTCCATTCCAACTGATTTTCCATTATATATTTACATAGTATAATACATTGTCATTAATTTCATACGCTCGCGATAATCAGCTGCATCCTAATCCCTATTTGCAACTCTATTTAGCATCGCCCATTCAACGCTTTTTAAATTATTTCCCGAACATTACGCCGTATGTCAACGAATGAAATCAAAAGATTGCGTTCAAGACCGTTACTAGGCGGAAATTTTACATTACA
Organism: Mycetomoellerius zeteki; assembly: GCF_001594055.1. Lineage (NCBI taxonomy): Eukaryota > Metazoa > Arthropoda > Insecta > Hymenoptera > Formicidae > Mycetomoellerius > Mycetomoellerius zeteki. The sequence continues at coordinate 3,585,926 of NW_017256436.1, forward strand.
AGCAGCTATTCATAGCTATTTGCAAACCAAACAAGGACTCGATATTCACGATTACCATTGAAATTTAGTGAGAGGTCAAATCATTTTCACAATCACTTAGAAAAAATGTTAATAAGGTGCATCATTAGCGCATGTTCTTTGGCAGCTTAATTTTACTTTCTACTAGATACATTTAGGTACATAAAATATTCAATCACTTTCGAAAAGATCATTAATCTCATTGTGTTGGGCATGCCTCTGAAATTAAATTTACACGTAAATGTCAAAAGAGAAACTCGACGAAAAAGTTAGCGATCAAAATAATTCTTTGCGATAGTATAAATAATGTAATTGTTGACCGATTTCTCGAAACTATTTTAAATTGTAAAAGATTAAACAGTAACGATCTACGTTCGGTAACGATCGTGACCGAACGTAGATAAAATTGTGGTGCAAACTTGATCGATTGATCGATCGATCGGTGATCCGATTGGATCATCCATTCGGTCTCCAAGGGTTTACATAATACCGTTCGATGGCTTGTTATGGAATTTATCGATCATTACATCGATATAAGGACATACGCCAACCAACTGTCCTCTTATCTGTGACTCCGTTCTGGCCATGGACCCAATTCAACTTCTTACATAAAATTAAATTTTAAGTATTGTCTGTCTTTTGAATAAATCTCTAAAGCAGGTATTATTTCATAGTCTACACAGCGATTGAATTAATATTGTACAGCAAAAGTATATTAATTTGATAAAAAAAGATTAATTCAATACAATTATTAGATAATACGTATTGATTGTATAAATAAATATCGTGAGAATGTAAGATATATGTCAAATTTAAATAAAATCAAAATGATTGAAAACTCATGTTTAAATTACGATACTTTCTTGTGAACTTCTGCGAAAATATAATATAATATTCTATTAGAGCTAGTAATCAATATTCAAAAATTTAAATGTTTTAATTTAATTAGTGTTTTAATTTAATTTAATAATATTTCCAATTACAATCTCTGACTTTTAAAATAAACGAATATTTAGTAGTAAAATGGAATTAAAAATAAAATTTAAAATGGAAATTATCGCAAATTACTTACCATTTTTATTTAATATCAGTTTTGATCAAGTATATACATATATTTAAAGAGATTAAATCAATATATAATTTATAAGTTTAAATTTGCCGAAACAAGTTCCGGGTTTGAGTAAATTAATTAGCATATTTTCACATTAAGAACGAGCTAATTTGAAGCAAAAATGTAAATTTGAGACTTTCTGTGCGCAAAAAGGAAAAAACAGAGAATGGTTAACATAAAATAATATATAATATACAGGGTGTTTCCAAATTAAATGGCAAAACTTCGGGAGCGTGTAGAGGAGTAAAAAACTAAGAAAAAAAGTCCTATAGACATATGCTCGTTTTTGCTCCGTTTCAGAGAAATCGAAAAAAAATGTTTACATTTCTTGCCATATCTAGCACCGACATATTTGATTACATTTTCCACTTTCTGTTATGAATTTGTCAGTCGCTCTTTGAAAGCCTTTAACAGTAGATGAATTTTGTCTTTTGCAATATGCCGCGTACGTATTCTAATAGTGAATATGCTGATATGGTTTTTGTATACGGTTTCTGCAACGGTAATGCTTTAAAGGCGGTGCGAGAATATGCACGACGATTTCCAAACAGAAGAGTGCCAAACCGAAGAGTGTTTATGTTGACATTTAATAGATTGCGAGAGACTGGATCATTTTCAATTCGACAAGAAAACAACCGATTTCAAGCAGCGTTACGAAGAGATTTGCAGGCAGGGAATCGTATTTTACAACATTTTGACAATCATCCTGAGACCAGCGTTCGGAATGCGTCGGCTGTATTGGGAGTGTCACCACAAACAATTTGGCGAACTGTAAAAGGAGATAATCGCTATC
>NW_017256436.1:3588447-3589528 GCF_001594055.1 Mycetomoellerius zeteki
TTAAAATAATAAATTAAATATATTTTTTTCTTTTTTCGTGATTTCCTGCGAAACAAAGCAAAAAGGAGCATATGTCTATAGGACTTTTTTTCTTAGTTTTTTACTCCTCTACACGCTCCCGAAGTTTTGCCATTTAATTTGGAAACACCCTGTATATTTTAAATTTGCCTAAACAAGTTCCGGGTAAATTGATCGATTAAAAATATATTTTAGAACGTGCTGTTGAAGTAAAAATATAAACTTGGGATACTTTCTATGTGCAAAAAAGCAAAACGCAGAGAAAGGTTAATATCAAACGAATATTATTCACTGCGTAAAATGTGCATTACTATTCCTTGCGAGAAACAAGCGAACTACAAGCCGCTCGGCAAAAATTTATTAATGTAACGCTTCGGTAGTTTCCTCGCCGCAGTTATATTGGAACAATCATCATTTCTCATTGTTTGCGCAGTGAAAGTGGCTTACTGTGCATAGCGCTGCGCATGTCGCCCGCGGACATTGTGCCGTTCTTAAAATAATTGTATCTGGTCTGCTTCTACCTATGCCAGTACATCTATGAAGCGCAACAGCTGGTTCACATAACTCGGACAATCCATGTTTAGTCGTTCGAACTCAATAAATTAAATCCCGTGCATGATTCAATAATTCCGAAGCGCTCGCCTTCGTGATTCGAGAAACGTTGTTGCAAATCATAGATCGTTAACGGGCAGTCTGCGCTCGTGCTTAAACATCCAAACGAATTATAGCAGCATGTAATAGCAATAGTGGATCACGATAATGCTTAATTGCAGATCTCATAATGTTGGATGAATTTAATCATTCTCGTTTAAATAGATCGCCTCTAAACGCTAATATTATTCTGGATATGTAGAGTATACCTATATCCTCTAATGATCGAGTTTTAAACGGTACAAGAAAAAGTATGCATTTGTGAAATTATTTCTCTGCTCTGGATCTTTTAACTACTCGTTTCCAGTGTAATTTATATCGTTCTCTCTGCTCGTTCATCATCAGTGATCTTTCACTCAAAAGAAAATCTCTATCCTACATTATATATACCATATATATATATATATATATA
>NW_017256436.1:3589628-3638484 GCF_001594055.1 Mycetomoellerius zeteki
CACCTCTTGCAGCAATACAAGCATTGCATCTGTCAAACACGGCTCTTGTAGCAGCCAGGCACTGTTCTTGCGATATTCTGTTCGCTGCAGCTACGATACGATTTCTCAAATGTTGCTCTGATTGAATAGGCGAAGAATAAACTTCTTGCTTCAGAGTACCCCATGCATAGAAATCTAATGGCGTTAAGTCGGGCGAACGAGTTGCCCAATGTACTGCTCCTCCACGTCCAATCCATCGTTGTGGGAATTTTCTATCTAACCAGGTTCTAGCGACTCTGCTGTAATGAGCAGGGCATCCATCTAATTGAAACCACATTTCAGTACGTTGTTGTAATGGGATGTTTTCTAAATAGTCAGAAAATTCATTCTCCAAGAAATTTAGAAAACGGTCCCCATTTAATCTTGCAGGTAAAAAAAACATTTTTTTTCGATTTCTCTGAAACGGAGCAAAAACGAGCATATGTCTATAGGACTTTTTTTCTTAGTTTTTTACTCCTCTACACGCTCCCGAAGTTTTGCGATTTAATTTGGAAACACCCTGTATATATATTACATATATAAATGTACAGGGTGTCTCAAAAAGGTCGGAACCCCTGAATGTCGGAACCCCAAAAATATAAGTTTTACAGAAAAGTGACAGTAGGGTTTAAAAAGATCTATTTACTGATCTTATCAGTTTGATCTTAGGTGGCGTCGCCAAAGTCAGATCAAGGCCACATTGATTTTTTATGATGGAAATCCCCATTTTTCATTGCATATAACAATTGCTATAACAAAATATTTTTTTATTAAGTACTTTTCGAGTTATGAGGCTTGAAGTTACAGTATCACAGGCGTTAGCATTACCCAAGGTGTCTGACCGACGGCTAAAACTTCTTATATGTTGTTCAGAGTCATGCTCTGGATAACATTTGTTAAGATCAAGGCGATTGGAGGCTGTTTCTCGTATTTTCATTTTTGCACTAAAAATTCATTTTTACTGAAGTGTTCATTTTTACTTAGTGTGTGTGTGTGTATATATATATAGCTTGTATCGAAAATTAAACGTAATAAAAGTGGTTGGATTCATTAATAAAATGAAAATAAGCCGTTCTTTCTATTTTGAGCGATCAGCATTAATTTAAATTATTTTAGCATGTACTTGCCTACATGAGTTACTTTGATATTTTAAGAATTATCTCACCGGTCATTGAAAATTATCGGACCGAAATAACCGTAACATTATACAAGCATCTAAGATCACTCGTCTGGAAGAAATTACTTCATATCCTCAAGAGCGATATAATGTAAATGTTGTTCTAATGTGACGGCAATATTAGATCGTCCGTAATTGTAATACTACAAATCATATACGGAGAATTTTTTTTTAGAATTTACCCTGAAAACATGACAGTCTTACGACAACATTGTATTTTGAAAAATTTTAATGTAAATCTCTCTCATTCAAAACTACAATAAAGTATAAAATAAGTTTGATCAATTTTACTGAAGTGAATGGTAAAAATCTTTAAAATATGTATTGTACCACAATTACCATATTTTCAGGGTAAATTTTAAAAGAAAATTCTCTCCGTGTAGTATTATAATCATCGCTGACATTTCACTGTTTGTGCAATCAACATAATAGAAATTCTGGGGAAATTAAGAGCAATAAGTTTGTACTTCGCATTAATTTTGTACTTCTCGCCGAGATAACTAGCTTGTTTCGCAAAATTAAAGGAAATTGAAATATATATATATGTATATACAATACATAGAGAGAGAGAGAGAGAGAGAGAGAGAGAGAGAACGTCACAATTTCAATAAAAAAATCCGCCTATATTATATTTATAGAAATTGTTTTACCACACAATTACGAGAATAGATATATTGTACATAGGATTTTTTCGTGCAATTAAAAGAAATGTTTCAGTGTACGCGAGTGACAATGGAACGTGTAATGATTTTCGCGAGTTTTGTCCAAGTAAGTTCTTACTATTTGAGTTAGTCTGACAATTAGCGAGAAAAGTGGAACAAGAGTAATTTTTTCAACTCCCACAATTTCGCTTTCACGATGCCATCGTATAATGGACGATTATAGCGTGCATGTTGCACTCGACTCAAGCATGTTTCATTCACGCTCATAGACGCATGAAGGTTTAATGTCATATTGAACATACCAGACGTGCGTTATGAAGATGAAATCGCTCCTGTCTAAAATGCAAGTAATATTCCATTATTAATTCAAGCCCTAAAGAATTGTGTTTAGATATTATTGCATATGTAATCTAATGAAATAAAATAATATTTAACAATTTATATATGCATAAATTATGCACTGAAAAAATTTCTGAAAATTGAAAATGGATGACTCAGAATTTTCTGGTTAAATTTATTAGAATTATAGTTGAGATAACCGGAATTCTGGTTGATACAATATTTCTGGTAAAATCTACTAGAATTCTTAGTTTTACGAGAATAATTATATCTAACAAAATTCTAGTTACCTCAACTAGAATTTTAATAGATTTAACCTAAAAATTCTGATTCGTCCTTTTTTTCCACCAGAATTACTTAATCCAACTAAATCATTTTTCTTAGTGTATATTAATTGTATTCAAAATATAAATAATTTAAATTGTCAACATAAAACATTCTAATTCGAAATACATAATATTAAAAATTACAATTAAAATCACATTAAATACTACATGTATAATAATATAATATTATATACATAAAAAGTATTACAAGACATTATGAAAAGAGAGAATACGAGTATACGTGTAAATTATATGTAAAATTATAATATATCGAGCAGACTGTTTAACAAGAGCGATTTCCTTTTATCGCGGCAGGACAGCAGATGCACGCCATATGTTATAAATGCACGAGCGAACATCTCGTCGATAAATCTCAAGAAAGGAGTGTGTACATCCGTGTCTCGATTAAGAAAAAATACGCGTGTATGATACTCGTGTAAACTATCGCGCTTTACACAGCTGCGTCCAATAGATGACGGTTAAACAGCGGCATTACCTAAAACTTGGAAGAAATATGGAGTTGGGTTTAATCCAGTATACATAAAGGGGGATAAGGATTTTCGTGTAGATAATGTTCGCGCTAGTTGGACTAGCCAATCGTTGTGAAGTTAACCCCCAACATTAAAAAAAATAAAATTTCTATAGCTCATTTGATTGCTCATCGTTTGCACATGTATGCACATTTCGAATTTTCGTTTGCACTTTCAGTTTAAAAGTTATTTAAAAACAAATTTGGGGGGGCCAACTTCACACTAGCTGCCCAAATGCGAGTAAATTGAATCAAAAAGGTCTTAATCGAAAGATTTTCGTTTGAACATTCCGAAACAGGTCGATTTTTCGTTTGCACACTTTTGGTTAAGAAGTTATTAACAATTAAAGTTTCACAAATAACAAAAAGTACGTTTTTGGTTCGAATTCAAGAGAATCGAGCTTAAAATGACATCAATCAATAGGATTTCGTTTGCACATTCCGAAATAAGTCGATTTTTCGTTTGCACACCTTTAGTTAAGAAGTTATTAACAAGGAAAATAAAAATATATTTGATTTCAAAAAATAACGTTCAAATCAAAGAAATTTTTCATTAAGCGTAGAAATAACAATGCACAACCTATTCCGATTCAAAGAAATAGTCTATGAATCGAAGAAACTTTTTTCTGGATGTATCTTTAGAATTCGAGCCGAACATGTATTTTATGAAATTAGCCCCCCAACACTCATTTGTTAATAACTTTTTAACTAGTGTGTAAACGAAAAATCGACTTGTTTCGGAATGTGCAAACGAAATCCTATTGATTGATGTCATTTTAAGCTCGATTCTCTTGAATTCGAACCTAAAACGTACTTTTTGTTATGTGTGAAACTTTAATTGTTAATAACTTCTTAACTAAAGGTGTGCAAACGAAAATCTTTCGATTAAGACCTTTTTGATTCAATTTGCTCGAAGTTGGGGGGGCTAGTGTGAAGTTGGCGCCCCCAAATTTGTTTTTTGAATAACTTTTAAACTAAAAGTGTGCAAACGAAAATTCGAAATGTGCATACATGTGCAAACGATGAGCAATCGAATGAGCTATAGAAACTTTATTTTTTTTAATGTTGGGGGGCTAATTTCACGACGGTGACTAGCCGACACTTTTATAAAACGGTTTCTACTTTGCTTTCTTTCTATGTGCAATCGTTGCAACGCGATGTCGTGTTTTGCACAGCATAATTCTTCAGTCTTTCGTAAACCACCGGGTAGAGTAATTCAATACAACTCGAGTAATCCTCGCGGCGTGACCATGGGAAAGTAGGGATACAGCAAAAGTGAAAGCAATGTAGGCCAATATCGAAGTCAGGAGGCTTCGTATTGACCAAACATTTGTTTGATACGAGAGATTGGTTGAGAATTTATTAAAATGAATATGTATGCTTGTAATATAAAGTATGGACGACATAGAATGAATGACTAACGTTAGTTCACAAGATTCCGCTCGATTAATTTTTATTTGAGAGTGTGTGTATGTGTGCGTGTGTGTGTGTGTCCTTAATAAAATATATAAAGATTTATTAAAATATATAGTATTGTGAAAATCGAATTATTAGAAAAATATATTTTATCAAACTTTTATTAAAGATGACTTTAAATTTGATTAGAATCTGTATTCGAGAGAAAATAAACTTCATGTTTCAATTATTTTGAAATATCTCTCATTCAAACAAAAATAATAAATCTAAATTAATTAAAGGACTCTTAATCTTAAAATACAATAATCGATTAAAATATTTTGCGCATCTACGCTGACTCTCATTAGCCTATTTTTAATGCTATGTTTATTGTATCTCTCATTCATTTTGAAATATTTTATGTAATATTTTCTCTATGTATATATGTATAAGCTTTAATATCGATTAATTATTTGAATGAAAGTGCCTATTAGCTTCGATTCGCGTTATCAGCAATCGCAATTTAAAAAAAAGCAAACGATACGTACGCTCGTTATGAAAATCCGTTAAATCCTTGTCGAGTCTTAACAATCGTTGCTTATCACAGCAACATTGAATGAGGAACAAAGTGAGGCGTAAAGAGGAATGAAAGAAGAGAGAGGGAGAGGGAGCAGGATGCAGCTGATTGGCGATTCGCAACGTGAAGCATCACCGCGAACGTGCGTGTCGCGACTCAATACGCATAAGAGAGTGTATGAATGCAATTGCATAGCAGTAAACACGCATACAGACTAGACCAGAGATTCGCAAACATCTTAATCTTACGTCGTCTCTTAACATTTCATTAAGTTGTCTGAAGAACAATCGCCGATCTTAAGCTTTACTTTGAACAAATTTAACTTCTATTTTGAAGATATAATTATACATTATATATCAAAATTCGTTATATTTTTATATAAAAAAGTGTATACTTTTTAAATAGCATAAATAAATTTTTTAAGCGCACCTTAATACATATTTTCATAGTTTCAATTTCAATAACTGAATATTAATTCATATATCGCTGATATTTTTCATAAGCAAGATATATCACAATATTAAATAAAATATTAGTAAAATATTAGTAAAATAGCTTGTCTGAGCAGACACAACTAAAATACTTGATCGTAAAATAATTATATAATTACGTATACAGACGATAATCTATACAATTTTGATAACTTTTGAACACCGTATTTATGCAGCAATTATGTATGTTTTATTTAAAATTACATAAATTTTTTCTAGATACATCGTTGCGCCTTTGTGAACCTGGTAAGGAGCTAATTAAGTTGTATCCTGGAACGTGATGCTTGCTTCGTCGAATGGAACATTCGCGGGTTCTCTTTGAGTTGAATACTTCCTTTGAGGAAGAAGAAATTGTACCTACAAATAAATCGCTGAAAAATTTGTGCACTAATTCCTAAGAAATCTAATATTTAGCAAAGCATTACAGTGGCAACATGCTGAGTTTTCATTCTAGAGTTAGTAAAAAAGAAAAGAAAATAAATTGTTAGATATTAAATTATAATGAAAAATTTTTATGATATTTTTATCTTTTTCGTTTTCTCAAAGTTAGCAAAAAAGAAAAAAATTATTAGATACTAGATTATAACAAATAATTTCCATATTTTTATCTTTTTTGTAGATTTCTCAAATGTTTTCTCTTTCCTTTTTTCTAGAATCAACAAATAAAACATTTATCATATATACATAATGTTATACTATTTATTTAATTAAATATTCGACTTAATCTCTTGTAATATCTCAATATTTTCAATCAGAATTCTTTAATGATTCATCTCTCGCAAAAACTATAATCAAAAAACAATAACGGTCGGCGGCAACCAGAACTCTGTAATTCAATAAATGTCACGAGGATGACGAGGTGCCAGCTCGCGCTGTCGTGCTCTTCGACCCATTTTTACTCTGCTGCACCTCTCATCGCTGTATAACTCTCCCGCATCGCGAACGATAGCATAAAAGAATAATAAAACTGCCGTGACGGGGCGAACCGTTCCGTTCGATCGCGAATACCTATATCTACTCAAGCCGGTATCATTCTTGTGGCGCAAATACACGAGGTGATAAATTACCTATTATTCGCAAATGATTCACGCGGAGATTAGAGCAAAGTGATGTTCGACGTTCGATCATATAAAGTAAAATCTGTACGCTTAAGCTTCATGCTTCGCTTATCCTTGAGAAGCTACCAAAAATTAATGAAATGTAAATTCATTCTTGATTTCTGTTTTACATTATTTATTTATATATCCAATATGATACGAATTTTTAGACCGATGAGAATAAATCTAATTATAAATGAAAGAAATTCTATATTTAGTCAAAGCGGATCTTAGTGCTTAAATACATATTTCTTGTGTGAATGTACGTACTGATTTTGCATACCGCGTGCAGAAATCATTTTCGATCTTAAAACGCATAAGAAGAATCAGAATGATAATATCACTTATTAAATTGTACAAGCAATTCAATTGTTGATAATAAGCATCTTTCACAAGTTATCATATGTTAATGAAAATCTAAAGTTGCTAATAATTTATTGCGAGGAACATTATCTTGGCAATATTTTTCGCAATAAATTATTCGCAGTTTTTATTTTTCATTAACATATAACAACTAATGTTCTTGTAAAAGATGCTTATTAGCATCAAAAATTACATTTCTTGTACAATTTAATAATTAATAAGTAATACTATTCTGATTCTTCTCATAAATGCATGATTTCGACGCACGGTATGCAGAATCAGAATGTATAATAAATAAATTCACACAAGAAACATGTATATTTAAGCACAAGATCCGCTTCGACCGAATATAAGATTTCCCTTATTTAATTAGAATTATTTTTATATCATTTTTATATTAACAATAATAAAGAGAGTATAGGCCAAGATACTAAGAACAAAAATTAATACTTTTTCGATCGCGAATTAAATAGTTACCTAATTTGGACTCTGTAATGTAATATCTGAATTGCAACTTACAAGGACAGCCAGTGCGGAAGCCGGTAACAAAGCGTGATATATGCATGCACTAGTCTTGCAACAAGAGGCGAGGGACAACAAGCAGCAATTAGCACGATCCTATGGCAAAGTGTAGAAAATTCTCGTGTGCTTGCGCGACGAGACGCGCACTTATCGGACTCTGTGCGCTTGCTCGTAACGCCATTCGTGACTCCGCAATATGGTCGAGTACATTGACCGCGACTGCACACTGTGGTAATTAGGTAATAAAAACCGCGCGTCTTTGTCACGCTCGATAAAGGCTCGTAATTACATGTGATCCCGAAATTTGCAAAAAAGTAAGGTCAAAACAGACGAACAGTGCTGCTGCGAGATGAACAAGAATAATGACAGCATCTAATTGATATCGCTTCCCGTATTGTGTGATTATGTAAGTTAATCGATCGCGACCGCGAATCCCCGCCTCGATTTTTATTCTAACGACAGCACACGATTTCAATCAGCTGAAACAGGTAGATGTACCGGGCCTGATATGCCGCTCACATCATTAATCGATCGAACGAATGCTTCGATTAACATCTAATAATGGCATGACCTCTTTTGCGATCTAATATTTCAATAATGATTGTTTGTGTTCGAATTAATTCAATCTCTCTTTTTTTCATTTAACTTAAATATAAATATATAATTTATAAATAATTTAGATATTTTTCATACGTATACATATTTTAACAAATATGCTGCTGTACGTGCTCTTAGCGCGAGACACTACTGTGTCTCCTGATTGTTGCTGACACTGTTTGCATTTAATTGTTAATACATTAATATTCTTTAAAATTAAGGATTGTAATTTTCAGGAAAATTTTCCAAAATTTCCTGACTTTCTCCTAATTTACCTGACCATTTTTAACTTCCCAGATATTTTCCAGTTGTCGCAACTCTGAATTAGATGTAAGAATGATGTAAGAAATTTAAAGACTTATATATGCCTATTGTCTTTGCTTAAAAATCGACCTAACCGAATATACAAGTAATGTCCGTGAGTGTGAAGAATGTATGCTGAAAATTCATGTGCGTGTATTTTCACACGCACAAAATTTTCGCACGTTCGGCTTAAACAGTCGTGTAATAATTGTCACAATATAATTTATAGATACAATATTTATATATAATTTTAATAAAATTTATAAGTTTGTAATTAATGTGCAATTTTTATAATTAATTTTATATTTCACATTTAATAATATAATGATACGATCACACAGAGCAAATCAGTCTCGTGACAATTAACGTTAGTAAAAAAATCATTGTTTTCGCGGTCTTTTTTCCGTTGAGTAGACTCAATTAAGAAACTTTACTTCTTGTGGCGAAGGATACAGTCATTAATTACGAGATTCGTCAGGTACAGTTGAAAGTCACTATGACCCTTGGTGCAACTTGGCGCATTGTGCAGCAACGAATCGCTCGCGTGCAATTAAGTGGTATGGTTCTAAGCGGAGGTGCCTTTGAAACTTCGCTCAAAGGAAAGAACTCAGTCGGTTAATCTCGCGTTCTAATCCGCACGTTTCGAATCGATTAAACAACACATAAATTTCGAGATTGAATAAGAAGTTATTACGGCGAACTCTGTTGTGCGTGAAAGAATAATTCATTAAGGAATGCTCCACGGGTACTTTTCATTTCTTTAATTAATACGTAATGCAATCTCTTCTTGCAAAATAGAGCAAATTGAGTGTCTCGAAACTGCATGCGCTCAATAACGCATCCGCGTAATAATCAGGACGGCATCACGTATGGTTCGCGATGCAAATCACATTTCTTACGCATGCAATTAGCAACTTCCCTGCGGGGGACAAAACGATCATTATAACTGCACGTATTGCACAGATCGGGTCGCGTATTCATCGCGGTCTACGGAAATTAGCGTTGCGGAATAATGCCACTGATTGTGAGTAACTGTATACGAAATGGGGCAACGATCAATTATCAAGAAGCACAGAAGAGGAGGATGCGAGGAGATAGTTAAATTATATTCTAAATTGTGTTCGGAAGGACCCATTTTTTCCCTATCGATAAATTATGATTAAATATGCGATTTCATAAATTCAATAAAAACTTCACGCAAATAATAGTTCCCGAATCAGTTTCACATCATTTTATCGTATACTATGCACTATCGTAATTTGATATAATTTGTAACGCTTTGTACGTTTGACAATTAAAATTATCTTTCATGAAAGATGAAACTGAAGAGGTGAAATGCATTTTAACGGTGAATTAAGTAGAGATCCTGAATTGTAACTCGTGACATATATACTTTATTTTTTACATTCGCGAATGGCGATGAGTAGATGTAATAAAGGAAACGTGGTTCCTCTTACGTGAAGCTAAACTCTCGGTAAACAGGTGTTCCCGAAAGGTGGCAGATGGCGAATGATGGGAACGGCTGTACGAAGCGAGTGAAATCGTTCGCTGCTTCATCTCAATCGAGAGGCGTATTCAAAAGGATATAACGTCACGATTCGCAATATGTAATCGTTTATTAAAGAATACTAACATCCATTTTTTTCCGCATATAAATCATTTGATCAATCATGTATACCGTAATTCATATAAATTGCGAACGATCTCTTTAGTTAATCTATTTCGATTGAGATCGCCAATCTGTTGCAGTTTCTTTTGGCTCTTAAAAAGTATGCGTTAAATACCAGGAAGGACATTATTATTTATATTCTCTGACATAATACATTCTCTGACATAGATTATTTCTCATTTTTAATTCTATGAATATTTTCCTTTGTATATTTTTATTAAAGACAGGCCATGATATATTAAAACGTGCACGATATGCAGCATCGCGCTAGGCGAGAGCATTTTCTCCGCTGATTTGTAGAGCGTAGCTGCTGCACGCCGCTTTATTTTATCCACGGTCAGAGCCAACGAGCACTACTCCTGGTCAGCAGTTATTTAACCATAATGGAACGCTATCAACATTTTAAATCGACACATACATCGACGGCGTACATCGTGAATGCGATGTAGAAGGAAGTTGTGCATGAAGAAGAAAAATACCGTTCACAGAAACATTTTCACTTAACACGTAAATCCGAACTTTATTTATGATAAAAAAAACTTTTCAAAACTCCTTTATGGAAAAAAAAAAATCGTTTAAAAAAGTAAATTTGAGATCCAATGCGTTATCTTGTTTAGATAGTAGTGTACAAGATGTCTCGATTTACCTAAACTAATTTCACAAGTTTCAACGATGAATACATATACTTATCAGATAATACCGTTTGCCCTAATCTGCTTATGCAATTGGTATGCGTTTGATATAATCTTATCTTCACTTATGTACCCTTTTCTACTGCTCTATTTTTATTTCTTTATAACTTGATTCATTCAATCATCTAACTCTTCGTTTGAGGTGTAGACTTTTTCGATTTTTGTCCTTCAAGAGCAACGCACGATTGTAAAATCAAAACTAGAACACAGGCGGTCTAACCCGCTGATATTACGAGCGGTTGCTCTCGCATTGCCCTGCCTGCAACATGCAGCATCAGGTTATCTCGGAACATGTATAAAATAAAAAAAAAAGAGCACAGGTGGATGCGAGCGGAAATTGAACCCTAGCATTGGCGCAGCAGACTGAAACGACGCAGGATGGCAAGATCAAGGATGATTTAGGACCGATTCCACCAACGCCGATTATCTACTATACGTTCTTTCTCCCTTCATATCACCATTTCGTGATCCCCATGAAGAAAGAACATTCGGTTGGAGGTAAACAATATTGGAGGAATCAGTTTTTAATCATTCTATTTTAAAACAAAGACACGAAAGTTCAAGCTCCATGCTCTATCAAGTGCAAATATTATTTCATTAAACAATATTTCTATTTTCATATATTTGGAATTTTCATTATGTGTTTTCTCGTTTCTGACGTTATTAATCTGAAGATCTGTCAGCCTTAATCAAAAGGTACAGATGTGTCAAGTAAAGAAAAATCAAGTCTTTTGTAAACCAAGTCCTTTCTTGATACACAAGCTAAAATAATAAATTTCTTCTTCTTGACTGTTCTATTCGTAATCCATTTATTATTTACATATATCTTTTACTAACGTCCATTTTTTACTAACGTCCATTCCAAATGTGTGAATTTCCATGTTTTTATATATATTTTTTTATTTGATTTAATATATGTTTAATATATGTTTTTATATAAATTATTCTCATAATTATTTTTCTCAGCGTTAATAACTACGTAACTTACTCTATCGTATCGAAGGTGGGTAACGATTAAATCGAACATACAACAAATATGCATTAACCCTGGAAAATGGAGGCGCAGCTGGTTGCGCGTAAGAACACACGACGCGAGTTAGTGCGCATCGACGATACGGGATGTAGAAGAAAGAATAAAGTGGAAGCCTTCGCGGGAGGAAAACGGTTGTTGATTATGCATTATGGACAAATCGCCGATAACCCAAGCGAGAAGGAAAACGTAACGGATGAATTATTTCGGTTTCGACCGGCAACACTAAAATGCACTTTGGATAATCACGCATAGCATTCCTTATATTTTGCTACTTTAATTCGTTACAAAAATAGTAAATTGTTATCATAGTTATAATGAAAGAAAAGCTGTTAATAATATCGTTTATTTGCTATAACAACACAAACCAAAAACCGTTTATCAATTGCTTGTAAAAAAAAGAGAGGATACATAAAGAAAAAAAAGAAAAACATACAATTTTTAGGAACATTTTATTTCTCTACAATCAGTTATCAGTTATCTTCAAAATTATATTTTAAAATTAATATTATAAAATTTTAACGAATTCAAGTATTCAAACTTATAAACTCTAATAAAAAATCACCAAAGACGTTCAAACTTATTTTCTGGAAATGTTCGTTTTTTTAATTGTAGTAAATGAGTAACATATGAAACGCAATATGCAAGAGAACTTTTTTTTATGAACCTGTTACTTACAATAGTAAATCATAACAAAGAAACTACAATATGTACGTTGATAATTAATAATCGTGTAATTGATTCTGCGGTATATATAAAAGTAAATAGATAAAAGCAAAATGTGGAAATAGATCGACATTTGTGATTGCGATCGATACATTTCACGTTTCTCATCGTAATTACAGCTATTACACGCATATCTCACGTTATGTGATGGACGCGAGTCCAATTACAACCAATTCGCTCTTTCGCTGACGAAAGTAGCGGGTTTTTTTTTCTTCTCTGCTCTGTCGTAATCACTTTTAAACGCATCAGACGGTAGGTAGTAACGACGTAATGTTAAAAAAAAGGGAAATCATCAGAGCATGTTCAGCTGGCCATTATCGAAACGTTTGCAGAAATCGCTTACACAATACTTGGTAATAACCGTCGATAATGAGGTTAATGTCAATCATATTTGCCATAATGGTCAATACGTGACGCAATTAACGATTACGTTTAATTTATGTGTTTATTTATAAACATTTAATTTTAATTGAAATTTTATTTTGGTATTGATTAAAAGCAGAAATAGGTTCAATAATGCCTTCTCTCACTATTCGAGTCATTCAAGAATGATTATATATATATATATATATATTAAAAATATAGGAGTTTATATTAAAATAGTTCATTATTGCATACTGTCCACAATTTATACTAAACAAGTGTAATTAAAATGTCATGATAAAGTTTTTTGTTCAGAAAGATAATAAACTAAAGTGAATGCGGTCATGTGAAATTCGTACCTTTTATCTGGTTAAAAAGCATTGTCGCACGCGAACTCCCAACATTTGATTCCGTGATAATCCGCAAACCTCAATGTGAAAATGCTCACAAAAGTTCGCGTGCCATATCATCATTGTGATTTCCAATCGATCGATTAAATTATTCAAACCGTTCCTATTTCAACTTCTTTTTGCTAATCATTGCACACATTTCTTGTCTAACGAATTGTCGTTCCGCGAACGTAAGCATATTTTACATCACAATTACAGAATTTGTTAAAAAAGGCAAAGACTATTAATAATAGAATACACTCTCAGCTCTTATAATGAATAATAGAATACATTCTGGGCTTTATTATAAAATAGGTATAGCGGTAATGCAAGTAATCTATTTAACAAAGAAACAATAGAATTCTCAACAATGTTAGATTAATAGTTTGGAACAATTTTATCTTAACGGTCTCTCGGTATTATTAAAACGTACTCAAGTACGCATTTCATGTGATGTAAGTTCTTGAGTTATATTCGCGCTACGCTGTCGCCGGAAATTCAACCCGCATGAATTATTTCAACACTCAATATGATTTTGCAGGCACTTGAGTTTTATCGTAAGAGCACGTATGGAGTACCAGCTTTCCAACTTGCAAACGATTGATGAACAAATCGCTCTACATATATATTTATAATTTATACATATAATGCTTGCAAATTTGATTACTAAAATATCAATACGCATATAACAGTTAAAAATAACGTGATTTTAAAAATTGCCACTAAGATGCAAAATATCAGACTAATGAATGCAAATACATCATCTCATTAACAAACAATTCTTGCTTCAAAATATTGTAAATAGATGCATTACAAATTTTGTACAGGACTTTTAAAATTAGTTAGAATTCAAGACTTGGTTTCACATGTATAACCGCGTATTATAATTGCTAATAATTTACTATAAGATAAAAACAATTCTAAATGAATGTAGGTTTTCACGCAGAAAGCGGAAGGATCGCGGTGAAGTGCAACCTCGCCAAGTATCTCATAAAACAGCGGCAGCGAGTTGGTTCACCGGGTTTGTCGGTCTCTCTGTACAGTAACGCACCCACGTATCTGCGTACATGCGTGAGTTTGTAATGTACACGAGCATCCTGCACACATATTGACGTTATATCTGGAGTATAACACGCGACATGAGCCGCTCGTTTCTTCAACTGGCTTCCTAATCCGGTTAAATGACGGCGGAGCGCTGCGACTGCGACTCAATCACTTCTCCTTTGAGGCTTTACGAGGGCGTTCAACCTCGGCAGAGGAAGAAACCTCTCGCTCAATTGCCACGCGCGAAATTCGCATGTGACCGCGCGTTGGCCCCCACGCGGTCGTTTCAGGAATACTAAGGTCGTAAAATATGTGTACAATGATATCACGAAAAATATATTAAATCGGAGAATATGCTCTCCAATTTTGTCGAATATTTCTCGTAAAACCACAAATACCGTTACAATTCAGTTATTTCGAAAATATAAAAGCTATAGAATCGTCTGTGGCAAAAATAAGAGCTTATTCACCAACCAATGTGCGAATTAGGCGAACGAAAACATTCTTATCTAGATGTAATATTCATTCTTCCCATTGTATACACGCGTATGTATATTGCATATTCATCTTTTTCCATCTTATTCTTAATGAACGATGCAACGCAAGTAAGCCAGAGATTTGCAAAAAGACAAAATTTCTGTTGAACAAGGAATCGCGAGATATTCACAGCTGGGATATCTTTCTTTTAATAATAGCGAAAACACAGTAAATATCATATGATAGCTGAGTGTTACGGTACGGCACGTTATTCTTTCAGGTAACGGGAATCGAATTGTCGTCTGCAGGTTGCGTGTCATTCCCATTCTGCTAATTCGGTCTCGTCACACAGGAAAACGTTTGTATACCGTTTCCCGCAATATTGTTTCAAAGAGCCACCATTTAAACTAATGTGGGACAGATTACGTTTGCATCCGCGTATACGTCATAATCTGGGAAAACGGATGTTAAAGTTATGTCAATGGGACATAAACGAGCCAATTAGCGAGCAATTGTGGGTGCATTATCGTTGCACTATCGCTGCACATTGCGATCACGAAGAGCGGGTAAAATTCAGATAGTTATTTTGTCACAAAAGTGGCACACATTGTCTTACCACTATAATAATTAAGTGTTTAATATGCAATTTGTAATAAGTGCATACCGCGATTTTCTTTTATATCTTTTGAGAAAATAAAGATCTCGCCTCACCACATGCCTTTTGTCGGGCATTAAACAAATTGGACTTTCTAAAGTAAGATAAACATATCTAAATCACAATTTCTGATGGTCATTTCAACGCCATACTTTAGATGATGTTTAAAGAAAGTATTAGAAACTATGGCCTAGTCAACTGACTGAGTTATGGCACTTTGTCATTCGAGTAATACAGTACGTATGTAACACGTATAAGATTTGTTCCTGCAGGCAGTATAAACCAGGGTTGGTAAAAAACATGTTTTAAACGTGTTTTAAACAGTTTAAAACATGCTAAATTGATGTTTTTAATATTTTAAATATGTTTTTTTATAGTACTGTTTAAAACATATTTGAAGCATTAAAAACATATTTAAGAAGAAACATCATATCTTTTCTTTAAAAAGAACATTTATCTTTACCAACTCTGGTATAAACATACAAGAGATAGAGAGAAACAAATCGATAATTTTCGATAAAAATTGAGATTGTACCAACATTACTTTGAAATGCAACCGAGCTTCTTCGAGTTTATCTTCGAACTTCCTCATCGATAAAGTTGTTCAATGTAACCGGAAGTTCTGCTCAACTCCGAGTGCTGTGCTGCAGCGATTTCGACACGGTGCTCATATGCGAGTGAACACAGTCACGTATACGCATGTCCGCTTTAACCCGTTCCTCCGCACGCTCGTTGCACGCGTATCGGCTCGCGTGCACGAGTGTGCTGCATCCGTAAACTAGGCTCCTGGAATTGAAACTAGCAGCGCACATATGGCGCACATGGTACACAGGAGAAGAATACAATGTCGTAGAATTTGATTATTCCGAGCTGCAATTTGAAGTTCGTGTCTCAGAATAATATCACGTCATACTATAGCCATAAAATATTCGCGACAGACGCTGTAGTAATAATCTACGTCATACTATAGCCATAAAATATTCGCGACCAACGCTGTAATAAAAAAAAAAAAACAATTATCTCCATGATATATGACAACTGTATTTCTTATGATTGCTTTTAATTATATAAAAACTGAGAAAGAAAAAAATTCTCGATTTATTATCAATAATCACTGATAATATAATAATTTAGTCGTTGTCCTTAAAAACCTCATACTAATTATATGATAAATTGGATCCCGAGAAAATGAGTTAATTTTCACATATAATATAGCTATAATGTAATTGAACAAAAGAAATTATAGATTGGCTCAATAATAAATAATTTTTGAATTATGGTGTATCAAAGGTGTAAAATTTATGTTCACGAGAACATTTGATGCATCATAGCTCAAAAACTATCTCTTGCTGAGCCCTGTATCTATGATATTTTTTGTCACATCATAAGCTACATTATATGTAAAAACTAACTTATTTTGTCAGAACCCAATTTTTCATGTAATTATGGAAAATTAGCAGGCTTTTTTTATATAAAAAAGAATAATCAGAAAATATATTTCAGTATTAATCGAAATGTTCTCTACTTGAAATAGGTATCTAGAAACAAAAATTTGAGAACGATTATGATATAAGATAAAGAATGTATATAATGAGATTATGCTTATCACTGATATGCTTTAGCATTACAAACAGATTGTAGAAAAGCGAGCTTCAAGAATAGTGACGTTACTAAGATCAGAAGCAAGGCATATTCGTGTATACCTCTGTAACGTGAACGTCCACTGAAAGTTACTTCAATGTAGGGGGGTGTGCTTCGCGAAACGATGGAGGGAGTTAGCCAAGCGTGCTGGAGAACATCCGCTTCCGCAGGATGTACGATTGTCATTTTGCCTTTTCAGGATTCGGCCGCTGAATCCGACATGACAGTCGGCGTGATTTTACACGGAGATTAATTCGTCGTAGTATCGACCGGAGGAAATTAATCCGAGCTTACTCGTGTCGGATAGCGGTGCAAATTGAAAGAGGAAAATCGGAGCAATAAGAGGGACACTCAACTGTACATGTCATTAGTCCAGCTGATTGTTTCGTTCAAGGCTCCTGAGTTACCGAGATGACAATACAAAAAAGTTATATGAAACGAAAACTAACACATACTTTTACATACGTAAAATTAGAGTTACTACACGAAAAAAACGATTTTACTGAAAGATCTAAAATTTTACTGGATACAGATCTGAAAATAATTTTGCTAAATGATCAAAATAATTATGTTAGAAATTAAAAAATAATGAGCAATACTGTAAAAAATGTTTGATATTTTAGGAACCAGTTTTCAACAATATTTTCATATCTGTATCTAATAAAATTTTAGATCTTTCAACAAAATTATTTTTATCGTGTATGTATTATAATCTTCTTTTTCTTTGGATAAATAAAATTGAAATGTAATTTTTTAATAACAAAATTTGTGCGTACATGTATCCATGTGTGCTTGAGAAATTAACACGTAAGAATTCAAAATGGATTAAAAATTGTTATGCAATTTAAATCTTTGTCCTTTTCAGAGGGCAAAACATGAACGATGTGAATTACGTGCAAGAAAATCTTTATCTTGATATCGCGTTGCTTCAGGAATACATGATGCGTACATATTATCGAAGTAATTCTACACGTGAGCTATCTAATCACGTTGGTAACTGGAGCTTCACGTGAGAAAAAAAAGCTACGTAGTTATTTACGCAAATCCACACGCGCTAACCATCATGTGCGGATCTTACGTCACGTGCAGAAATTCTCTCAGCACGCATCAAGCGTTCTTGAAACGTTGAATATTTGCAACTTCTTAAATAGTTTCATATAATTAGCTTATATTATAAAAGGTGGCCAATTTCAACTTTTAAATACAAAACCATTTTTGTATTTAAAAAATTTTACGAAATGGAGAGAGAGAAGAGAGAGAGAGAAAGAGAGAAGAAGAGAGAATATATAGAACCCATGGAATAAACCCATGGAGTAATTTCAGGGAATGATATAGCTCTCGCAAAAAAACTTTTTAAGAAGACTGTATCTTCTGACGCATTTTTAAGATCCTTGTTTGGACCGCCCGCGCCTATGAGGTATGTAATCGATCGCGCGGCAGCATTGTACGTGATGTCTAACAATACTATACATATTCTTTATTTTTAATATAGTATTGTCAGACGTCACGCGCGATCAGACTCGTAGCTTCTTAAAAATGCGTCGGCGGATACAGGTTCTTTAACAAAATTTTTCGATTTTTTTAGGATCTTCCATCCCCTGGAGTTTCCAGAGGTGAAATTTCCTAAATAAAACACCCTGTATTCTTCGTTCTTTTGTTATATATTTTTGTTTTGTCATATATTATTATACTTCTTCATATATCTGTATATGGCAGAGATTTTATTCCATGTATCATATGCACATATCTACATATATTTTACTTACTTTATTTACAAATTTGTATAACTTCTATGACATTTGTACACGTAAACGACGCATCTTCGTGTTCTCTTTCCTTATTAGCGTATCATGTCGCTAGTACAATTTGAAGTTTGCATGCTCATACATCGCGGATCTCTTGCATTGCCTGCGTAAACTCTTTCTCTCTTTCTCCCCCTTCCCTCTCTCTTTGGTAGCACTCTCCATCCCTCTCTTTTCTGTTCCTCTCGCCGATGGCGGTCGAGCATTTATTCGCTTATGTGTGCTGATTATCTTCGCGCTTACACGCGAGAGCGGAATCCGCAGGATGACCATTTAATTTTATTATGAGACGATCATCGGTATGTACTCTCTGTACATGGAATGCAAACGTACGCGAGGCTTCTTTCGACCGTCTTTCGTGCTCCCTCTTTTCACCGTGGACTCGCAAGAGAGTTCTCGCTCCGTAGCTTCGCTCGCCTTGCGGAGGTCGCCTAGTTGCAAAACTTGTTTCGCGGGTCGCGCATTTATCTGCCCAGCGAGGGAAAGAAGGACGGACGAAGGAAACAAAAAGAGAAAAAAAGAAGGGCAGATAAATTAGCTTACTATTCTAGGAACAGTAAGTGTGAACACTGCGTTACAAAATAGACAATTACATTATATATATGTAAATAATAAAAATAATGAAAAAGTTATATCGAGATATAAGGACAGAATAATAATATAATATAAAATATATATTATAAAAACATTAAATTCTCTTTGCATAATCCTATAATAATCAAAGTACATAATTAGAACAATTAATATTATTCCAACACTATAAATACAGGTACAGTTTTTTGTACGAGCCAATCCTGTACGAGCATATACGAACATTTAAGATACCATCGTAGGAAATAAGTAAAAATAATCGACCGGAATAAAAATACATCGAGTGATGCATCGATCTTTCTCTCTGAAGAAACATCGTCATCGTCGCACCGAGAATGGCAAGCCGTTGCAGCCGGTCCTACAGGTGCAAGAATCTTGATTATTACAGCTTCTATTCCGCAGGACTCGACTTAATGAGAATACTTCCCGCATGAATATAATCATATTTGTGACGATGTACGCCGTTCGCACTCCCAACGACGATCACCATTTTCTTTTATATCTTTTGTTCTTTTTTCCGTTAAAATCATTCACGTCCAAGTATCTACGTACGTTTTGACAAAAGAAACGTGCCGCAACGAGACATTTCTGACTAATTCACTAATATAGAAAATAAAAATAAAATATATCAGTTTATTGCCGGAAGTATCGAGCTGTCTTTTATAAATTACAACAATCAAGTTTAGTTCGATCGATGTTTATCAACTAAAAAACGACATAAATTTTTGTACAGAATAATAGTGAGAATTAAAAAAATTGTTAAAAAATTATTAAAAAATAGCAAATGTGAAAAGTTAAATGAGCAATTTAAGTATATTGATTGGAAACATTGCATACGGCAATGATAAAGTATGCCTATTAGACATACTAGTCAAAACATTGCTTATAGTAATGATAAATTCGCGCATTGCCGTTTCAGCACTAAATTAATTATTGCAGTGAAAACCGCCTTTCAGTTCGATTAGAAAACACTTTTTTCCGGATAAGGATCAAGCGGATCGTACGCGTGCGGAAAGATAGGCGCACGAAGGTTCGTGACATGCTCCAACACTTTC
This sequence comes from Mycetomoellerius zeteki, assembly GCF_001594055.1. Lineage (NCBI taxonomy): Eukaryota > Metazoa > Arthropoda > Insecta > Hymenoptera > Formicidae > Mycetomoellerius > Mycetomoellerius zeteki. The sequence goes on from NW_017256436.1 coordinate 3,610,159, forward strand.
GCGCGTACAAATCGAGCCCGACCGGCGTGGGTCGCGTATAATTGACGCGTTCGACCTCCCACGAACGGCAAGGCAGGCAATGCATACGTCTCAACGTGGGAGTCTTGCCGATTTATAATTCGAATAAATCACCCCGGGGTGGGCGTCGAGTTGCAAAAAAGTCGCGACCTCTCGCCCGCAAGACGAGGCTCGGGGAGATAGAGGGGACGATAGAGGCTCATCGATCCTCTGCATGATCCTGACGAGATGCCGCGATCCTCGCACTTCCTGGATCGCCCTCGCTTTATTAATAATCGATCTCTTTCTCTCGGGGGAGGAGAGAGATTGACTGAGGATTTAATTGAGTACGTAATATCGCATGCAGAGTAGATAATACGTTTTTCCAGAGAAAAATATCGATGCAAGAATTCCTATTTCAAATTGTGAAGAAACATTAGACACATTGTGTTGAATTAACTGTAAACTGCTCCTGGTATATTTTCGAGATGCATCGTTTAAGATCATCGACTGAATATATGTATACCGGAACCGACACCGAGACTATTATCGTCGCTTACGAGACAATAATAAACATGGCGAAACAATGAACGAGACCCGATTATTAAGACAAGATAGTATCTAGCGACGAAGCAATTTGCAGATGCAGCCTAATTGTCCTGTACTATCTCACGATTGACATCAAAGATCCGATAAGCCATTTTGACTGACAATGAGAACAGGAACGTATACTCCTTCACTTTTCTTACCTTCACTTATCTTTTATACAATCAGCGGAAATTTCTTTCACTATTATCAAGAGAGGAGAGATATTCATTTATTATTTGAACGTGACATCTAAAATTGTTAAGGAGTTACTAAATTATACAACATTTAGCTTTGTGCACACCGTTCGTTTTGAATGCGGGTTCTCTTACGAGCGAAAGAAATTTCTAATAGTTTTAGATACTGTGTCAGATAAGATTGTTTCCTTATACTTGTGATTGCTTTTTCATGCTCACGGCCATTGCACTTTGTATCTCTAATTTTGTATCTAAATTTGAATGGGCGGAAGTTATTTCATCTTTTCTTTCTTTACATTCTCTTATTTAATTCATTTGGAAAATTGATGCTAATTATATTTTCTATTTTAATGAAAAAAAGAGTCTATATCAGTAGTTCAATCAGCAATTTATTTATACGTCGAAGAAAACAACAAAAGAAATGTGTTGTGTAACGCGTGTTAAAGAATTTTAATATTCAAATCGAAGCAAATTAATTTAATTGAGGATTTCCCGACTATGCGCATGCTTATCGGCAATTACAAAATGGAAATTTCATCCAATTGGGTCAAAATTAACACTTTCGCGTAGACAAATGATCACCAATTAAATCTCGAGGAAATATAGCATGTAGTCGGCACTTCCGTACCGGATGTAAAAATCCTGATCGGAGCCAGGCCGGAGCGAATCTGACTTGTCGATTGTTCCAGGCCAACGAGGTAATAAAAACTCACCGTTAGACAAGTCGAGTTCGCGCCGGTTCTCAATTAAATGCAGCCTCGTAATTCCGCCTGCTATTAAAAGGAGGACAGCTGATACAATGGCGCGAACGGAGTCGCCGGCCGGCAAAGGAAAGAAGAAACGTGTTCGATCACGTTAGTTCCGAGTGTCTCGCGCATCTTCTTTATCCGCGACGTTCTCGCGATTATCTGAATTGATAAAAAAGAGAAAAAAATCTGGAGAAAGCAAATACTTTTCGCGAAAGATAACGTCGAAATACTGCGAACGTACCGCGAATCACACGAGCGGCAATATAATTATTAAGCCACGTTTCCGAGCAAGCAAATCCCTTTAACGCGGAAAAGAAAGCAGCCGTGATCTTCCCGGCAAAAAGTAAGAGCGACAGGAGGCACGAAGAATGTTTTTTCACGACCGCGCGCATCGCATCGTTGCGAGAGAGGAAAGAGAGAGAGAGATAGGTACTTGCGTAATTCGTCATGCTACATTTGTTTCGCCTGTCAGACATCGACTTCCTCGGACCATCACCATCGAGCATGCCCGTATGCGTGCTCGGAGTCATAATATTGTAAAATTACGCTGGGTGTCACGTAAAAAGTAGAAATCGGTAGCAGCGCAGCGGTCCGCGAGTTCTTTAATGAGCATGAAAACGACTTTATTCTATGGTGGAAGTTCAAATGAAGATAGTTATCTCCGTGGAACTCTTCTGAGTCCTCGAGAAACTAATCTCGACAATCTTGGATCAGCTGATGCGGCTTGTCGATTAGTTTCGCGAAAAACTTTTCGCAGTAGAAAATTAGTGTCATTATTCATAACTCATGCGGTTTTATTTTTGTCCTATGTACGAACGAGAAGTGATGCAAGGAAACATAATAAGCTGTTTAACTCTTTTATTATGCGACAGATGTTTTATATATCGCTTCTACGTAATAAAAAATTGACAATTCTGCTTTACGGAGTTTTCAGGAAAATGAGTGGCACACATCTTTATTATTCTGAGTCGCGCTTAACGATGGAAATCACGCGTCGAAACTTCTAATCATCTGATGATTACCTACAACATACGACAACGATCATTCGCATGATCATTGATGCAGCTGGATTTTACTTTTTTGATTTTATGGTTTATTGTTTCTTCCATCAATACTCGCACGTATACTTGGACACCAATATGTGAAACCAGTTGTAATTATTCTTTATTCTTTCAATATACCGGAAGAATATTTTGTTAAATTACAATACATATTGTTAAGATATTTGTCAGAAATAAAAATTTTTTAAAAGATAAACATGTGTATTTTTTTATTTATTTAATCGTAGCTTTTAAAATGTTTGATGTATTTGTTATAATTGTATTATGAAATTTTAAAGACAAAAACAAACAATATATCAAAATTATTAATATTACGCTATTATACAAGGAATTTAAACTTGTTAATGTCTCTTAATTCATTTTATTCACATGTAACGGAAATATTGATCACAATGTTATTCATGTATACCGTTCGTTTCATGAAGCTCGCAATCAAACAGTCAATTCAATTAAGGAGCAGAACATTCATTGCCCAAGGACAAATGGGAATTGGCGATTCAAAATTCGACTCCCAAAGTCTGACTTGCCCTCCTTTAGAGACCGGTCCTCGCACACACACGCGTATATTCGTGTTATCCTTCGTTCTATGAAGGTATACGCGGGTATGCGAAACCTTATGTAAGCCAGTGTGTCGCAGACCCCGGCTGATAATTCCCCAACATTACATCGGTTGCACGAATAAAAAGATAAAGAAAAAGAGTAATTGGCTCCATATGCTTGACTTATACTAATGGTTGTGCGTTCTCATTATTGATGTCTTTCAGTTATATTCTAGAAATTCTCGTTACTTATATACCAAAGAATCTTTAATTCGGTTTTTAATATCATATTATCAAAAACTCGCTAATGTGAATTCTTTCTCCGGCATGTCGTTAGCATATCAAATGCATTCTGCCCAGCGATTTTTTTCCAACGCTTTCTATAATTAACTTTTGGCCAACTATAGGTGCGACATACCTCAGCAACATGTAAACGTCTATAACTTTTTAAAAAATACTGCGCGCAAGTTGCCGTTTTGTGTAGCTGGAGCTACAATATTATCACATGGAAAGAGCGATTATTTTGCTGAAGTATCTAAAAATTTAGCTAGATATAGATAAAAAATAATTTTGTAGGAAAATAATTACGTCAAAGCAATTACTACATATTAACAGAAATTTCAAGTATGATGAGCAACTGCACAAAGTTTTTACATTCTAGCAACTAGTTTGAACGTCCTATATGATTATTTTGATGGATCAACAAAATTATTTTCAGATCTGTATTTGACTAAATTTTTCGATGCTTCAGCAAAATTTTCCTTTCTGTGCAGTTCTACTGAATTAGTATCTATCTATACTATAGCATGGGGTATGAAATACCTCAGACAGTTCGTCATGTTGATTTTTGGTTTGCGAAAGGTTAAAGTGAGTGCGTAAGTTCGCTCCCTAAAGGAAAGAAGAAATAGAGAACAAGAAAGTGTTGTTAAAGACGACAAACCCAATTTAGATCGCTACTACAAGCACCGTTGAAAGTCGTGCTCGCTCATTGGGATAACATTGTTGCACTCGACGCGGAACGTGCGGCGATTATTACATAAAGGCAGAGATACGGTATCCATTATCATATTCACCGGTTGAGTGAAGAATAATATCTTATTGCCCCGACAGTTCAACAACATCCTCGTGCTGAGAGTTCATCGGCGTCCGTGGTGCTCCGCGAGCGATAGAAACTTCAAAAGCTACGCCTGACTCAACCGCGTGTGGCCGTTGCAAAACCGGCACACAAACGATTTCACCGCAACGTAGCAACGGAGTCCTCGGAAATTTCTCAGCTATTATCGTTAACTGTTGGAGCTATCAAGAGCAAACATTGCATGCATCATAACACTAAATTTTTTCTCGAGATAATTATCATCTTCGGTGTAAAATACCTTCGTAATTACACTTTCTTCAACATTTTTATTGAAAAAAAATTAATTTTAAAAGTCAATTTAATTTGTTTGAACATATGTATCCTTGACGTTTTTCAATAAACTCTGAGACTTTTATATTTAATTTTATATTCAATAATATATAATTTCTGTTTATATCTTCCGTGTATATTTTACTTTTCCGTATTTCCACTTATCTTCTCGTGTATCTCGCGAGATATAGCCTGATAACCGGCTTCGCATATTGTGCACGAAAACATGGCAATCTCACTCCAAATCACACATCTCATTCCAAACACAAATTCAGGCTTAACTTTGTTAAGGATATCCGCCTTGCGGAGAAAGCGGTCTCGGATGAATATACCATCCATTATTTCGACTCGGTTAGATAACTTTGTTTTTCTAAAATTACTCCGAATTAAATGCGGAAGTTATTTTTTACTGGAAAACGGAGAAATTCACTGTGAGCATGATTTTGAAGCCACGTGCAAGACTGACGCATGGACGGGCGTCGGCAGAAACTCTTAAGTACGTGAGTCACATGCATTATTTTCTTTTATATATACGCCGTCCTTATCGCCGCGTGTAATCTCCAATACATCGTTTAATCGACCAGCCAGCTCGTTAAACGCACGAGAAACGATGAGCCGAGTTTTTCCTCATCCTGGATCGCGCAACCACGACCTCTGACTCTCCATTTCATCGTTTGCATAATACATATGCATACGCCAACACTGGTCGCACTATCCGCGAGTCCAAGAGATGTCCGGCTCGAGAAACATTGCCGCCTCGTTCAAAAGCTTCAAAAGAATAAAAAGGAAAAATACGAGCCAGAATAACTCCTTGCAGCTTGGACCTTAATAAGAATTTTTACAGAATATGAATAGTCATATAAAAGTCATATAAAAGTCATATAAAAGAAAAAAATTTGCTAAAAATAATTAATTTCGACTTTTTCGAGATGCAACAAATGAAAGTTAGGTATGTTAGCTTTATTAGCATTAAAGTAATTATTAAAAAGTATTATCATTAAAAAACTTATCATGTCAAAAAAACATATTGACATATTGCATTTAAAACAATTCATCATGCTTTTAGCTCCATATGTACCATCTCGTTTTTCTCTGCATGCAGAGAGGCTACTAACATTGCAAAAATATGCAAATCGATAAAACTATCGACATGTCCAAAGGGAAAAGCGTGCACGTCGCAATTTCACCGGCGAATGCGTAGAACGTTAATAAATTATCCGCATTATGCAAATTCACCGTTCCGCACCTGGCGTACCTCGAGGAATGCTTTACGCCGTGAAATGCAGCACCGAGAATTCTTGTATTTCTGAAAATGACGAGGCAGACAGTAAAGCTAAGTGAACGGTTGCGAAATTTAAGATGTGTTCGCATCACATCACGATTATATTTGCAGATTTATAGAAATCGCAACACTGTCGAATTCTTCAGTTTTTTATGAGATGAATCGATGCTAATGTATTTGCATTAAAATAATAATAAAATAGTTGCAACAATCTTTCTATATTATGATAAACATTTAAATGTTCCAGCATTTTTTATAATACATTACTAAATAATATTGTAAAAAATGTTTTATCAATAAAATTAGGTAAGTATCAATCAATAAAATTTCTTCATCAATAGTCATTTTTTCTATCATTAAAATATAAAAGGCTTGAAAATTACACGTATTTATATTGTATAGTATAAATATATATATAAGAAATTTATACTATAAGTTACATATTTGAGTAATTGCTGCTGATTAGCGAACTTTCCGATCTTACGTACCTATATATATGTTTTTATATTTATGATTGTATTTACTACAATATTTTTCAGTTAAAGTTTAAATAATTTCTTTTAAAAGAAGTCCTGGATTGAACTGAATAGCTTAATATTTACAGAAGATAAGATTTTTTTAAAGACACTGGTACATAATACATATTCTTTTACGCTTTTATACATCTACTTGTACATATTTAGTAAATATCTACAAATTTTGGTGGACTAAGTGTTTATTAGTTTTTATGTTACGTAAACATGTTATGTTATGTTATGTAAAAGAAATAATGTGTCAGAGGTTAATGTAATTGCAGCCTTTCAACTTAACCGAAACAAAAAATTCAAATGGATTTTTAATTATTACGAGTATGGCTGTAGTCTAAACTAAGATAAATAAAAAATATTACAAATTGTTAAGATAGCGCATTAACTGTTATTGTTAAAAGTATCAATTTTTCAACAAAATTTTTTAATTTGACATCTATGAAAAAATATTTAATATATAGAAACAGCAATAATTCTAGTTTTTGTGGTAAAGAAACATGTACCTATTTTTTTTTTGTATATACGCAAAAGTTAAAATTAATGATTCAATAATTTCTAAGAAATCATATCAACCGACTCGAAAAATGGTTTCGAGAAGAACGCGTTTAAAATGTCGAATACAGTTGCAATATAAAAATAAAAGTTTATCTCTAATCGACGATACAATACAAACCCTGCTCTAACTCAAAATACTCATATTTTTTACTTTTTCTCCAGTCTACGCTTGATAACAGTTGCCTTTGAATTGACAGCGTTAAACACAAAAGTGTGCTACAACTTAAAAATATCTATTCTTTTTTTTTACTAATATCGACAAAATTCCTTTTAGGAATTTATTTTTTAGATTCTAAATATTAAAAAAAATTGTAAAAAAGGAAATGTTAATTTTTTTTAATTTTAAACTAGAACCCTCTTAAGGCATATTCATTAAATTCCCATTCGAGTATCCTATAAAGTATCAGTTTATCCTTATTTAATGTACCTACGGTGAACAAGAATAAAATAATGCCTGGATGGTATTTGGAAAATCTGAACATCTGAAAATAGCCTTCAAGAATTTAATACAAGAAGTAGTAAAAATCTTGAGAAATTATTATTGATGTCAAGGACATGGGCGATTTGAGCTAGTTTGTACGAAAATTTAGTCTTCTGGGGATTAGCACGAATATGTGACGGCTAATTGCACATAAGAAATCGCATACGGATGCGTAACGTCGTGACACAACAATCGGCCACCCACGTTCCGCGGTAATATCGTGGTTGACCGATTAACGAGCCGTGTCGCACGAGATCCGCCGTTAATTGCGTCCTAACAGTATCGCAAAATCACCGATCGGTATCAATCACACTCCAATACCCCGGCGCGGATCGTGGCGTACTTCCACGACTGCGGCATACGTGCCCGCGCGAAAGGCGTCTCTAAGCGCATTGCGGATTTAATTGGAAACGCATACAACGGAGAATGTAACGGTGCGCGAGTTACATTCTCTAATTAGATTAATCAGAATTTATCATTAAAGACCGAGTAAGACAGAAATGCCGTGAGAGCGAGTTCATGGTTGTTTAATGATGGATTGCGGTTAACTGATGGTTTAACACGTGACATATCACGCTGCCAACAATTTTGCAATTCGCGATTAAAAAGCAGTAAGCCGTACATTATCTACAAAGTTTCAATGTTGCGATCATATAGTGTAGATTCTTCTTGATTAGTATAAAATAAATTCAGTTTAATTACATGAGAACTTATTAATTATGATCATGTACCCGACATTAATTAAATTCAAATAACAATATCCATGGCACTAGCGACCTATAGACCTTTATAATTCTACATCTTGAAAATTTATTAAAATGCAATACGTAATATTGAGGATATACATATTAAATTAGAGACAATTGCACAAGATTAACGACGCTTACATGGCTTTACAGGCTGTTGCAAACGAGTGAAAGTTATTAATAGCGCGTTACAGATAAATTTAGCTTTCAACAAAGTTCCCGCTTGGTGCGTTTACGAACGATGGAAACACAGCGAAGAATCGATCTATAGTCAATCGATTTACCGCATGAAATCGAATGCCATGGAATGCGAGTGGAAAAAAAGTGAGAGGGCTGGGAAGACACGTCGCCGGTACGATTCTTTGCGGTATGGTTCGTTGCTCGTGTAACCTTGCGTCTTGTGCCAGGAAGGCCTAGAGACCGGTGATTTATTTTTGAACACGTGCGGTAAGTTAACAATTCACGGCCTTGTATCGCATACACGTCGCCTCTAGGTTCCTTCTAAAAAGGTCTTCGAATTCCGATCGACGACCAAGCGCACGAGATCACGAGAACGCATCTAGCATCTCGCAAAATGATATCCAACACTTTATATTTGTCAGAGACAAGATATCTATTACAAAATTTTATTTGGCGAAAGAAAAGTCATCAGAATCATTGTCGTCAGTTTACGACTTCGTGGCATTATGCCCATTGTCATAAATATTTTTGTTTCTTCGAATGCTACCATATAAAAAAAATATTTACGAAGTTGAAAATTGTATTTGATTGAAGAAATATATTCTGAATAGTTTGTAGCAAATTGTGAGATATTGTGATTCGTATTCTTAGAAGATATTTAATTCTAAATATAAAAAAACATGTCTTAACACATTTCCTGCTAGCATTGAACACGTGCCATTCTTATATTAAACAAATAAAATTTTTAGCAATATCTCACATTATATTAAAATCAACTAAATAATTTGTTCCGATTTCGATTTATTTTGATAATTTATATAAATGATTTCATTATCAAACGTATTTAAAAGTATATTTTATTTTTATTTAATTTATTATATATTTGAAAACATATTTTATTAAAATCGAGCTGTCAGGTCGATACAGAGCAGAGTTTCAAGTACTCGTATATTGCGTATGTATTTAGAAGTGTGTGTATAAGACTTATATAGCAGGTAATAAAAATATAAGGAAGGAATTGCGAAATGTTCGCAACATAGGATGATCACTAGTTACGAGTCATCTATAAAATTCCATCATGCTGGTTAGAAGGCACGTAAGGTGTCGATACGTTAGGCTTCAGGAATGCGTGAATTGCGTGTGGATCTAGCATTAACCGCTATTTCATGCGAGAGCGGAAAATATATCCTAGTTGAGATCGGTCAATCGCTGATCGCCGTTGACACGCATTCGAGATAGATCGTCAATAGATCGCCAGCAATCGAGCCTTGATCTTGTCCGACGACAGAACCAGTTCCGCTGAATGGCAGACTGACGTATAATGGTGCTAAACGAACTTCCGCGTTCAATGCAGATTATAGATACTGCAAGAACGGCCGTTCAATCATCTCAAAATGGATATTTAAAAGACAGTGAAGTGCTAGCTACACACCAGAGAAAAAGAAAAGGTACGATTGATAGATGCAATACTGTGAGAGAAAAGTGCTTGGTATATTTGTGACTATAATTGCATGGGAAAATGACTATGATTGGAAGCTCAATTTTGATAATTATTACAGCTATAATGTTAGTAATAATAATTACACTTACAGTTCTACCAAAAAAATATATAATTGACATCGAAAATGACTAAATTATGGTAATACTTAAATTAATTGGTAATTGCAACCATTTTTTCTCTCAATGAACAGCCGTTGAATCTAAAAAGAGGAAAGCATCAAGAAAAATCAACTACAAAATTAAAAAGTGCAATTAATTTCATCCAATGTAGCAATTAAGCTATGAACTTTGTACGAGGTACATGCGATTCAAAAAGTTGTTCTTTCCGATCCGGATTTTATATTCGCGGGTCAACAGTGCGCCTTGACCTCCGCGGTTTAATTAGAAATTATTGCACGCGGCTCGCGTGCAATATACGTGCGATTAATAATCCGCGTGACGTTCCACCTTAGCGTAGCTGCGTTGAGCCGGCGGTATTATTCAATTTGGTCACAATTCACGAGTACGTTGCTATCGGTATAGGGTCGCGCTACTAATCGTAAGATCGAAAGCGTTTCGAGACACCGCCGACCTTACACGCGCGAGGCCTGTTCACCGTTATTAACCGCGATTTATCGGCTTGCCGGCTTTTCGACTCGCCGGTCGTGAACGCGCATTCCGCATTTGCTGCCGGTTATCGTCGAACGATAAATCCACTCGTATCGCAACACGGCGCGTCATGGCAATGCGAGTGAATTAGTAGTATAGTTCGCGCCGTGTGCAGATCCGAGGGCTTTCGTTAATGCGAAACCGCTGGTCTGGTTCGCCGCTCGCGGAGATCGCTCGACATTCACCTGCGTTCTTTAGAACTCCGAGAAACGACGCAAAACGAATAAAGGCCAATGGTCCACGGATCTACTCTCTTGTGGAAAAAGAGATTTTTTTTCCTTCTGCGATTTTACCGTTGAAATCAAGGCTGCTGGACGATAGAGCGTGAAGGAGCAGTTTTTCGAAAAAAAAAAAAAAAAAAAAAAAAAAAAAAAAAAAAAAAAAAAACTCGCGTGATTTTTTCTCGGTAACTATGATTTTTCGAAAAGTATAATACACTTTTTGTGTATTGCACGGTCACAAGTGAGATGCGAATTAAGATCAAGAATTCATTTAATATCCATAAATTAAAATTGTGGATAACCTTGAACGCGCAATGACTTCCGTAATGATCTGTATAATACTCGCAAGAATGATTTGCTAAAAGTAGCTTCTGAAAAACAAGTCGCAAGAAAACAGGACGCACGACACATTGGATGAACGTATAGTTAACACGCTGACACACATATTATTGCTGAAGCTTCATATTTCAAGAAGGAACTTGTCACGGAGCCGATCCGAGTTACATTGGGTTCGACAAGCGGAGTTGGAGACATTTTATATGATCGAAATATTACGAAATGCTTCGCTGGCTTCGATGTACTGTGATATCAGAAAATTCTTCGGAAAATTCCACCTAGAACTAATACGCATATCGACATCTGGTAGATCTGCTTCGTGTTGATAGTATATCGGCGAGTACATATAAAATCGATTTACAGTAGAGAAAGATAATAAAACTAAACTCGTGATGAAGCGCAAACTTTTACGAGCAAAAGATCGGAGAAAGAGAGATCTACGTTTCTATAAAGCAGTGAAAACATAGAGACGTTCATGTAGAATGTGGAGCATCAAATTAGCATGTTTGCTTCTTCCATGAATTCATCGATAAAATATGATATTTTTAGAAAGATATATTATTTATTGTAACAAATATTTAATATGAAAAATCATATTCTGACAAAACATAGAATTTTAAAAGGCGTAGTAAACAATAAAAAGCATTTTTTTATTCTATTTCAGATGTTACACATTGAGAAAAATGGTTTGATTGTATCAATAAGACGTATATGGTTAAATGCATTTTGGTTAAATCTAGCAGAATTTCTGGTTATTATAACAGGACTCGAGATTTTATAACTAGACCGTTTGGTAGATTATACTATAAGGATTTGTATATATTAATATTTTCCAGTTGGATCTACAAAACATCTAGTTATATTCACTAGACATATGCAACATTACCAGAATTCTGGTTAACGTACCCTGGCAGTTTTATTATCGTGTAAGTTGGCGCAAGTTGGCGCCAGTCGAGCGAATGCGTATATTCTTTCTATTGTTTTGTATCGCGGCATAAGCCTTGTGTCTACGATGCTAGAACTCGATCCGAGTTCTTGGATCGTGAAATGTGTAGCCAATCAGCTTACAGTTTTTACGGAAAACCGGCAAGTTCTAGCATCGTGGACACAAAGCTGTACCGCATACATCGTGCATCGTGATCGAGTCGAGCGTCGAGCGTATAATAGTATATCGTGTTATCTTGTACTTACTGAAGTGAAGTCAGTGAAGTCTTCTAGTGAAACACGAAGTGACACAATTATTACTGCAAGATGGACAAACTAAGTCGTATTGTGACCTATCTGAACAGGTTAGAAAGAAGAAAAAGTGGAACGAAGTTATTATGTAGCTGACTGACGAGAAAACATCTCCTCTTCTTCGAAGAAATTCTGGTAGATTCAATGGGTAGGCATTATTTGATCAACAAGAAATTCTGGTACAGTTTACGGGAAAAATTTATTCGATCAACAAGAAATGTTGATTGAGGTCACAAAACCAATTGTTTGATCAACAAGAAGGAATTAATCAAATTCATCCGGTAATTCTTACAAGAATTCTGATTTATCCGTTTTTGAACAGACAAACTAGTTGAATCTACCAGATTTCCAAATAATCCAACTAAACTCTTTTTTCAGTGCAACATTAATTTTAAAATTGGGGATCCAAATAATTATATATATTTCTCTCTTCATCTAAAATATTTATAATATTAAAAATTGAATAATCATGAATATTTATGGAGTAAAAAGTCGACATGAGATATATCAGGAATGTGTAACAAATATGTAAGTTTTATCTTGTAATACTTAACAGAACGTCAATTAGTGGATGTCTGTGGTTAGCAACAACTACATTTTTAGAACACACTGTAATCGAGAATCACTGAAATCAGTTGCATATGATGTAGCAATAATTTCCATTAAAGTAATGGTCATCCATTACATAGAGAAAGTACACTTAACCATCGCGGTTGTAGCGACTCGCACGCGTGCAAAAAATAAATTAAATGAAATTTAACACATGACCGTATGTATGTAACTAGGAGTATCCCATAAAAGTGGCGTAATTTTATTCAAAGCGCTTGAAAGGCCTACTTCTACTTTCTTCTCCACCGTGCGACGACACTCAACGAAAAGAGATTTAATTATAGCGATCTCGAGTCTCAATTTCACAAGCGGAAATTTCTTAATCGTAGCAAAAAAAGAACGAGATTCTGCGTCAGACATGTACTCGATAAGCTTTATACTTTAATAAAATTAAAATTGCGTATGTTCAAGGACTTCAAGGCGCCAAAAAAACTTTCGAATTAATTGCTACATAAAAGTCAAATTTTTCACGAATGTCTTTTTTAATTTACATCAGACAAAAACGGTATAAAAAATAGTACAATGTAATTCCTCTCATAGAAAGTAAGTAGAAACGTAAGTTTTTTTAAAAAGCAATTAAATTTTATGTACGTAGAATTCACTTTTTCTCTATTACTATCAATATATTAATTATATTTAATATGTTTTCATTGTAAATGTTTTTTTCTACAAATATTCCTATAGCTCGATAAATAATAAGACAAAAGTAAAAACATTTTAGAAAATCATTTGCTTATAACATATAATTTACTGTCTATAAAAATTTTCTACACAGATTGGCATGAATTAATATGGCAAATTATACCTGTTGTGCTCCCATGTTTATACAAGTATACATATCGCAAATTTATTACTGATAAATGTATAACGCGTTCAGCTCTTAACGCATCGCTACATGGGAGGTCGTCGATAACGAACTTTCGAAGAAAATCAAACATGTTTCATGCCACAAACGGGCATATAAATTTTTCATAGAGCATTTAGACCCGATCTACACGCATCCGGAATCATCATGATCAGATTGCTCTTTCACGACTGTCTTAATCGCGGATTTAGAAACATACTCTCGTTTCTTGCGGGAGGAGCAACTAGAAACGAATCATTATTGAAACACTTTCCGATAATAAATTTTCCAACTGTGATTCTATAATATTTCTCTATCGAGCAAAACAAACCGGGAAACCGGCAATAAAAGAAATTTGCACTCTCTTCTTAATGAACGCGAAAAATTTTATCAACAAAAGAACTCTCTCCTTTCTTCATTATTGTGTCAATACATTAACTACATTTAATACATTTTCACGATTTACTTATTGATATTAATACAAATATTACATGCTCTGATCAAGAGTGTAAAATATTTTTCTACAAATATTATGATTATTTAGATGTGCGGGAGGATCCTCTCTCTAGGAAAGGTTAAACATATGTAAAATGACATTAGAAAAGAAGAATAATGATATGATACTAGAAAAGAAAGAGCCGGTATTATATATATGAAGCGAGAAGAGGTATACTTTCGTCTGTAGACCACATGGCACAAGATCATGTTGCTTCAAGACGGCGACAATCCGTCTCGGAAAAAAGAAGCATCCGCACAAACGAAGGGCGTGCCGTGAGCAAGGACAAAGCCATCAAGAAGGATAGAAAGCGAATGTAAGACGATTTCGTCGACTCGTTCCTTGCAAGAGTTTCTCTGGTGAAATGCAAACCATTCTTATATACAGCCGACATACTGTTGAAAGCGGTGAAACCTCCTGGACTTCTATCAATAAACATTACTTTACTATGCGTACATCCTGCAATCGTCGTGAACTGCGAAGTGTTTGACTCCGACAGAGATACAACAGTAGTGTCAAATATTTTAACGTATAAATTAAAAAATATAAATTGAACAATTTAGTGCTATTTAATTTGTTGCTATACCTATAGTTCGAACTTTGTTGCTCACTATTGCCTGAGGAATATTATATTTTGGTATCAAAAATCATGTCTTGCACTTGAACACTTTGAACATAGATTAAGGTAACTTAGTAGTACGGTGCGAGCACGGCCGAGAAAATTAATTATTTTTCAGGTGTTTGAGTTAGCAACAAATTTACGTTTTGATATATTTCAATATATCTGATAATTATTTTGGAGAATTATTTAAAATAATTAACAGAAATTATCGACATTGCAGATTAGAAAATTCTTCAAATTAGATTTACGGAATTCGAAACTTGTTTATACGTTTAAGGTACTAATACACATGAATAAACAGCCGGGATATATTGAAACTTAAAAACGGAAAAACTTAGGAAATTACGCTTGCGTTATACGTAACTTCCTAATTTTTTTCCGTTCTTAAGGCCCAAGGCACTATATTGGTTGTATGACGTCAGAGATAAGAAATGACATGCAATAAATTAATTGTTATGTACAGCTTCATTTTTTAGTCTTTTTTTAAAAACAATTTCGTAATCCTGAAACGCGTAAAATATACAACAAACTGAGACATCTGTCACATAGAAATGTAAAATACCTAATTCATATCTAAAATAATGATACATTTCTCAGTTGTTAAATATCACTGCGGAGATTTTTGACAGCTGAGAAATGTACTATTATTTCAGGAATTATTTTATATTTCTACGTGACATATTGGACAAAGGTTTTAGTTTGCTGCATTATTATTTTATAAGTTTCAAAATTACGAAATGATTGTTTTTTAAGAGAAAACTAAACTGCGCTTTTAAAATTTGAGTAAAAAATTCACTCCCAGCTTATGAATGCCCGCGTTCATTCAAATTAAAGTAAAAACTTTGCAGTGACTATTGCAATCACTCTAATATACAAAACACTATATACGAGATTTAGAAAGTAAATATTATATTCTCTAAATATATAATTAATATTATTATTATATAAATTTCATCTTCGCGTATTATTTTGTGGTGATGTCACAAATAATAGTCAATGTAATAATTTAATGTCAAAATGTCTCATCATTGAAATTAAAATCACATACTATCACGATGATCATGTTTAATGTCATGCGAAAAAAATGGGCCTGAAACTACATGTCGACACGTGAATCGTTTTCAATGTCAGGAACTTGTTTTCTGCGAGAACAATGGCCACTGCTACGTAACAACCGCAGTATTACCATTTAACGCCATTTCATTGCAAACTGTATGGATAGAGAACATACAACGAACGCATAATTATGTCAAATCATTTGGTTACGAATCAAGTATTATTGATCGTATGAAACTCCCTTCAACTTGATCGGTACAGTGAATGATGTAACTGCACTGGAATAATTTCGATCATTTATTCGAAGTAAATTGCAAATTGGATAATTGACTGGTTTAACGGAGCAACAAAGAGTCCTATTCAAAGCAATCTTGAATAATGTTACTATCCTTCACATATATAAAAAAAGATTCAAACGGAATTAAAATTTTATCTTAAAGTGGGGCTATAACTTATGTTAGCTCAACTATATTAGCTCAACTATAGTTGAGCAAATGCAAATATTTAAATAATTAAAATATATATCCACACTTTGTGCAAGGTAGCACAAAGAAATTACTGCGCTTAATACAATACAATAATTTATGTCACAATTAATCGTGCTCTACTTTGTACGATTTTCTTAATAACTAATCACATCAATCTCCAAATCACAAAATCGGAGATGATTATTTACAGCGTTAATTTTTTTTAATCAAAGAATTAATATATTTTCCATTGAATAAATAACTGAACTGCGAATTATATAATCGCGTTTCGCAATAACAGTGTTACATCGTAAGTCGTTGCAGCGCCAACTACGCTACTACGTCGTCAAAACTGAAATATCTCAGTCATTGTCTCGATGCCTCTCTCGGCGCACGTTTATGTAAACGGATAGGTACTTAGGTAAAAAAATGAAATTACCAGTGAATCACCGTCACCACATGGATAATGAACGCGAACAAAGGTATACGCGCTCGCGTAACTCGCTTTCTAACATCAGATATATACGAGCATCTAATATTCACGCGTTCATTCGAATTCTCTCTCTTTCTTTCTCTCTCTCTTTACGACGAATTGTTTATTCAATGCTATTAAATCATTACCTCTATTGTGCTTGTTTCAGATCTAAACATCCTTTCTCTTGTCACATGTGCAGTATAATAAAACCTTTACATAAAACATAAATACTCGTAAAAACGAATAAAATCCAAATACCTGAATATCTTCGAAAGTAAAAATATTCGTACGTAGGTAAATGAAATTTTAAGTAAAACCAGTTTGAAAACGCAATTATAACTTTAACATTTATGAAAAACTTGATTTTTTTATAATGGGCAATAATAAATAACAAGGGTTAAAATATTTCAATTTCATTTTTATAAAATATATTACTACAGCGCAAATACGTCAATGTTAATTAAGTGAGCAAATGAGGAAAAAAAGAGCAAAAATGCATCTTAATTAACTTCTTTACTTCCGGTTGCAAATTGTTGATTACATTCACGGCGCACGCGCGTGCGCAGTTAGTCGTAGGTTAATTATAAATGTTACACCTCACTGCATACGCTGATTGCGCTAACCACATATAATTGTGTCTAATAACACCGACGTCAGTGAGCACACTATTGTTCTAATTCCGTCTATGTATGCTTTTAAGAGAAATCGACATTTAATACACTATCGAGATCAACTGATCGAAATAGACCGTGCCGTTGTTAATCTATAAATTATGAATTCGTCTTGAAAAATGTTTCAAACAGTAAAAATCATTGATCAAAATTTATCGATATAGACGAAAGTGTCTGTAATTAAAAGTCTACTTATCCTAAAAACTGACACGATGTGGATAATTGTTTTCATAACAAGCATAATTTTCAGACAAATCATCGTAATGAGAAGACTTTCACATTCTTTAGGATAACGAAAGGAAGCTGACGTAAATTATTAGTTATGCAGCATCGCGTGGAGATGCGCTCCGACAGTGAAGAGTATGTAATCTTAAATATTTGCGAGAAAACACTTTTCTTATCGATTGCGCGGCAGCTCGTGTTGGCTTAGTGCTTAGTACAACGAACGTGCACGAGATACGTTCGCGGACATTTCGCGCACGTGTCTCACGCGGAGAAATGTCGAGTTGAGTCCTCTTCTATGTAAGTGGAAGAGACAGTTCGTGCGGATGGTGTAACGTGTAAAACGTGCAACGGATTTGAAGGGATTCGCGAGGTGAAACGTTCCGACAAGTTACTTGTCTCTTGCATAATTGAATGATCCCATTCTCTCCACGGTGCCCTCAAAAAATGAACGACTTATGTAATGCGAAAGCTTTATTTGCGAAGTTCTTATCATTAATCTGTGTGACATTCGTGAAAAAACAGATTTTTTAACAGTGTGCTGATCACGATAATTACAACATTCGATGTAAATTCAGTATATACTGGGCTCGTCGTTTTGCGGACATATCGGCTTGCGAATCACCACCATGCGTAATGTATTGTTGTAAAATTCTCGTGGATCGTCCCGACCTATTCTTTGATCCCGCGTTCTTGACTCTGTTGTCGTCTCGGACACGTTGATGATTTCATTCCTAAGATTCGATTATTATTAACTTGCTTTATTTTTTGTTAAAATAGTAGGTAGCTTGAATATTAGTCTAATAATTAAGTTTTATATAAAAGGAATTTTTTAACCGAAAGAAATTTTTTAGTTTTACCTAAAGAAAATGTAAAACATAAATGACGCAAATTTTTTATTCTTAAATTCATTGTAAAAAATTTTCTAAAATTCGGACAAAAGTTGAAGATTTTTTACAGTCACATTGTCTGAATTTTCGGATAGAATATTGTTTAAATTTTTAGCTATAATTGTATCAATTTCTAGCCACATCTTTCTAAATTTCTAGAATTCAGACAATGTCTAAATATTCGGGCATTGAGATCAGAATATTTAGATAATACAGTTAGAAATTCAGAGAAAGTGGCTAGAAATTGATACAACTATGGCTAAAAATTCAAACAATATTCTGTTCAAAAATTCAGACAATTTGCCTAAGAAAACTTCAGTTTTTGTCTGAATTTTTTACAGTTAGTTATAAACGAGAAATTAAAGAAACAATGATAAAACTTGGAAGTTTATTTTAAGCTTAAAAACAATGCGTTATCTTCTAACCTTTTCTAACGGCACGGCAATATTGTAACTTTAAAAATAATTATCTGTAAATTACTTGCAATCTAATGTATAATTTAGGTATATTATCTCGAAATGTGGCTGAAGGAGGATCGACAGAGAAAACGAGTCGATGAATATTCGCGTGCATACAGAAGCGTGGTTTCACGAGGAACCTCCTCACATCGCATACGTCGTGTTGCGTGCACGTGGTGCATCGTAGGACGACGACTTTTACTTTCTAAAGCAATAAGTAAGACGCTATCGCGCGAACTTATTCACGCGCACGCATACGCGTGCACGCGTGTAAGCACGCACGCATGTACGCGTTCATATGCCGGAATAAAAACCACATTTAGGAGACGCCCACGAAACGCATGGGTGACTGAACCCGACGATATATTCAACGTGCACGTGATCTCACCCGTACGTTCATATTTTCTATCGATTAATAACGCAAAGTAGTATCCATGCCCTTATATTGCTGACTACTGCACGCGCGCCTTCGCTAATTTTATTATCCCCCGATATAAAATGATTCTTGCACCATGACTCATACCCCGTTTCGCGGCAAACGAGGAATTTTGTACAAGGTCGGGGGATCAGTAAGAATTAATGGATATTGCTTAAACGGAGATTAATGTCGAAATTCTTGGTCGTTCATTTAACATGATCCATTGCGGTTTACTTTGAATAAATTTTCACAAGCACGAACCTGCCTGTACAGACACTATTTCAATCCATTCTCTGAAACAGGGCCGCGTGACATCCAGCGACTGTTCGCCAAAATTATCGGCATGTTACGGCTCGTGGAATCGTACTGGAATCGTTACTGGAGTCAATCGACGGTATTGGAAGGAACCGCGAAACGACGGCTAATTCCTCGTTTACTCGCGATCGAAAATTTTCAAAGTTTGTCGGCACGCCACAGTCGTTTGTACCAGTATACAGAGTGGTTCGTCTTTGTCGTGCGTATCAGCGTATTTCGCACATTTTATATCTATATAGATTATATATATATAGATATCATATCTGAGCTCTTTTATTTCTTTTCATGAATTCTTCCTTAAAAAGTTTCGGTCAATTATGCGACAACAAAGACAAAGATTTTATCGTAAATTAATTTTCCAAAATAAATCATAAAATGTTCTTCAACTAATTGCTATTTTAATAGTATTCTTATTTAAATTTTCATCAATTTTTCATCAACGTTAAAAATAAATGCAAAAAGTAAAATATAATAAACGTTTAATCTTGCCTTTATAAGACGATATTAATTTTTAAAATTGATAAAAAAGTTGGTGAATAAAAATTTTCTTGGACAATGTAATTCAGAAACACCCTGTATATTAACATAAGCCGATCGACCGCTCCATGGTACGATGTCCCGAATCCATATTCGGTGCCAGGATGCACCTGCCTGCCGACAAATCACCGAAGTTATTTCGCGGCAAAGTGCAATTTAAGCTTTCAATAGAGAGAATCTGCGGTGGACAGAAGGCGATACTATGAAAAAGTAACCGCATTAAAGCTCGGAAAGAGAAATTTGCTCGAATTCCTATCTATATCGTGCATAGAGAAAGTTCTCTTCCCGCTTTCATACAGCTGGATTACTTTGTCTGATATTGTCATCTCTGGTTATTAATCATCATCAGATATCAGATTGTGTTTCTTTAAGTCGGTGAGAAGATATTGAATAGAAGGCAGCAGTAGGTCGAAAATAACTGCCTTGTAGTCTACTTATATGTTCCTATTCGAAATAAGAAACACTATATATAGACTAGAAAATTAAAAATAGACTATTTAGACTGCAAAATAAATACTACTAAATGCAGTTTAATCTATTAAATATACACCGAAAGAATGATTTTGCTAAAATATCTAAAAAATTTAGCTAAATACAGATTTGAAAATAATTTTATTCGACTATCAGAATAATTAAGTAGGACGCTCAAACGTAATGAACAATGTTGCAAAAAGTTTTGACATTCTTATCTAATAGCAACGAGCCTCCTAGATACAGAATTACTTTAATGATCTAACAAAATTATTTTTGGATCTGTATCTAAATTTTTAAATATTTTTTTTAAATCATCCTTTTTGTAAAGTTATTTGAAAGGATTACCGAAAGTTTTTTTAAATAAAAATTCTATAAATAATGAAATAAGGATCCGCTCATAAAGATTTTATGCTAAGCAATGAAAAATAAACACACGTTACCGAGAAGATAAGAGCACAATAAAGGACTTTGCGCGGAGTAGAAATTACTGATATCGGCGACGGTTGATTTCATATTTTATAGCAAAAGTAGTAATGTTTCAATACACGCGTTACCTCACGCAACTTTCTCAAACGAGGTGATCGATAGATATAAGCATGCTCTCGTGTACACGCGTGTATACGAAGCGAATGAGTCACGCCGAGAGACGTAACCGCCACTCGCATATAGTACAGCTTGTAATCAAATAGGATCTCCATACGATTCAGTGAGCAGGACGCAAAACCATGAAAGTGCAGTCCTACACCTCGCGCAGAACTCGTTGCAATTCGAATCCGCGGATGCGACGTGCTTAAAGATATCACTTTAACATATCTGAACAAATTAGTTCACCGTATGTGTGCAGTATGTTTGTAAAGCCTAAAATAAAACATTCCTTATTCTTTGATAATATTCTTAGGACACACGTAATATGTTGTTTCGAAAAAAAATTACATGAATCTATAATGTAGATATCTAATGTATCTTGTAGACTTTTACGTCTATTTTAAAAATGTTGCAAAATTGAGATCAAAGGTGAACTAATATTATCACTCGTATATATGCACTGAGAAAAATGGTCTGGTTGGATTAAATAGTAATTCTGGTGGAAAATGGACGAATCAGAATTTTCTGATTAAATTTATTAGAATTCTAGTTGAGATAATTAAAATTCTGATTGATATAATTATTCTGGTAAAAATGAGAATTCTAGTAGATTTTACCAGAAATATTGTATCAACCAGAATTCCTGTTATCTCAACTAGAATTCTAATAAATTTAATCAGAAAATTCTGATTCGTCCATTTTCAACCAGAAATTTTTTTCAGTGTGTAAATATAATTTTTATATAGTATTTCTTATTTAAGGGAAATCTTAAGCCTTGTATTAGAAATCGATCCGAGATCTTAGATGGAGAAAGAAAGAACTGACCAATCACATTAGTCATGTGATCGAATTGTTCACATGTGATTTGCAATTGTTAATTTTCTCTGTCCGAGATCTCGGACCGGTGCGATTTCTATCAAGGCTTGAACGTGAACACAAGACTTAACACAAATTGTAGGCTTGGTCCTTGGTCCGCTCTTGTATCAATATTTGTAATAATATTAAGTAATTACTATTAATATTAGGTATTACTAACGTGCGTAATAAACAGTTCTGATTTCAGATATGTATTAGAAAATGATATTCTTTTCAAATTGCGATTGCAATTCTTAAGCAGCAACGCATCTCGTTCGATAGTCTGTATTATTTACGGGCCTATAAGGGTCAAGCTGATCAACCAGTCGAGACCGTTTCCGGCGAGCATTGGATGTCGCCAACGTGTTAGTCGAATGTAAACCGACCGCAATGGCGATACCGTTACCGCTTTTTAACGCGGTTAACACGCGAACGGGCTTGCGGATTCGAACCGCAACGCTACGTCTATGCGCTTTGCGAATTCGATATTTATGCCCTCAGCTACCGACATCGAGTCAGTTCGACTTCAAGTCTGGGCGATAAACAAAGAAAATTTGCATAAAGAGATATAATCTTCCACCGACAAAAGGGGTCTTTAAAGACACCATCGATATTTTGATCGTAAATTCTGGTATAGATAAATTTAACTCTGCAAAACCTAAGTAATATACAATCCGATTTCTATAATGGTAAAAACTCGTTGAGATACTTGACAAGTATACCAGAATTTTTCAGATTTTTATATAATCCAAAATAATAAAAAAATTTGCTCTGTTTCTCGAAGATCCCCATTGCTGATAAAAGAGTTAAAAAATATTCCATATTGCCGAGTTAATGTAAGCGACCGCAATATAAGCAATAATGGTAAGCAATAAAGATTAAGGCGTTGATAAGAATCCTATAGTTGGTTAAAAAGAATACACTGAAAAAATTTAGAATTCAGAATTCTTAAAATTAGGCCTGTCCAATTTAAGCTTCGGAGCCAAAACGCAAAGCCATCGACGTAAAAAAATTCAATGCGAGTAATTGATTTTAGGAACTATAAAGTGTTGATAAGCGTCACTTAGATGCGTATCAACATTTTACAGTCCCCGAAATCTTACCCACATTGAATTTTTTTGCGTCGATAGCTTTGCGTTTTGGCTCCGGAGCTCAAATTGGACAGACCTGCCTTAAATGCTCTGCTCGAAATTCTAAAAATAAAAAAAAAATAACTTCAGTTTCTTATTTTATCTTTATGTCAATTAAAAACTGAAATTTCTACTGAGAAAATACTATTCTTTTTTCGAATCAAAAATAAAATAGGAAATTAGCAATACCCTAATTGTGCAGAAAACGCTAGTCCCATTGGAGCTACCGCGACAATGGTACCACGTTGCAACGCGTTCGTGAAATCCGCGTCCGACACTTCCTCGGTGTTCATGGAATTTGAGACGGTATCGGTTATCTCGCTTCCGAACGATGTGGAAGTTGTTGACGTCATTGTTGTGCTTTGTAGATTTTCGCCTGCAATATGCGCATCGTCGGGGAAAAGGGACGGAAGTAAGACATTGCAACTGACGTTCGCGCACGGGTTTCCCACCGCATGCTAAAAGCTACTTGATTCTAAGATTTATCGATTTAACGTGTAGATGAATAGAATAATCTTCAAAATTTTGCGAACTATTTCAGACGAGATGTATCGTTATTTTTTACGATTATAAATAAAAAAAAATAACTCTACCATAAAGTATCTGAAGAAATTACATTTATCTTGTAATTTCTGAATGCCAACTAGTCGGGCTTACTACAATTTATTAAATATATCGTGCATTTAAAAAAAACCTTTTAAATTAATTTAAATAGAAAACTGAGAACATTTTTATAATTGACTTGATGAATATTGAATATATCTCTATAATCAGATTTATAATTGATATTAAATATACTACACGCATTTAAAAGATTTTTAAATCGAATTAATTAGAAAATTGAGAACGTCTTTTATAATTCTTGGTTTATGGTTGTAATAAATTGAAACATCACCATCGATATATTCCAGGCAAATTTAAATTAGGATAAACTTACTCAGAATCGTTTCTAAAAATATCACGAGCGCCAATATTTTACGTGCTTCGTTCTATGTATATCTATCTTATAAATAAACTGGCACCGACAGTTGAATTCTGTAAGGTCTTACTCGGCTCCGTTCTCTCGAGATCACGATCGAAGGTACTCGTGGAGAGGACGATAGTGTTCGTAGCGGAGGTCGAGGGTTCATCGGGGTCGACTTCGGAGAAATAACTGGCGAGGTCTTGGTAAGATTCGCGCGTCCTTGCAGCATCCATAGGATGATGCTCGAACTGATAATCCGAGGTATTGCTCTTTTCCGTATCTTCTTCGTTCAGCGTGGATGCTGACGAAGAGAGAATGTAAAAGGAATATTTTTTAATACTTTAAAATATAACCTCCTTTAAGAAAGATATATATTTCTTTGTTGATATCAAACATGATATTTTTACCACTGTCAACATTCGCAAGTTCGTCAATTTTCTCGAGAACATGCGGACAAATTTCATAGTGATTCACGTTCTCCGCTTCGGAATCAGATTCCCTCTCACTCTTCGATTTCATAAAACGCTTCAAAGGATTATGAAAGGTGGGCAGCTTCGATCTAATCTGTGCATTGTGTTCATTAGACGATGTTTCCTTCTAAAGGTAAAATACGTATTTCGCCCCTCTATCATGTCGCAAAGCCGATTAAATTGTTCAATTAATATTTTTATATAACCAGCTTATATATAATTGTCTGGATACTCAAGATACACTTTTATTTCGTCATTGGACATTTCTAAAGTCAAAGTTTCCGTAATTAACGCGATTGTACACGGAAACGGAAATAACGATTTTATTGAAATATCTTAAAATTTAGCTACACGGAAAAAACGTTATGGTTGTCACAACCAAAAATAATGATATTTCTCGTCCTTTGACACAATTTGGTTATAAAAACTATAGTACAGTTATACCACACAACCGTACTATAATTTTTATAACCAAATTGTATTGATGGGCGAAAAATATCATTAATTATTTTCGGTTGTGGCAATCATAACATTTTTTCCACGTAGCTAAATTATAGATATAGATTTGAAAATTATTTTCTTTAGCAAAATCATTCATTCTATACACTGAAAAAAAATACAGTCAATTTTAACAAATATTTAGTTCAATACTGCCAACTAAATATTTATTAAAATTGACTATATTTTTTTTTCAGTGTATAAGTACGGAAAACTTGTATTAATTATGTAACAGAATATGACAAAAAATTACAACGCAGAAGTCAGAACATATATATAGATGTTCTTCATATCTCTCTTCTTTTAACTAACCGTAAATTCTTCAAATATAGTTAGACTTTTATCTATAAAACTTTCAGAAAGTCAGCTTTATTTACACTTATTTCAAAAGTGCAATAAGTACCGAATAGTACATGTCAAATGTTTATTGGGATATGAGAGATAAAAAAGTAGCTTATTTTTGAACTGATATCGCAATATAAACCTTCATACAACAACAACCGAAACTGTTGACAACTAGTCGAAAATAGAACTGTTGCTTAGATCAGCAAAATATCTTGATTCTTCTCTTCAAACATTATCTTTCAACTTCCTTCTGTTGAGATCCCAAATATTGTATTCTCACCTTCTGTTTCATTACGGAGAATAGACATTTCTTATCGGAATGATTAACGGATGTATGATCCACGGGATCTCGTCGTTTCGGAGTATCCGAACTCTTCGAAGCTTCTCTATTGATTGTATCACTCATATCTGAATCACATTGTCGATAAAACCTCTTTTATCACAAATCAACGGTACAATCTTACTTATCAATTTGAACGTCGCATATTTCGATATCGACTATTATGTCCAGTCGATCGGTTTTTGTTCCTCATCAATTAATATCATAATGCAGATACTTTAAACGCATACGTTCAATGTATTGTAGAATAGTTAGCTGTTAGAATAACGAGACTTTAAATTATAGAAAATAGTAGAATAGATATCTTCACCGAGTGCACAATTTGCCATGGCATATTAAGCTGGATAATAATATTTTGTACGCGTAATATCTTATACATATTTTACGTTTTCAACGCAATAGTTTTGAATGAAAAAGAAAAACTCGCTGTCATAAAATAGAATACTTGTAGCAATATTTTAATATTAATAAATAATTGCAATGTAAATAAATTAAAAATATTAATTAAAATAAAGTCCTTATAAAAAAATAATAAATATAAATATTCTAAAGTTCATGTTTGTGACTATAGCTTGCGTTATCATGCAAATATACATATATATCTTAATTTCAACATGGAATTGCAATATAAATTGCGAATCATGTTGTTGTGTATCATTTACAAGGTAGATTAAGTTTCTATCACGTCTTTCAACGTGATAATTTGAAATGAAAGAAAAACTTGATATTACAAATAGAATATCTGTAAAAATATATTTATCAATAAGAAACTGCAATACAAAGAAATCGAAAAATTCAAGTCTTTATAAATAATAAAAATAAATATTCTAAAGCCCACGTTTATGATTACGCGTGACTGCAAGTGTAATTAAAGTCGTCGAATTCATGTTTACATAGATTTCTTATTATGTTTTCCTTTACAAAGAACGTTCTCGGAGTATTACCGGTTTTCCATAGTAAACATGACGATCGATACTAAAACTACTAAGAAAACTTATCGACAACGTGGTCGCTTTCAAATCTTGAGCAAGAAAGTTAAAAATATTGAATTTTTCGGCACCGGGAATCGAGCCAAATAAAACATCGCGATACAAAACTCGACGCGAATTCGAGAAACAGCGATTCGGACGCGAACGAAAACAAAATCAGAAGACACGATTATAACACAATCATTAAGTATGTTGAATTTGCACTCGGATATGTTAAAAATTCAACACAAAATTTTAAGACTTGAGTGGACCGTTTCTAACATAAACACAAAACAATAATAAGAAACAATAATTAGAAACAAGTCAATAGAATAAATCAATTAAATAAGAGAAACGTCACTTAAAAGAATATGAGTCTCATAACATTTATATGTACACACACAAAAGATATTTTGTCACTTACGATCAAAATCGCATGTTGGAATAATCACATCTATATGTATCTATTCGAATAAATTTATCTCAGATATATAACTGCACGCCGCTTATTTATTTAAATACATATATTGTTCCAATACATCCGATTTGGACCGTAAGTGACAAAATATCTTTTACCGTGTATACATATGAACGTTACGAGACTCGTATTCTTTTACAGGAGCCGTCGAATTCCGAGCATCCGAGATTATTGAATCTCGATAACGACTGAATCGATCAAATTTAGGGTCTTACCTGATAGACGTAAGGTGTGACGCAGGGTACGTAGAATTCTCTACTCATAATAGACGAGTCGCCTGCGGGCGGCGATGAAGTCCAGCTGACGGGTCGTCCTTCGGCAAGTGTCAAAACGTCGGTGGCGCCATCTTGGTCTCGCCCGGATCGGAGCGAGTCGTCGAACTGTCACGAGCAGGCAGGATCACCGAATCCTAGTTTCGGCCGCCGCGCAGGACATCCCTCGTCTGCTTTTTCGGGGTTCATGCACGTGTCGCGGCAGGATACACGTACTCGCCGTGTCACCCGTTACGTCGCGTCGCGTCGCGTTGCGTCACGTCACGGTCGCGTCACGTCGCGACGTTTAGGTCGTTCGCGTCAGCGTCGTCGTTGGCGGGCGTGCGACAACGACGACGATAAAGACATCAACCGTCGGGATTCCTTGCCTCGGCGCGCGCGACTCACCAAAGCACACTCGGGATACACACTGCATAAGTAACCACCTTAACGACGTCGCCGGGTTCGTCGTCCCGACTCGATCATGGCGCACTCCTCAGGTCGATTGTCCCCGCAGGGGAAGTAACCTAATCGTCGTGCTCGGAGGACGACGTTTCCAATGGTGGACACACGACTGTTTGTGAAAACGCGGATGGCAGGACGGTAAACACTCACGTTCGCTCACTACGCCATTTTTCGTCGC
>NW_017256436.1:3638617-3658543 GCF_001594055.1 Mycetomoellerius zeteki
GAGATACCGCGGTGGCGCCACCAACTTCACGTCGGTTACGGCTTATGGCTCCGGTTTTCACTCCGTTGATAAGTCAAACGCTCCGCGTGTAAACAAGAAAGGAAAACAATAGATAGCTTTCTATTTGATGATACAAAAGTCAACACAAATGTCTTTTTATCTTTCTTGGCATTCCAGAAATAACGAAGACAGAACGAAGACACTCATGTCGACTTGTGTCATGTTATCAAATGGAAAGCATTCAATGTGTTTTTCTATCGATTTCACAAAACGATAAACAAATAATATACCTTCGTTTAATCGATACTGTTGTCAGTTTCACTGTCGTTTCGTAAATAAATTTTCGAAGAAAATTATTTCATTTCGTACATAATAAATTAAATTCATTTTGATTCAAAAGGCATTTTTGGTCACCTGAAGGTCTTTATTTTTCTCTATTACGTTAATGGCGTAAAGATCTTGAAAATGATAATAATCTACTAGTAATCTACTAGTAATGACCAAAAAATAACATACTTTTCGTTTAATCGATACTGTCAGTTATATACTGCCGTTTAATCAATAATGACAGTCACACTGTCGTTTCATAAATAAATTTTCAAAGAAAATTGTTTCGCTTCGTAATACGTGATAAATTAAATAAATTCGTTTTGATTCAAAAGACAATTTCGAACCGTCTCAAGGTCTTTACTTTTCTCTGTTACGTTAATGCCATAAGGATCTTGAAAAAGATAATAATCTGGTAACGCAAGATCCGGCAAGTAAAATGAACGTACCAAGGTTTTAAAATGCAAATCGAAATTTTTCTCGGCAATTTTTACAACGTGTAATCTTATATTGTTTTGTATCGTTATTATTATTTTAGTTCGAACTAGTAATATCGCTTCTCTTTTACAAATGTTCGATAAAATATTACCATTTAGATTACTGGAACGAGTGAAATTGTTTGTGAGAGAAGCAATGGCTATGTTTTAGCAGACAAAGTAGCTGTAATGATAACTAAATAAAATAAAATAGCAACTATTATAAATTTCTTTACTTGTCCTTAGTTGCTCACTGGTCTAAATACAGGGTGTCCTATGGGAATGCAGTGTTGAAACTAATCAGCTATCATTTTCGAAGATATTCAGTTATTGAAAAAACAAAAATTGCGCTGAAAAGAGGAAAGTTTACAATTTTTAATGAGTATAAATAAAATTTAACAAAATGTTTGCATATCAATTAATTTTATTGATGAAAAATATGCTCATAGTCTCAAGGAGTGATTTTTTTTCGGAGGATGTACCATCTGAATTTGTACAAAACACAATTTTTTAACGAAAGCTCGTAAAAACTTTTTCTAACGTATCGTTTTTAATATTGCTAATAATTTTTTAAATAGCTGCTACTAAATCTGAAGCTGTTTTTCGATCTTATCTGCGATTTTACATATAATTTTAGTGCGTACTTGATTTTGGCATAATTTTTCATCAATAAAATTAATTGATACACAAACATTTTGTTAAACTTTATTTATACTCATTAAAAATTGTAGACTTTCCTCTTTTCAGCGCAATTTTTGTTTTTTCAATAACTGAATACCTTCGAAAATGACAGCTTAGTTTCAACACATTCCCATAGGACATCCTATATATAAACTAATGATATTAAATAATCTTACAACGTTACTTTTTCCGTTGAACGCAGCCAATGGTTATGTTCAGTAAACAAAGCAGCTCAGTGAACGCTCAGTGATTCCTTGACATAATTTGTTTTTGCTTTTAATTCTTCGTTAGATCTAACTCTTACAAAACTTAATATTGACAATATTAAAAGACAGTAATTAATTAATATAAATAAATACGAAAAAATCAGGCCATAAGAATCAACACGCAAGTTATTAGTAAAGAATTATTCACAGACAATTTTAACCTAGAAGATTTATTTTAATAAAAGGAGTCTGATTTAAAAAATTTTCTACTAAAAGTTTTATGTAGTAGATTATTTTGTTGTAGTAATTAATTACTTATTTTAAGTATTTAAAGGTACTGCATGTTGCTCAGTACTTTTGATACTCCAAATAAGTAATTAATTATGTTTTTTAAGTAATAAATTGATTATTACATTTCTGTAAGGGAAGTGTAGAATTTACTTGTAATACAGAATCACTGAATGCTCACTTTGCTAAACATAGCTAATACGTGGGTGGTTCAAGTCAAACCGGGACTTTTATTCTCATGAACATAAGAATAAAAGTCCAGGTTTGACTTGAACCACCCACGTATTAATATTAAAGTGATACATAATTTTTTTTAGTTGACATTAAAATTTAATCAAATCAGCAAATAATTGTTTACACATAGCTCTACATGCAGGCGGCAATCCAATTGGAACCCGCAACGTTCTCGTAAGGATTTAAGCGATTTTTCACGTGGATTCTCGCACAGCAGGTAGGCTTGCCACAGGGGATGCACGTCGTGTCAACGCGCGGTCGCGGTGGTCGTTTGGACGAGGGATGCCTTCTCTTCCTTTCGGATCTGATGACGATATTACGCGGCATCAGGATCTCGTTCCAGGGAATCTCGACATCGTCGGTCACGCAGGTCCGCTCCTCCCGCGACGGTCGTATCTCCACTGGCTTCTCCAGCGCCAGGTCGGCCCAGGGTATCTCCACCGAGGAGTCGCAGAGCTCCGGCTCATCCAACGTGCTTCGTAGGATTTCCGTGATGAGCAGATCCTGCCACGGCAACGTTATGGCACCAGTGGACTCTCGCTTCTCGTTGTCGACGGTTCTCGTCTCAGTCTCGTCCATCTCCTGATCGACCTCGACAGCCGTCGCGTCGGGACGAATCCTCATCGCCGACCGCAGGGCGATGTCCCTCCAGGGTAGCTCGATCTTGGAGTCGCACAGTACAGACTCGTCCGAGAACTCACGGCGGAGCGATTGCATGTAGGGCTCGTGCCAAATCTCTTCTTCCGGATTGTATACGAAGGCCTGTCTCTTCCTCTTGCAATGATCTCTCGGTTTTTTCTTCTGATGCGCGTATATTTTGTTGCGGCACGCGCACAATTGTTGGAGTCTGCTGCGTCTTGCCGTGATCGGCATGGTTGCGACGAGCTCTGGATGCGGTCGGCTCTTGTATTTGTTGATTTATTCCCCTTTACTTTTCCAATCCCATTTTGCGATAATGAAGGGAACGATCGACGTGAACGTGGACGCGAGTAGCTTCGATAAATTGTTTGTTTATTAACTATCTAGCTTTTGTAGTTTTTTTTTCATATATAGTGGGACTTGTATTGTGCTCGAAGATTAAAAAAAATTACATTATGTATATTTTATGAAATTATTCTACTTTTACCGTTTGATTTTATCATTCATTTTATATTCTTAAATTTTATATTCATCCTTCTCACCGGCAATTTTTTTATATTATAAATTTTTTTAGATAACTTTTTATCTGTAAAAAAATAAATAAAATACAACACAAATGAGTAAAAAGAGTATATTCGGATCTTGATGACTAATAAATTTTTTTAATTTCCAGTTCAAGCAACTGCCGATTATTTATATATTGAAATTCACAATTCAATCTAGACTGAGGCTGAAATATGTATTGTAATTTTGCAAGTTAAATATTGATAAACAATTTAATATTACTAATACAAATCTGCATCTTTAAAACATTATAAAAAATTTAAAGTAATATGCAATCTAGTTTCTATGATAGTAAAAACTCATTAAGTCTTTTATGAATATGTACGAATTTTTTCAGCATTCTACACAGTCTGGAACTATAAAAAATTCTGCATTGAAGTTCTATAGGTTGTAGACGAAGGGTAAAAATTTTATATTGCCGATGGAGAGAGTTATCGGATTATAAATAATACATATAGATTATGGATGATCAAAATCTCTTATAGTTTTGTATGATTATGTACACTTAATTCGTTTTCGATCGTGGTAATGTTACGTATACGATGGTTATTATATAATTATAAATATACCAATTTCGAATGACAGATCAATTTCTGTGATGAATATTCACCGTGTTTCGTTACATCATACTATAGATTTATCGAGAAGGCTTAAAGTGCGTCATTATCTCGTAACTGAGCTACCTGCGAGATACTATATCATCTATAATATCTCAATACGAGGAAAATGCTAAACGTTCCTTGATAATATAACGGAATAGATTTCATCAGAATTCTGATTCAATCATTCCCTAAATTTTTATTATGTTTTTTACGAAATAATTTTGATAATTTTGATCGGAAACAATTTCTAACCGTGTTTCATAATGCGTATTCTTTTTTTCTAGAATTTTCATCTCGTTGAAATCCGTTGGAAAACCGGTTGGAATCATAACTAAAGAACCAATACACAGGGTACACGTTGCCTCGTGTAATCGCGCGCGCATGTTTATTGGACTCGTCAACAGACATAAAACAGATATATATATTAGATCTCTGCGGTTCGAAGAGAAGACTTCTTGCCGATGTTTACGATTGTTGTCTTCTCCGCGCAACATATCTTCGTCATATTTCTCATCAAAAAGCATGACCATATCTTTCAGGCATGCTCGCGAGCTGAGTAATCTATTCGCCACAATGACAAGCAATAAGCGGGCAAGGTCATTCCTCTGTCTAGTTGTAGCGAAATATCTCGAACGTTTAAACAAGCTGCTCCAAAGTAAAGGCGGAAAATTGGACGAGGGGGAAAGAATTTTATTCGTATACTTTCTATAAATCCAATCTCTCTCCTCCCTCTTTACATTATCCCGGGGGATCGCTCTTGACCTTTAATTTCGACCACTTTCGACGCACAGGGTACATAGGAGGTGTACACGACAGACGACACGGTGCGTGTTCAGTGCAGTGCGTACCGGGTCGAATGGAACGGATTACGGAACCCGGGTCGTCGTGCCGCGTCATCTGTCGGCGGTGGCTTGTGTGCAGTGGGAATCCGCTGATTGCCGACAAAAGGAAATTGAACGGTGGTCCGGTTGGAGAGAGAAGATCGAAAGGCCGCGTCCGCGAAACGTTCCCCGGCCGTGGTGAAAAAGCAGCGCGATAAAAATACGAAACTGCGCCGTATCTGCCCGTGAGGATCTCGCTGCGCGGACACCTCCCGTGTAGAAATACGTGACGCGTCGTGTGTTCCGACCATTCCGTCGGTGCGAAACGCGACAGCGCGCTTGACCAGCGCAGTCGGCCTACGTTTAGAAGGCAGCCATCTTGCAATCCCTAATCAAAGATCCACGGCAAGCGGGTATCGCTGTCTGGTTTTGCGGCCAGTTAATATCAACACACAGTTCATCAAATGGCTTTAAAGCGAATTAATAAGGTACGTGGAGGCCGGTCGGCGTTAGTGCCGCGTAGCCACTCGTACGGCCGGGCGTTGTCGTGCTCCAAGCCCGGCCGTACGCCCCTTAACGATTTCTCCGCTCTCTCTCCCTCGTCGAGCTGGTGCGAGAGGCAGGGTGTTCGAACGTTGGAAGAGTTCGCACGCCAGACCGTCTCGGCGGCAACCTCGCCGTCGCCGACGACGACCCCGACGATCGTGCTTCGGCGCGCGGAGATGGCGGCCGTGCCGTGCGCATCTAGGAGCCGCGGGAACCGTCCCTCGACGCCCCTGCGCCACCCGGGCTCGCTCGTCACTCGTCGGTGACAAGTGAGAACCCGGACGGATTTGGTTTGGTGTGCTCCGCGTGTACCGCGAGATCTCCGGAAGTAACACGCGATCCGCACCGTATCCCCGCGCCGGCACCTACTTTCTTCTCCCTATTCCTCCTTCGGTGCTCTCCGTTGGTCTTTTGTGTCTTTTACACCGCTTTACACCGTGCAGGCTTTACCTCGTGGTGACTCGCGAGATACCTTTTCCAGTGGCCTGCTGTGAAAGCCTCGAGAGATGCATACATGGTAGAGTGAATTACTTGACATGGTGCAACTCCACGTTTTATGAGTGCCAATAATGTTTGATTTGTCGTTTGTATAGCGATATCGTATAGAATGGTGTTCGACACGGAGCAACTGGAGAGCTAGATTTATAGAAGCAAGGCTATAAAGCTATTACTTTCATTTCATCTTGATCATCTATGTTGGTGTGATGATATTAATAACAATCAGAGTCTTACGATATTTGAACAATGTAATATATTGTAATTAGTATGATCTTTATTACAAAGATACCGTAGATAAGATTGCAGGGCAACAAATAACTTTGTCTTGGAAATTCCCCCATCGTTATACAGCGATACCTTGTTCAATTACTGTATATGTACGTGTATTATCTAGAAGGTTCTATTGCCAAGAGAATGTCGAATTATGTATATATGTTTATAAATACCAAAGCTGATTATAGAATAATGGTATGATGTATAATTGGAATCATCGCAGTAGAGTATACTGAAAAGCGACAAATAGGATCTGTTTATTTTAAATAGAAATCTTTGTTCTCTAATTAAATTATTTGTAATTAGGTGCCTTGTATTATATTATTTTTTATAAATCAGTAGGTACTTCATGAAATTTTTGTAACGCTATTATCTGTTTGTAATTTCAGGAACTTCAGGACCTTGGCAGAGATCCGCCAGCACAATGCTCTGCTGGACCTGTAGGAGATGACTGTAAGTACTATGTTTACAATAAATAAATATATAAAATAATGTAAAATAAATAATATATTAATACCAAAGCTGTGTTCTGATATACACTGTCAGTGCTGAAACTCTATGTAACATAACATAAAACACGTAGATTTTTAACAATAAGACTGATATATTGGCTTTGTCATGCAACAAATTTTCAAGCATGTTAATTGTAAAACAGAGATCTTTGACTCTCTCTCTATTCTATAATCAATCAACAGACTTGAAAAAGTATGACAAAAACAAATGGGCAAATGTCTTAACAATGTATATTGGAATACAGTTCAAGTTCTTTTATAGATAATAAACTTGAAACCCTTAAACTTGAAAACTTTAATTGGAATTTTTTATTTAGATTATTATTTAGATTTTTTTATTAAAAAGAAATAATTATTTATTATTAACATATTACAAAAGTAAACATGTAAGCTATCTCATGATTTAATTATAACTTGCATGTAATTGTTTAACCTAATATTTTTCCAGTATTCCACTGGCAGGCAACAATCATGGGACCAGTAAGTAATGCAATACTTTATGCAGATGTTTAATTTTAACATTTGTTTTTTTTTTCATATAAGAATTTATACAAATTACACAGGATCACAAAAAAATTTTTTTAGAGAATCAAACCAGAAATGTTTCTTCTAGATTTTGGATCGCTGAATCCAAATTCCTAAGCTGTTTTACTCTATTACATCCAATTTTTTAATCGAAAATGATGAAAAATCTATAAAAATTTAAATATTTGAGAAAAAAGCAAAAGTAAATATGACATTAAAATGCGATTGCAGAACTGATTAAATATATTTTGGTAAGTTAAACGAAATGCAAAAAATTAAAAAATTTTGCTTTATTAATGTTAGGTATTATAGCTTAACACATCATAAAACAAATCGATGTAAAATATTATTGTGCAACAAACAGATGATCTGCATGAGTCATGAAGTTATTTCGGCTTTAGAAATGGATATTTTAATTACCCCTAGAACATAAAATAATAATTAAAATATCCATTTTTGAAGCTGAAAAAACCTTCCATGACTCACTCACACACATCACCTGACTGTTTATTGCACAATAGTACTTTACTCCAATTTGTTTTATGAGATGTGTTAAGCTATATAATATCTAACAAAATTTGTTTTTGTTCTTACTTATCTTTGTTTAACTTATCAAAATATATTTAAATTAGTTCTGTGACCAGATTTTAATGTCATATTTACTTTTGCTCATTTAAATATTTCAATTTTTACAAATATTCCAGCTTTAGATTTTTCATCATTTTTCTTGATTATTTAAAAACTGGACGTAATGGAGTAAAACGGTTTACAAATTCGGATTCAAGCTACAATATAAGAAACCTATTGTTTAATTTATATTTCTCTCCAAAAAAATTTTGTGATCTTCTAATTACTAACTGTATTTGTATAGTAAATGTAATATTTTTTTATATTATATTAAAATGTGATGAAAAGATTTAATTTTTGGCAATTATACATTGATTGTGTTCCGATATACATTATCAATACTGAAAATCTACAGTATACGTAAGGTAATGTAAATTATATAAATTTTCAGTGGCAGTATATCGGAATACGATCTCATTATACTATACTTTATATTTCTTACGGTATAATGATTCTTTAATATATTACTAATAAATATATTGCCATCAAAATTAATATAGTATAGAATTTTATTATAAATAATTATTTAATATGTTGTTATGTTTTTTAATTTCTTATTGCAGCCTGACAGTCCGTATCAAGGAGGAGTATTTTTCCTAACAATACACTTTCCAACAGATTATCCTTTTAAACCTCCCAAGGTACATATTACGGATGAAATGTTTATTGTATATTGCAAAAGTAAAGGATACAAATAAATGTCCGCCACAAATAATATTATTTACCATTTATTTCCAGGTGGCATTCACGACTAGAATTTATCATCCCAATATCAACAGTAATGGAAGTATTTGTTTGGATATTTTACGATCTCAGTGGTCTCCCGCACTCACTATATCAAAAGGTATGTGTTTCATGTAATATGCATTTGGAAAATATATTTTGTATCAATAACTTTTTAATATTATTAATCATTTTACAGTGTTATTGTCAATATGCTCCCTGCTGTGCGATCCAAATCCAGATGACCCACTGGTACCAGAGATAGCCAGGATATACAAAACCGACAGGGAGAAGTATAATGAATTGGCACGTGAATGGACGCGCAAGTATGCCATGTGATGCGCCAATCTCCATTGACTTCAACATCCAAACACCACCAAGAAACAGCCCCAGCCTATTGCCACTTACGCATCAGCACCGATTGAAATTAGCTATGGCTCGTATACTTTTAAACTTAAGCAGTATTCGGGCCCGAGGAATCCTCAGGCAAACGTGATCGATCTGAACTTCTCGCGGTTCGTCAAGTCCGCGGAAAACGTTGCCACAACGGCAATTGAGGCAATTTTGAAGGTGGTCATCCAGCATTATATATACTGAATCAGACAACACATGTCCGCTTTGTTTTTCATAAATAAAAAAAATGGAAGTAACATATAGGAGAGTGAAAGTAGGATTTGTATTTAAATCTAATAGATTGGTTTCTAATTATTGTGCTTATGACAATTGTAACATTACGATACCTACTTTCTCAGTGAAACTAAAAACTTTGAACTGGCAGCACATCGATTGTTAGTCTTAACGCAAGTGAGCAATGTTTGCCCGTCCCTTGAAACGATGTGGTCACTCTTTTGTAAGACTGGGCTATATATATATATATAAATATTACTGAAACTGTACGTGTATGCTTTGTTCAATTATTAAAATTCCTTATACCTGACAAATTCTACGAGTAACTCGAAATCTGTGCTTTTGGTTCCTGTGTGTGTGTGTAGTAATTTAATTATGCATATCGTTAATCGGCAAGTGGCAACCGTGCAACTTTAAGTAATCGGAAATATCTGCAAACGCTGGATAAAAAGATTGTCTGATATCTGGAGTATGGTCTGCTGTATCGCAGGTCTGAGGTTCGTTGTATAATTTATTGGAAGTATGCGGATCGCTCGTGTCATCCTTTTTTGGCTTTATGCCGATAGGAAGCAGTCGATGGGTCACTTGAACGATAAATGATGTAGGGAGAACAATTCCGATTATTTAAATTTACATACGTATCGCGTTATGAATTAGGCGGCAACGACGTCGACGATGCGACGGGATCGCTCCTGGATTGTTAAAATCTCGGCGACTCGTCTCGCATATAGTGCATGAATGCACGTTATTAAGTTTATGCGTCGCGTTTTGCGAATCAGGAATTCGCATTTCTCGTCGTCCATCGCAACGCTATTTTACTCGCATCAATACTTTTTACTGCTGTTTTGCGTGCAGATGTTTCTTTAAGCAGCGATTTTTTTTATTATTTAGTTTTCGCGACCAGATGTTTTTCCTTTCATCCACAATATAAAAACGCGTATAGTTGCGTCGCGTGATTGTACTGTCCATTGCTGGACGAACGATAGACTTAAATGCAATCTGTTATTTAAACGTTACGATTACAATATTGTATCCCCGATATATTGTGGCTGTAAGGGTAAGGCGATGTGATTACATATTATTTCTTAAAAATCTAGCTTATATACAAAATGAACAAAATGTGTCGTTAAATTGCGAAATGTCATTCAACGCGATATAGTTGATTTAAGATTATATGAAACTACATAACTGCACTGTTTGATGGTGCTAGCAGTGTGTTTTTGGCTTCTACTCATAGATAAATAAAATCTGATACGTCATTTTAAAAAGAAAGATATGATTACTTAACTAGTGCGTAAGTAAAACGATTTTGTCTTGCGAACCACGTGTAAAGCGCGCGTTAGAGCGAAACGTCTCAATGTAATCGGTGCTTAAATACGGCAAGCTGATGGGGCGACTAAAGGAACCTAGAGAAGACAAATCGATTAGTATGTAA
This sequence comes from Mycetomoellerius zeteki, assembly GCF_001594055.1. Classification (NCBI taxonomy): domain Eukaryota; kingdom Metazoa; phylum Arthropoda; class Insecta; order Hymenoptera; family Formicidae; genus Mycetomoellerius; species Mycetomoellerius zeteki. The sequence goes on from NW_017256436.1 coordinate 3,649,222, forward strand.
TGCGGCGGCCCGCTGTTTACGCCGACCTTGTCTCATACGATCGTGTATTTGCTGTAATTTAATTACGAGTAAACGCGTCGAATCTGATATTTAAAAGTTATAGCCCTCGAAAAGAAAATTGATCATCGTTCACTCTTTAGTAGAAGACGACTATTCATGTGTATAATTAATTATTACTACCGCAATAATGAACATTTTTAATAACTTATCTTGTGTACATTTTAGCATTAGCCCTTTATATAATAAAGTCCACATGATGATAAGGTAAAGCAACGAATTAGTCTTTTCTTTTCCCCGCGCGCGGACGATAAGCAGATAGCATTATGATCACGGTCACGTTTCTCATTATGTAGTCATCAGATTTTCCTATCATACAAATCGTGTAACTAAAGATTCGTGCCAAGTTGCAAAAATATTATTGTATTAACGACGATCTCGCGTTCGAAAGTCATCTTAGCCCAACGTGTTTCTCAATTCTTCAATGTCAGCGATGTGACCTACGTGAAAGTAACACGAAACTGACTCGTGTGTGAGTGTGAGTGTGTGTGTGTGTGTGTGTGTGTGTGTGTGTGTGTGTGTGTGTGTGTGTGTGTGTGTGTGTGTGTGTGTGTGTATGCTCTTGAAAATTTTACTACACGCGATCGTCGCAGTTTCGATAAAGAAACTTTTCCACCGTCGAAAGCAACGGAAGTTAAAACTTTAAAATTGTAATACGAGATTATTTTACATAACAACGGAAACAAAAATGTTTGACTATGCAAATATGCAATTAATAATTTGTTAAACTCAGAGAAATTACTGCTTGTTCTAGAATAATTTGATGCATACGGAAGGATTGTGCAAAATTTATAGATCAAATTAAAAATTACGCATAAGTATCATAATATGGCTCGAATTAAAAATTATGTATAGTACATAGATCGACAGCAATAGGTTAAAACTTGAAAATTATAATTCGAGATTGTTTTACATAAGACCTTGCGGAAAAAAGTTTGATCGCGTAACTAGCGAATTTTTAAACTCAGAAATTACTGCTTATTCCGAAGTAATTTGATGCAGATGGAAAAATCAATGCAGAATTCATAGCCGATCAAATTAAAACTTACGTATAAGTATCGTAACACGGATTGACAGCAACAGAGATCGAATCTTGAATTGTAATTCAAGATTGTTTTATATAAGATCGTACGGGAATTGAACTTTGACTACGCAACTAACGATCTGTTAAACTCAAAAGTTACTTCTTGTTCCGGAATAATTTGATGCAGATGGAAAGATTATATATATATACATATATATAATTATATATTATATATACATATATACATGTATATACACACAGAATTCAATTAGATTGAATTAGAAATACGTAGATACAAGTATCTTTACCACATGATGTATGCACTATTGACAAAATTGAAAGAATTGCGAAAAGAGAATCATATAATTATTGTGACTCTCATATTCGTGGGTATTGCGATGTGTCTTGACAATTGAAGGCCACCCTGCAATCCCGAATCCGCGAAGAACCAAACAGACTCGCCGTCCACAGTAGTGAAAGTACCAGCTCGTCCCCCTTTGGTTTCTCGATGGAGGGACTGTTGATCCCCGAGCATGTGCTCCTCACGCGAGACGTACATCGGGAGCGACCCTGGCTAGTCGCCGTCGTCCTCGTCGCCGTCGCCGTCGCCGTCGCCACCGCCACCGCCGCCGCTTCGCAATTTGACGCGCCCGTTCACTCACCAGTGTTCTACTCGGCGCGCTCGGTGCGGTCGATCGAATCGCGTTGCGGCCTGATACACGGCGGAGACTCGCACACGTGAAGAGTGCGCCGATGTGTCGGTAGGCGTCTGACCTACGAGGGACGTCGATGACTCTCCGTTTCCTCGATTGTCCGCAAAACTGTCGATCCACGAGGTACGTAATCACCGCTCGTTAGAGTCATTCGATAAGAAAAACGAAGCTTTTAATTGACCCGATAAACATAATAAGCACATTAATCATTGTCGATCGATACTATCGAACGAGACATGAATCATTTTTTTATAATACATATTTATAAAAAAAAATTATACTAACTGTTGATATATTTATCAAAAAGTATAAGACAATTTTATCTTTTTATCGCTGATGAAAAATTAAATTGAGTTTTTTTTTCCTATTATATGTTACGATCAATAAGATGCGCGATCACGCAAACTTCAATGTGCATTGAAAGAACCCGCGTCGTAAGAATTTAAATTACATTCTGGAGCGAGGTTGATTAAATGAAGTATCGATAAATGAATCTCGCGCCAAAATTGGCAACGGGTGTACATCTCGCTCGATGGATTCAATGTCATCTTACTTTCGACGCGACTTTACGATAGTACTGGGACTTTGTTCTGCAAATTAAGTGCAAGAGATGGTAATCATGTCTACCGTGGAATATAACTAACGTCTTTACAGGTTGTTAGTTTGACCTACTGACTAATGATACTGCACGTATATGTTTCGAAATGTACTACTTTTTGTATTTATATATTCAGTAGTTATTGGTTAATAAATTCATGCATATATAATAAGAACGATATCTACTTAATTGTAATTTGAGAATTACAAATTTTTTTAGTCTCTTAATTAATTCAGGAAATTTTAATATATATGTGCATATATATTTTTTAAAATAATGCGTACGTATTTATTTGTATTTAATACTTTTGCTAGTTAAATTTCTTAATCGAATGAATGAGCGTTACGGGATCAATTCGTTAAAATTGTTTAAATAATTATATTACGTAGTTCGCCTTTGTCCTTAATTATTTGCACGATGCAAATACACCATTCATTGCACGACAATTGATTATTCGTTGCTATTATTAACGGAAAGATAAATGCGAGTAAAATTTTTATTGATCAAGACAATGCTGTATTTGTGGTAACATTGTCAATAATTGTACAAAAAGACATTACAGAAACCTATCTATCTCTTCTGTAAAAACATGATATTAAAATTATGTGCATTTAATTGTGTATCACGTACTTATTTACCTGCACTATCAGAAGTACGATAAATTTATTCATCCTCTGCTCAGAATAAATTAACATTTATAGAACAGGAAGTTACTATAGTAAACAGTGTCATTATATTTTACATTTTGAAGCAAGGAAATATGATAAATTATAATAAATCTTACTCAAGGAACAATTATTATAAAATTTATGATATAGATCTTTCCTCCTTGTAACGATTAAAAATGTAAAAAATTTATTGATTAGCCATCCATTGTCTATCTGTGTAATTCTCATGACCGTATTCGTTCAATGTAAGTTACCGTTATTTTTATCTGTTTTTATACCATTTTTGTACGTCGACTTAATATATTTATTTTATTGTAAATCGCGTCATTATTATGTATCAATAAGTTATAATAGTTATCAATAAAACTATTATCAAAAGTAATAGAAAGGTAAGGAATTTCGGAATTATATATAAATCGTTACGCGAATGCACGTTCCCAGATACTTCCTGTTCATACATATATAATATAGTCTGTGCTATATACTTTTCACTGAATGTAGACGTACGATCTCAACAGATTCCAAAGTGCGCCTTCGACTTTCTCGCAGATTAGACGTAGCCGCGTGGCACAGAGAGAGTGAACAGGAAATCTCTTCCTCTCACACGGAGTCTAGATAAAAAGACAACTAGGACATCAACTTATACCGGGGCACGTTTTTTCGCCCGATCCTAAAGTGTTGTGTCGTTGTGCGCATTAATACAATCCCACTTTTTATTTCCTTATTAATGATTAGAAATTCGTGAAATATCAGCCCGAATATTCTTTTCGGTTCTATACTGCGAGATTTCTAATCGGTCGATTTCGCATGGTGCGCTCGAAAGTTAAACGCTCCACGATTTTCCCTTTGCGCAGTCTTTCGTGCAGTTTTTGTTCAGACTTAACTACTATAATGACGATACACTGATTCTTTGTGTGACTGCAAATAAAATTCACTTCCAATTAGAATGGCATCACGTAAGAAAGCATTCCACTGCTTACGGTAGCTGCTGCTTGTTTTCCGTAAGGGGCAATCTCCTTTCGCGAGAAAGTTACGTATATCGACGTCACCTTACGAACCAAACTTGTATTTCTAGTCGGAGTTCTATGAAAAGTAAAATCATTGTCTTGATAAAGATTTTATTTTTGTTTTTTTTTTCCAATCGTATTGATATGAGAAGTAATTGCATCAATTGTCATAGGATATAATCTCATTATCGTGCGAATAAAAAGAACAAAGGTGAATGATATTGCGTAATTCTGCGCTTTGATCAAATACTAAGAATAAACCTTCCTGATTAACACTCTAATTAATAGTAACATTATATGATAATTTCCCATTCAACAAAATAAATGTAATATGATACACGTTGTATATAACAGTTACATTGTTGAGTGCAGGGAAATTGTAACATTGATGTTACTATTAGTTGGTGTTGACTGAGTTTCTGGGCTAGGAATTAAGTTCAAATGTCTCAAAAATATATTTCCTTGATAGGAATAACTTAAAAACATGTTTGTGATTCCTTTCTATACAGGGTGTTTCCAAATTAAATGGCAAAACTTCGGGAGCGTGTAGAGGAGTAAAAAACTAAGAAAAAAAGTCCTATAGACATATGCTCCTTTTTGCTTTGTTTCGCAGGAAATCACGAAAAAAGAAAAAAATATATTTAATTTATTATTTTAATTATTTTATTTATAAACTTTTTAATGAAGATTTTGTTCGAAATGTGCACCTCTTGCAGCAATACAAGCATTGCATCTGTCAAACATATATATAATAGCGTATTTAAAAAAAATTATAATAATGTCTGGATTTAAAAAGTCACGACGAAGATTGTCATAAAATTCCTGTGAAAATAATAATATAAGAATAAATATATATTTTTATATTTTTTATGTATCTCCATGTATTCTAGACAGTATGTTATTAAAATCGAGACATAAGATAGATAAGGCTTCTTCAAGGTATGGAGAGATTTTATGTATGTATATGTAATTAACCCCAAGTTCCAATGTATTTTAACATTTGAAGTTCTATCGTGCTTCAAATGATAATTATATGCTAAGGCAAGTCTCGTTTGACAGTAATGTTATCATACGGATAACACGAAAGAGGTTGTCTCCAATCTTTTTATTATTATATCTTTCAGGAAGCAGGTGTTGCATAAAAGGTCTACGCCGTTTGAATGATGAAACTACTTGCAGGCGTAGAGGAGGTTAGCGACCACTGTGAAAAAGAGACCAATAATGGCCAACTGCACAACAATAATAGTCATGAAAAGCAATCTGCAACAGAATTGGCCCAAGAAACGACCAAGCCGCTCGTCAACAAGGTCAGTCAACGTTCGTACGTACACGACGTCTTCATTGTGTCGAATGCGATTCTTTAAATTCAGAACTAAATGAAACTAATTAAGACTCAAGAATAAATTTTAAGAATGCAAAATTAAAAATAAAAGCGGAATAAATATGACGTGACAGTTCGTTATGCGATTATAACAAATAATAAGCGCTATTATCAGCGCTATTACAGATAATAACATATGAAAAAATTTTTTTTCGACAATCTCACGAATAAAATCGATGGTTTGATTCCGGAAATGGAGCTCCACGTAAAGGACTAAAATTAATATGCTCCATTTCTTATTAAAGTTATCCGCTTCCGTTTTCTGCTAAACCAAGACATGCGACTACGACTTTCTGGGTTACGCGATAAACTCTGTAATTTTGCATTTCTCTTTTTCCTGTGTGCGTTATAAGTTACGAGTACGATTAACAGGATTTTTCCATTAAGCTAGAGATTTCAAACGAAATCTAATTTGCAAAAATGCGGTATTCATCATTTGCGGCTTGCGATAATACTATTAGTGGCCCGTTCGAATATAATAAATGCAATTGATGACTGTTAATTATCCGGCGAGTGTTCATTACGAGGCGAAAGTATACATTGTCTTCCGAAATTGCATTTTAATAAAATCTAACATTATTTGCCAATTATTCTTCATTTTCCGTGACGATACTCGCTCTAATCACGGTCGATATTGCTCCAAGCAACAAAAATCGATTTCACTTGCTATGTGCAGCACGAGAGGAAAACGGATGGCGTAAACTTGACACACTCAGATGAAAGGCAGGTTCCGTTGCGACCTACTTACCGCATTCGCGTATCTGTGAAAGATGTGGTATAATCGAAACACTTCTTGTCTATACTTTCGTGTAGCTCTTTCCGAATCATTAGGAGCACATCCTACTTGCATTGAATTCACTTGTCGAGCCTCTTTCATTTTACTTGAATAACTTTCTATCTTGTATGCGCATCATTCAGTCATAAAATTATATTTTGTATGTTCAATAACATAATCAATAAAAATCTCACTAATTACATTAATAAATAGATTAACTATTAATTATCGATCGTTTTTACTTTATTACTAAAAATAAATTAAAAGTTATTTGTATTAAAAATTTATTTATCAGAGATAGATAAATTTGTACGATTTATATAAATAAGAATTGTAATATTTTAACATCGCACAGTTGAGTATTTTATAATTCTCTCTTTGTACAACTAATTATAATCTTTCTTTTAATATATTGAAATTTTGACTTATATTGTTACTCATTATAAATATCATATAATTAAAAAGTGGGAAAAATAATTTTTATGCAACGAGAACTTTAGTTTTACTTAACTTGGACAGTATTTTCTCTTTCTAATAATTGTATCAAGTTGAAAAGGAAATTCGTCGTATTGTAAAGTCACATCATTCCATTGTTGCTGCGCCGAGAAATGTGACAAACGAAAGCAATGAAAGTACTTTGTATTGTTCAGAATACTCTGAAGTGCAACAAAACGTCATTGCGTGAATTTCTTATGTAAGTGTTATACATTTATAATTGAAGATTCGATTACATGAGATAAAAATAAACATTTTCATTCATTCGTTTACGATTATGAAAGGCAGAGTGCAATTTTATGTTTATTCCAAACGAATGTGAATATATTAGAATATTTGAGAGAGAGAGAGAGAGAGAAGAGAAGAGAAAATAATTTTTAAAAAATTATAATCGGCAATTTAAAAAAAATTATTACATAGTTTGTTTGATATCTTTTTGAATTTAATTTGTTCACTGCTTAAATAAATTACTTTTTCAGTTCAACTTTTAATACTAACAGGTTCACAGTTTTTGATACAATATTGCATATAATAGACATTGAATTTTCTACTCAGTAAAAGTAAAAATAAAAATAAAAGTTTAAAAAGTATCATACGAATATATCTAAAATTTTATTCGTTCTTCTTTAGACTTTTGTGTTCGAGTATTTATTGAACATGTTTTGATTTTCCATTTTGAAATAGATATGCGGCGATTCGACAGATAAGAGGAAAGTTACACCAGAGAGGGAAGAAAAGTTGAGACGTTTGCTTCCGTTCGAGGAGGCACCACAATTTCTTCAACACAATCCGTATATATTGCGCGGTTATCGAGGCTGCTTGACCACCAAATTGTGCCTCGAGAGGTTGAGTTTAACATTCCTGAACACATTTGCGATAAACGAACTCCGAATCTCGGAGGTGATAAACATATCGTATTCCGACAACATGTGCTTCTTCATGAAAATATTGTATGTTTTAGCATATTTTGGTGGACGAATGAAACTGTGAATATATGGAGCCACATTTTTGGCTGGATGTTGTTCTTTGGTCTGACCCTATACGATCTTTGTTTACTGAACATTCACGCGCCATTTGGTGACAAAGTTATTGTGTCTTTGTTGCTTCTTTGCTTTCAGGTAAAGATTTCGTTCGATATACGTGACTTGTTAAAATATAAGAAAATAATAAATAGATAAATGATTATTTTAGATATGTATGATCCTATCGTCCGTGTATCACACATTCTCGTGTCGAAGCGAGAAGGATTACTGGTGCTTCCTATCCTTTGACTTATTCGGTATTGCTTTGAGCATGCTATCTATATACATGTCGGGGGTCTACTATGCCTTTTGGTGTCACAAGGTAAGGAAAGCATCGATTTCTCTAGCTATAATTTCTGGAATTCTATATTACAGCTTATGCAAAGAAAGTTTAGATATTTATGTACGCGATAATTTATCCATTTCAGGAGCTTAAAGAAATAATTCTAATATATTTTTTGTACATTCTTATTAACGCTCAAATCAGCTTCTCATCCGCGAATCTTTTGCAGGAACTACAGCGGTTTTATCTCATAACTGTGCTCGTGATCTTCATTTTTGCGATGATACTGCAAATACCGAGTCTGAACATCAACAGTAACATTAAGCTAACTGTATTCGTGAGCTGGGCGATATATGGCGTGCTGCCAACGCTGCATTGGACCGTTGCGATGGGTGGCTTTGATAATCCAATCGTTAGAATGCTCATTCCGAGGGTGATAGGAATGTACATCATTAATGCGATCGCATTTGCGTTCTATATGCTCAAGATACCCGAACGTTTTTACCCAGGTAATTGTCGACAATTATCGCTCTCGTTACCATAACGACATTTCTTGCCTCATACTGTAAGTACTGAACAATGATATAATTGCACATTGTTGTTCACAATATGCGACGTTTCCTATAGGCTGGGTGGACTACGTCGGCTCGTCACATCAATGGTGGCACGCGTTGGTTGTGCTAGCCCTCTATTATTGGCACAACACCGGAATGCTTTACGTGGAATACAGAATGAATCACGGATGTCCGAGCAGTATGGCATTATGACATACGGATTCCGACGACCAACCAGGTATGCGAGATAATGGTCGTATTGTCGTAATTTAACGCTGATATGACCGATAGCGATACTGATATGACACTATAGATCATATCACGTTTCTGCAATGTTAATTATAGTCCATGTACCGACGCGACGGTTCTAACTAAGAATATCCAAGATACATTTTAAGTATTTAATGCTAAAACGACAAAAATATTGATTCTAAAACGTAAACACATCCATAATTTTTTTAATAAAAGTAATATATAGTTAAAAAATAGTACATTATATATATATTGTATCTGATATATTGTATCAATATATCTGATAACGAATTTGATTGCACTTGGTGTGCACTGGTGCATATTAAAATTGTCGTACACAAATTGACGTAAAAAAAGTGTGTTTAAGGGGTTACACCACCTTGCGCCTCAAAAAAAAAGACAAATTTTGAGAATTTTTTTCAAGCGTACAGTAAAAGCAGTTGAATTTTCTTATGAAGTACTTTATGAAGTGTCTTTTGATGTGTAAAAAAAA
>NW_017256436.1:3658572-3740980 GCF_001594055.1 Mycetomoellerius zeteki
TTTTTTTTCATTTTTTAATTACAAAATGGCGGCTTCAGAGTCCATTCTCGAAGGTCCGATTTTTTCGGGTTCCAGTAAACGGGCTTACCAGTACCGCCCCTAGATTTGAACCTGGAACAAAATTTGAAATGTTTTCTTTAATATGTGCCATAAACTACTGAACCACATAGGGGAATTCAAAAATATCGTTTTTTAAAAAAATGGCGAGCATTTGAAAAAAAAATTAATTTTTTTGCATAAAAATGTCATACTAAATTGTTTATAAAAAAAAGTTTATAATTTATCGTAAAATCCCTACGTGGTTCAGTAGAATATATATGTGAGAAGATATCATAAAAATTTCAAAGCTATCGATAAAGATTTGTAAGCGCTAGGAGTACGCCCGTTTTGAAAAACGTTGTTTCGAGAAAAAGCGAGTTAAACATTTTAAGATCAATAACTAAAATATACCTTCAATCTGCGATGCGCCTGCGCCATAAAGTTGACCTTCCAAATTTATATTGAGCTCCTTTTCTTCTTTTCTGCAGCCTCAGTCAAAGATCGGTCCGATAAGTGAATACGGTGTTGGTCTGCCTCGCCGCAGAAATTGTAACAATTTGTTCCAATAGTCATGTCTAAAGCTTTTATAACTTTCATTAGGCTGCTAATACCTCAGCAAATTGCCGTAAACGACCGGTACGAGAATTTTTATGGCCATGAGACATTTTTTTTCTTATTCTAGAGGATTTAAGGAAGGTTTTAAGCTAATAAAAAAAAAATCGATTTTTTTGAAGTCGCAAGGTGGTGTTACCCCTTAATATAAATATGTAAAAACGGATTAAACCATGAAATCCTCAATACATTTTATTGTGCTGTAAAATCTGTATTCTATAATTCAAAATATTTGCGTTTTACTTTTATATAGATTCAATTAGTATACAATGGTTTTAATATGCACTAGTGCGCATTAGTGCGTCCAACCGAATTTGCTATAAGAAAGTATTTAACACATATAATTTCATGAAAAATTATGCCTTATTGTTAATTAAAACGGAGTTAAATTGTGCCGTATATTTCAAGATTATATACATTTACATGAAATATTTACGTATTTTTTGTATTAAATTTAAACGAACCTTTTTCATATAGATACTACAATGTAAAATATGTAAATTTTTTTGAGATAAATTGGATACAGAAAGAATTAAGTAATTAAGTTTTATAATTGTTAATACATCTCATTTTAGTATTGATAAAATATGATATTTATAAATAAAATATGTAACCCATTGCAGATAGAAAGTTTTAGTGCAGTCCAGCGTAACGACGAAAAACGTAGGCTATGCGATGATTCATAGATTTTTAGATAGATATGTCTGTCTTATTGCTGGTACGGTATAAATAAATATGTGTTGTTACCAGAATTGCAACAACTAAGTCCGCATTTGTTGGCAAATTGATGCCTTCACAATATGACAACCTTAGGTAGCAACTTGCCAGTAATTTGCTGATATAATTTTAAAATCTTCATCATATCAAAATTCGTGCTGTTGCCGTCATGTTGCCATAATTAATAATCTATAGGGTCATACAATGCTATCATATTGCCGACAATGCGAGGTAACTTTGATGCTACTATCTTACCGTTAAATTGCTGACAATATATTTATATATTGTTGCTTGCATGTTGCTACGATGTTGGTATATTTGAAATCGTTGATAACAAATATACAAGTTACCACCATCATAAGCAATCATAGTTCTGCATAATTTTACTGAAATGCATTTGGTTATCTGGATTGTTTATATACGTAAAACATAGTTTACATAGTTTACATTGTGTACACGTACACTGTTAAATCTATAGTGTCAAATTTAATTTTACGCCACTGCTCCTACTCAATCATATCGTTATTTTATACTAAAACAATGGTTATATTTGATACTATATAGTGTCAACTTGACACTGTATAGTATCAAATTGACACGATATAGTGTCATATATAAGTATCGTTTTGGTAAAAAATAATCATATATTTAGTAGGAGCAGTGGCGACTCACGTAAGATTAAATTTGACACTATAGATTTAACAGTGTAGATGTAGATTATTATATTTTACGCGTAAACCCACGACTCTGAATTGAAACTATCCAATTATTGAAACGAGTTTAAAATTTAGGATTACAAATTTTCTGTTGTAGAATCCATCCTCGCCATGGATTGTTCCTGCATGGTGAAGTCGGGTACTTGGTCGTCATGGACCGCGGAACTACCGTTTTATAGTATCTTGAAAAATACGTCTTGCGAGATACAAAATCCATTGCGTATGTACGCGCATCGATAGTCATGACACGTACACTTTTAGGAAATATATGTTGAGACGTTCTGAATGGAAAGAGACTCTCTGTGGATATATAATCCACGAATTCCACGATATTCCGCAGCTCTATTTATATTTATTTGGTATCACTATTTATACTTGTCTCGTGACGGTTAGTTTTATCTTAAATATTTTTCTTTTCTGATGTTTAATTCTAGCAGAATTAAAAATAAAATTAATTAATATTATACTTTTTAATGTTACTATGCATTTAATGTACAAATGTATTTGTTGAATTTAATTTGTACCGAAAAATCGTTTAGGTTTATACAAATTTAATCAACTCAGTTTATCCATAAAGAATTTTTGCAATTATAATAGCGATGATACGAAGGACGTATCTTTCGTAAACATATTTCGTAACTGTTTCCTGCTAGAATTAAAAGTAACCTTTTAATATTAGCAACATAAAGTTACTTTTGTTTTTTCTTTGTTACGTTCCAAGGAGACTGGGGATTTTAAACTGTTCGATATAGAATATATGTATAGTCCAACGTTTTGCGCGATACTTTTTTGTGAACGATATTAGAAATATCCCAAACAACACATAGTCCAAAATCAGGACACAAGATGTCTTATATCCCGATTTTGGACATGCGTATTGTCTGGAATCGGGACGTGGGTTTTTATCTCTAACGCCAAAGTGTGTCTTTCCTTCGTCATTTCTTGAACGATATTAGAAATATCGGATCGTAGATTATTTCTGGCGCAAAAAGTGAGTCTTTCTTTCGTCCATTTCCGGTGAAAGACTGCCGATATCTATTGCAATGTTAACAAGACATTGGCGATTAATTAATCAAAATGCGCTGTGACATTGAGACTTGCTTTTGCAACGCAGTCAAAGTCGAGATATTGAGTAACTTATTTGCAAATTTCTATTACTCTTGGCGCACACTTATACGCACGTTTTGTAACTCGTAGAAATGAGGTCTACATACCAAATGATATCGAACACAATATGTATTCTTGACTGATTTCGATACACGCTGCATTTCGAAGCGGCCTTGATACATCAATATATATATATATATTTCGTATAAATAAATAGTTAGATGGTAACAACTGTAATGTTGTTCCCTAAATTGTTGAATAAGAAAAATAAATATTTTATTTATAAACCAAAACATTTCCCTTCTCTTTGTTTAATTGAATATGAAATATACATATAAATCTTTTTTTCAATAATAAAATTACTCCATTTATCTCTATCTATTTATCTCATTCTTTTCAATTATTTTATATTAACTCCCGTTTCTACCAATTAATTTAATTCTGATTCAGCTTATATTCTTCATTTTTTCCTTGTTTTCTAAGAATTAGAAAAAGATGAAAGGTAAGTTAATAGTTAATCTATATTGGAAACGAGTGTAAATCAGTGACAATAGACAGTGAGGATCTGAAATATGATATTTAATATTCACTATATTTATGCCAGTATAATTATAGTTTTCTCTTTATATTTTTTTAACGTTTATAATAAAATTTCCTTACATATATATCTTTTTATAATTTTTATCCACAAAGACATTATTATATCTATCGAGCAAATTCTGTTGGACATTTATCTTCGCGATCTGTAATCTATCTAAACTTTCTCTCTGATAACTGCATTCTATAATATTCAACGCCCTCAACGGATACTTATCGGTAAACGTCCGTACTTATCGGTAAATGTTCCGTCTCGTCGCTAGATGGCGCCATCGTCCTCCTCGCGGAATTCAAAACAGGTTCGTACTTGCACCGCAACCGGCGACCTGTGAGTCGTAAATCGCGCGCGTTTATACTTCTCGCATTTTCCGTTACGAGATTATTTTGATCGTTCGTGAAAGATGCGGCCGGAAATATCGCAGAAGTCGGGATTCTCGACATAAATTAGGTATGTGAGAGCTGTACTGCAATTTCCAATTTGCGTGCATTATTTCTAACGCGACAAGTACGTTCATGTTTGACCGGAACGAGCAATGGAGACTCCTTCCGCCATTATCGTCTTGAATTTTATGTTGATTATTTCGCTGCATAGCACGCGAATAATTTTGATGAAATTATATTAGTATTTTTCATATTTGTATACTTGATACAAGTAGAATTTTAATTTGAAATAGCCGAAACAATCAGCTTGACGTTTTCTTACGTCCTTTTTTATGTCCTGTTTCTTACCTCCATTTTTATGAGAGAGAGAGAGAGGGGAAGATAATTTTTAGAAATTAAATTTTAGAAATAAAATTAGGACAAAAGAAAGTAGAACGCAGGTATTAGATCGCAATAAAATTTATGATATAATTTTAGTATTTAGACCTTATACGTATCATTTGAATGTTTCGACTCTTTTTGGAGCTATCAATGCAGTTATTACTATTGGAGCGATATAATGCTCTTCTAAAAGTATGACACATTTCTCATTTCAATATAGGCAGCCACTAATGGATTGAAAGGTCTAACCTTGAGAGGTGCAAGAATTTCGTTGTTAAATGTGATAAGAAAGAAATTCATAAAAGAGGAACGTGTCATCAATAACTAACAGAAAATCCGTTCACAAGAAACATTTGAAATAAAGTCACACAGATCATTTAAAGTAAAAATTAGTAATATATAATATAAAATAAAACATGTTAATTGTGACAAGACAAAAGTGAGACTAACCAATTTAGAAATTTTTTAAATTAAACTCAAGTGACAATATAAAATTTTCTGTTTGAGTTGTATATAAACACTTGATTTTTGCAAACATTAATTTGTAAATGAAAACTTTAATCTTGTATTATTAATTTGTAATTCTACTACAATCTTTATATCATTATTTGAAAAACCATTCAATAATATAACGATTTTTGAAAACACAGCAATTACTGCCAAAGAACGAATTAATGTTTCTTTTTTAATTATAAAATTCTTTAAATCGTATTTGCCCGTTTTTCAAAATTTATTTCATTTACGGTTTGAGTTCATATTATTCCTGATTAATATATAATCGATTAGTAGATTGTGTTTACGATGAGGTATTTATTAGTATTTATTTTTTTACAAAAACATAATACAAAGTAACAGTAATCGTTACATTGTCGATAACACAGGCCGACGTTTTAAGACTTTTTCTCCTGTTTGAATAAAAGATACCATTTCCGATATATTTTCTCGCGCTGAAGACGAATGCGGTAATGAAATTGTTCTATCACGTCAGGTTTGTAAGAAAAGTAAAGTTAAACGTGTCAAAATTAACGTTTTTTGACATTTGTGATTTTTTTGTTAGAGAAAAATTTTGCGATGACAAATTTTGCCGCCATATTGGATCCTCCATTTTGAATTTCCAAAATTTGACTTCAGATTCGGATTTAATGACCTTAAAAACCTTGCTACTAAAGTCATCACACAGTTCTTAAAACTTTTTCTTCTCAAAAACGTTTTTGGCACAAAACGTTTTTCTTTGTGTGACTACGCAGAAATTATCTCGGTGAAAAAAAAAACGTACGGCGTTAAAAAAATATATTTTAAAGATAAAAGTTGGCACTCTTTAAAATGGCGTAAACGAAAGTAGAAAAAAAATTTACTTCGCTAGCAAAAAATCACAAATATGTCAAAAAATTGAATGTCAATTTTGACACCTTTAACTCCACTTTTCTCACAAACCTGATAGAGCAATTTCATTGCCGGATTCTTATTCAGCGCGCGAAAATACATCGGAAATGGTATCTTTTATTCAAACAGCAAAAATCACGTCGGCCAGTGTAATTAAAGACATACTCTTGTTTATTATGATAAAGTAATGATCCCGTGGGAGCTGTGGAATATTCTTTCGTCTTACCGAGACTCTTGTAATCCCTTCTGCAATCCTTTTGTGTCCACAGCGAAGCGACTTTCACTTTTCTTACGTCGACGATGCGTCTAACCAAGCGACGGCGATTCTTTATCCATGCAAGAAAGGAGGAGCACGCGGTAGAATTTACGTAGCACTTAATCCTGCCGCTTAGAAGGCCTCGGCAAAATCACCCCTACTTCACATTCTCGGGTACTTCCGTTCCTCCGCTCCTTTATACTTGCTCTTTCGCCACTCATCATCCTTGCTTCGCATTCGAGCACCTTCGCTCGCACTTTTCATTAGCTGCCGAGAGCAACGATATCCCTGTAAGATCTATCTTATCAGCGTATATCATTTTTTTCCATCATTTCTGCATTCCTTTGCACGTTGCCAAAAATTAATCAAAATTTAGTAAAGAAAATCTTCAAGATAACTGAACATATATACATATTTTCACATATACATAGATAAACAGAATTGTGCAAAAATATAGATGCAATCTAGATTTCAAAATCACTAATCTCTGAGATCGGTTTGTGTGTTGTAATATAAATAACGTTTGCATCTTTCTCTCTCTTATTATCATAAAATGTTATTTACAAAAATTCACTTAATTTTGAAATGTCATCTTTTTAATTGATATTAAGGTATAAACATCCGTGCCTTTCTATGCAGAAAAGCACTAATAAAAATCAATTAATGAAGCCGCAATAATATTGCAAATTAAAACGTTAATCCGTTTGATGAAATATATCCCGCGTTTTGTACACGCGTGGTAATCATTAAATCAAATATTTATCACGTTTTCACGTAATAGGTGACTCATTGTCAGCAACGTTGATTACACATTTGATTTGTATTCGAATCATCTGAATAGACAATTACCAGTAATTCTACCAATTGAACGCTCTCGGTCACTCGGCGCTTCGAGAGTATCGCGAGAAGGTTCCGCGAAAAGGTTTCGCGAATCAGCTGCGAAGCCAATCCTTTAATCGTCAGTACTAAAATATTATAAGGCGCGTAATCGCCCGCGATCGCGCCGAAATCCGTCAGCTAATCTCTTCACCGTAAAAGCGGTTTTATGTACCTATCTACCGGGAGCTCGACTCGGCCGTTACGCTGGGTGCTTCGCTCTCGCTGCTTTCCGAGATTTTAATGGCAGTCACATGGCAGAGCCAATGGCAGAGCGAGCGAGCGAGCCGGCCGGTACGAGTGTACACATTATTCCGTCGTCAGAGACAACAGAAACGTTAATCTCGGTCGCCAATTATCGGTTTTAGGCGGCACTCTTCGTTGTCTTTCGCCCGGCGCGGAACGGCGCGGCGGCGGGCGTCGCTCGCGCTAAAAACCGCCCAGGCTCGCTTGCTCGCTCGTTTGCTCGAAAGAATGATTAAACGCGGTTCGATTCATCGATTATCGGCTTTACGCCCCGAAGGGAAATCGCTTCGCCTAGTATGCCCCTATATATCCGTTTCCGATTTATATCATGGACTTCAACGAGATGTCCCAAATCCACCGATCTCAATTTCTGATTCCTTGACCAAGCTGGAGTTTTAATGAAGATCTAATGTTGAATATTGAGAGATTGCAGCAATGCATCTAAAATGTGAATACTGTAAATCTTTAGTAAAATCCATCATCCTGATTTTACGAATTCTATTTTAATGACACGGAAAAAAATAGTTTTATTAAAGTATCTATAAAAATTTGTTACAAAAATTTTGTTAGATACAAACTGGAAAATCATTTTTTTGGATCAAAATAATTATGTCAAAACTTTTTGCAGCATTGCTCATTATACTTAAGTCTTACAAACTATTTTGATGGTCCAATAAAATTATTTTAAGATCTGGATCTAATTAAATATTTAGATATTTCAGTAAAATCTTTTTTCCGTATAAATGTATAAATAATATAATAAATAATTTAATCGTATTCTATATTCTCTTCAAATGATTCCTTGACGATTCTTCGAATTCATTAAGGAATCTCTTGTTATAATGTTAAAATTGTGTTTATGAAATTGCTTTAGGTATCTGTGATGTGAAATTATATTTATGTTAAAATGTTCATCGTAATATTTCTTTATCCGTCGCAATATGGAGAGCAATTAATACTTTACAGCAGTTTCTTTAACGATGCGGTGTATTGTGGTTTGAGTGACTTGCGATTCACCGAGTATCATAGCATAAAAGTGATGAAGGCCGGTGGCTCGTGATTACGGGACAAATCAGTGGATTATCCGAGAGCTCAGTTTCGCGTAGGAGCAGGGAATAGGATACCGGGGTAGTTTCCATTTCGGGCGAGAAAGTAACAATTCGGGACGAGGAAACAGTTTGAGAGTGACGATTCTCCATCTGTTCCACTAAAGGACAGGGAGTCGTGGGTGAGTCAAGAATGAAAAAGAGAAAGAAGGGTCGAAAAAGACAATGGCGTGTGCGAACCGGAGAGAAAAATAGCAACATGGCGCGTGGGTGAAAGAGAGAAACGGAGAACGACGACGGGCGGATAAGGAAAGATCGTGAAAGGGAAGTAACGCGACAGAAATGACAAGAGAAAACGAGAAAGGTGGAGGAAAGGAAAGAGAGTGAAAGGGGTGTGGGCACTGCATCGGGAAAAATAAAGGAAAGTAGCATCGGTAATCCAGAGCGCGGCTCGGGTCTTACCGAGGCTTCCACGGATGTTTATTGAGTCGGTACGCGCACGCGCTACATGCAACACTATCATCTCATCTCATCCAGTCTCGTCTCATCGCTCGTGTATTCCCCTGTGGTCCTTTCTTCTCTCTCTCTCTCCCCCCCCTCTCTCTCTCTCTCTGCTTTAATAAATACACGCTTTCTCTCTCTCTCTCTCTCTCTCTCTCTCTCTCTCTCTCTCTCTCTCTCGTTTCTGCTTATTTGCCCTCTCGTCCCCTTTCGCTCTTTGTTCTTGATTCTACTTCCATCACATTTTCCACTTTTCACGCTATCACTTTTTTCGCTATCCTGTTCTCTTTCTTTCGCTTACTACCTTATCCCGCATCTTCGCGATGTCCATTCAATCCTGTCTCATCTACTCGAGGAGTTACCCTGCAGGACCTCCCATCGTCCTATTTTCCTTGGGCTACCGCGACTCTTTTATTCATTTCTAACTCAACAAACCGACCGATTTCCCTCGGTTTCAGTAACACGCCTTATTTTTATCTGATATGTTTTCAGTGATACAATCAAATCATATTTCTTTTATATAATCGAATTTGTACTACATTCTTGAAATAGAATATTTAATTTGTTCTTTGATCTTTTGTAATTTGATAATCTGTGCTAACGGAAAAATTAATAATTTCATTCTTCGGTCGCAATTTTAATCGCGGTTTTTTTCATCCTAAACTATCGATATTTTTGTGAATATATGCTCGACTGTTTATGAATGATCGATTTTTTTTTATCGATCTTCGGCTAAAGTACCAGAATAATTGTTTTTATTATTTGTTGCAGACTTTTTATATACTGAACAATAGATTATTAATGATGATTATTATCTTTGACAATTTTCAAACCATTTTACTAAAATGAATTTTATTGATATTAAAGACGGATGAGATACTTCCATATCATAACTTACTTCCTCGTTACAATTATGCTGATTGAACTCACAGAGTTCAACAAGATCGTGGCTGCAAAGAATACGAGCAAGAGAAGCGGCAATAGAGATGAACCTCGTGTATGGTATTCGAAGGCCCACGCATAAGTACGCGTCGCACGAATTAGATAAATTTCGAGTGAAACACGTGCGCGTGTGGTCCCCTCGAAAGGGTTGTTTGCACGCTGATAACTAACGCATACGATATGAGATTATTGTAAAGATAGGAAATCGTATATAACGTACAGAGTTGTAACCTACGCCACGTCAACATAGATAGAAGAACGACGAGAATCGCTGCGTTTTTCGCATCGCTTCAATTACGTTGGCGCGTGTTTACGCAGCACTTATAGCACGTCGTTTTCTGCGCGTCTTCATTTGTTAGGAAGCCGAATGTCCTATTGACTTTACTGTTAGTGGGATATCACTGATACATATGTGTATGTGCATTCTCATATTTATTACAATTTAATTAATTTACATTAAATATAAAGTATACATATATATGTATATTTGGTCTTATTTTAAAATAATCAAAATATCTCAATTTTTTTTTCAAAATCTCTGCGATTTATTTTTGAAAACTAATCTATCAGCATAAAATTTATATTATATACGCTTATATCATAATAATATTTTTGTTATAATTTTTTTCATAATTTATTCTATTTTTTTGGTTGCTTTATTTCAAATAAAAATCAAGTCACATTTATGAACGCAAATTGGAAGTAAAAATTTACAGAGTACGTCTGTGATACTTTTGAAAAAATCAAAATTAAGTTTGGATTACCTGAAAATTTTGCGTTTTCTTTCTTTTTTTAATGCATTGAATAGGAGAGTTGTACGAACAGTTCCTGTATGCATTTTTTATACAATGCACGTAATCTTCAGAAATCATTTTCCAACGCTTGCAATCTTATATCAAAGTGAGAAATCCGACATTATACCGTTTAGGCAATAAATGTTGCTTTAGGTAGTATTCACGATTGAATGTAGAATCTTAGAAGTTCGTTTACTTCTGCCAATTTCGCAGAATGAAAAAGAATTCGTGTGCGTGCGCGATGGCTTTGTTTGCCAATCGTAATTCAGCTGTGGGCGTATTCGCTAATTTGTCCATCTTCTCGCTTATTAGTGTCAAAGCGAAGGAAAGGTTGAATAAAATTAGAAATAATTAACGAAGTTAACTCCTTTTCTCTCTCCTAGCTCCGCGTGAGCGTAGGCCGGGTGAATCGGGAGGGAGGTTTAAAAGCCACCTGTAACCGTTATTACTTTTTCGCTTTCTCGGATCGTTTGCCACGCACGTACCGGCAAACGACGCCCTCGTTGTCGCCGTAAACGCGGTATATTTCTTTTTCTTCGTTTTAACATGAAATTACTCTTTTGCTGCCCCATCGTGATGCACCACGCGCACGCGTGAGCGAGGCACGCGGCGATCAATCTCTCGAATCTCTCGAAATACCTTGCGAGGAAACAGGCTTACGTTAACATTCGCTGACATTGTACGTGGGAGACATCGACGATGCAGATAATTAATCCAATCAAGCTTTGATAACAGATATTCATATGACTTGGCCAAACAAATATGTGTACATAATTATGATTTTGTAATACAATTATAGTACAAAATTGCTCAATAACTAGAAATCATTGTTTTTCTGTATATTTGAAAAGTATACACACATATGCACAAATAACATTGCAGCTATTATTTTTTATACATCTTTTCTTGTCAGTTATTACTTTCGTTACTTTCGACTTTTGCGAGAACATACGGTGCAAGTCGTCACTTCGTTCCACGTGCGACAGACAGAGACTCATTCTTTACTTAATTGTGAAAATCCGAATGGTAGACCATTCTCGGCTTTCCGAATGTTACGTTCGGTTAATGCACCCCCGGTCGCGCTCAGTAGTCCGGAAAACCGACAATTTTCTTTCCTTTCTCTTTTCTTACTTGCTGTCTGTCCACGACCGTTTTTTCTCTACATTTCTACATCAGAATCTTACCGTTTGTTGGTTTCAGTGTTCACCGACATTGGAGAGAATTAGAAGCGCGAAGAGTGTCGACGACGATGACGACGACGACGTCGACGACGACGACGACGACGGCGACGGCGACGGCGACTTGCACTCTTCTCTTTCTATGCCCAATCTCTTCCTTTTCTCTTCTTTCGCCTCCGTTATTCTCCACCTTGGTTCTCCTGCTACTCTATATCGGGGAGCCTCCATTAAATTCATTAGGCCATTAGTGGCTGCAACCCTCCAAGATGGCTTCCGTCGCCTGGCAACGCTCTGCTTCTCCACGCTCACCCTCTCTTTGCTTCTCTCTCTCTCTCTCTCTCTCTCCCTCTTTCTAGCTCTCCCTCTGCTTTCTCTCTATCTCTTTCTATTACTCCCTATCTCCTGGGTCTAATCTCTCTCTCGCTCGTTCTGGTCCTCCTGGTCCCTCCTTCCGTCTCTCCCGCACATCCCTTGAGTTTCCGCTCACTTTGTGGGGCGGGTGGGTCTTGGCGGATGTAATTAGATTCAACGAGCGAGAAAAGGGAAGGGCGGAGGGTAGTTGCTAGGTTGGAAAAGGTGGTAGCCCAGGAGGTTAGCCTGCTCTCGAGGTACGTTCCTGAAGAGGGCCATTGCCAGAGGATGGCCAAAGGTTTTCTCTCTCACAATATCTCGACAACCCTCTTCCTTTTTCTTTACCTGAGCTGACTTCTACAACGAGTTAGTTTTGGCGTACATGTATACCCTTCCGGAATCGTTTGCTCGCGGCTTCACGCTCGCTTGGCGAGTAAATTTTATTATTGCTCTTCCATGAAGTAATTTTACCTTTATTGATCTTTATTTGATTCTTTCGAACAAATCGAAGAAGATATAATGATCGATTTCGTCATGTGTATAAATTCTCAATAGCATAATAATAATGGCAAACATTTTTTCTCGTCTTACATGTCTGCAAGTTTTATATGTGGATTAAATAATTATATTTTTCGATTTTAAACAATTATAATCTAAACATTGTTTTTTACATCTATGTCCATTGGATACATATGAGTTATTAAAAGCATATTTATGAATTAAATAATACAAAAAAATATTTCATTCTCATGACACTTTTTTATACATAGATACATCACATGTTTATGATTATTCTTACAAATAATTACGCGATTTTATTATTTTTAAAAATACAAATTTCTTTTAGAAATATACATACCTACATCAAACAAGCAAACTTAATTTTATTATTTGTAAATCGATATTGTTGAAAAGTTAAAATTTGACTTATGAAACGGAAGCTTTCACTTTTGGAATGGCAACTTATTCTCAGAGATTAGGACATAACATAGAGCTACTGAGAACAAAGTGATAACATAACTATGGGAAGATTAGCCAAGTCAAGACGACGGTGGACAGTGTTGCATTTCTAAACACAGGAACGCGCTTGTACGAGCGGCTGTTTTCGGGGGTGGCAGAGCAAAGGGGACTCTTAAAATACTCCAAGAGCTTCTAAATCATGAAGGCTTAGTCGCCGTCGTGCGAGCAGGGATTACCTACCTTACTTCAAAGTGCCCTGCAGGTGCAGGCTCTCCGTTTCGAATCCTCTTCCACGACAGAACGTTGAATCATGATGCGTCAGTCGCGCTTAACGACACCGTTTCGTGCGTGCTCGTCGAATGCGCGTTCTTTTTATCCTGACAGTCGTGACCTTTTCTCCTGTGTCGCTACCAAAGATATTATAGAACTTACGTTACGAAATTCCGATTTAACACTCGGTATTTAGTGAAATATAATTCGCGATAACTAAATTAGATATTTGACATGATACACATTTTTCTAAATTATTTGAATCAGATTTGCAATTAAGGATTAACAAAGAATAATCTGAAATTATTTGATTTTCACTAAAGCAATAATTCAATTCGATTTGTTTTTAGGTCAACATAGTTTGTACCTCAGGTTTTAAGAGCGTTTGTTCGTTAAGTACAAGCAAATTTAAACGTGCGCTTATTTCCGTGAGATTCGTATCGCAAAGCGCTCCGCTTTTACCGAAGTAACACCGAGTGAGCCAGAATATTCGAAAGCGTGTGGCTAACGATTACCATAAGAATTAAACGCGGGTAGAGAAACGCGGAGCAGTTTTCTCTCCCCGACGAAGCAACGTCATTTCATTTTCGCGGCAAACGAAGCCGAGGAAGAATTCTCCCAATTCTCTAAGCCCCCGCCCTAAGCCCTCAATTTCACTAGAGTAAAAGCTCAACGGGAAGCGTGATAAAATGGCTTCTTATTCCCGCGTTTATATTCAATCTCGACGCCGACGCCGCAGCCACAAAGGGCTCCATTTGAAACACGTTAGTCGATGCCGTATACGCCGGATAGACACACACGCACACAATGGGGTAGGAGAGAATCGCGGTGATGCATTATGTAGTACCCTCGCTGATCCTTATATGCATCTATGCATGGTCTCCGCGACGTACCAACTTTATAGGCGTGCTACAACACTTACTAGCGATCCGAACCGTTAACGTAACCACAAACGCATTTTGACGATGTACTTGTGGTTTGCATAAAAAAACATTTTTGATAATCAGAGTGTGCTTTTTTTTATTCACAAAGTGAACATTGGTCATAAAAATCCTAGCAAGACTCGCACTCAAAGCGAGACCAAAACGTATTCTTTTATTTATGAAAAAATTAAAAATGTTTGTCACTTATCTCGTGGAATTTCCAGACAAATAAGAAATCTTTTATCCTTTTTTAAATTTCATTGTATGTTTAATTAATTATTGGATTTCTCATAATTATAATTTTTTTCGCTATCAATGTGTTGGAATTTTAATTGTTACGATTGCTATCATTTATTTATACTGTTTGAATTTAATAATGGAAAAGAATCTATTATTTTCTACGGGTGGAACGTGTCGCATTCATTTCATCAATTGAGATGTCGGGTCGCTTGAGTTTCGTCCGAGACAAAATGCGAATACAATTCGATTTTATGGCAAACGTTCATACGTAAGTACAACGTTTCGCACTCTGACTGATTGCTATGCGCGGAAACAATCGATGTTAAATGGACCGATCGACATCGACTTGCAGATGTTACAGTTCTTACGACAAAATGAAAAAATAATTTATTAAAATTCTGACCGACTTAAAGCAATCTTCTGTTACTCCTTAAATGTAACATTTAGATTTAAGAAAGAAGAATATTAAAATTTAAGAACTTTTAAATGAAAGTTTAGAAGTGTAAATATAAAACAAATTTATGTAATAATAAAAAAATGTTATTAATATATACTATAATATATACTATAAATTATGTGTAATAATTAAAAGGATTTTTAAGTCTCAATAAAAATATAATAAAAGAAAATTCATTAATTTTAAATATTCACGACATAAAAAAGTATTGTGCAAAAATTAAGTTTTACAAATTGAATCACGATTTTATAACAAGTATCAGTTGTCGGAAAAATCCATCTAATTTACCGGAATACGAAACACATTATTTTTGCACACTAATAAGTTTCTCAGTTTAAGAACGAACAGTACAAGCAAAGTCGAAGCAACTTCGAAAGTAAGTTGAACTCGAGAACGGTTTGCTTGATTCGAGACGACGGTATCACGCACCGGATACCTCACGTACCGGCAATAAATAACACCATACCTGAGATCCACTCTATATGGTATGCGCAATATAGTGTCATGCAATAGTTTGCATAAAGGACTACAGTACAGAGAAGCGGAAGAAAATGACGTTGCGCAGAAATTACTGCATTTAAAATCCAACATTTTATGATTAACAACAATCGAATTTAAGCACGAGGATCGGCGAAAAGTGTAAATACATCTCAACTATTTGAATGTCAAAATATTCTTATTGACAAATAAAAACAAAGGCAAATTTCTTAAAATGTTGAAAGTAGATATCTCGCGATGATCATTGACGT
Source organism: Mycetomoellerius zeteki (assembly GCF_001594055.1). Lineage (NCBI taxonomy): Eukaryota > Metazoa > Arthropoda > Insecta > Hymenoptera > Formicidae > Mycetomoellerius > Mycetomoellerius zeteki. The sequence continues at coordinate 3,674,295 of NW_017256436.1, forward strand.
TGAATGTCATTAATTTTTTTTATCAATGTTGTCAGTTACTCTGGCTGAATCTTACTGATCTTGGCTACGTGAATTGACGATATGAAATAAAAATATGAAGGTGCGAAATTCTCGTGAAACCTGCCAAATGTGTTGATTACGCCAATGCGTAAGAACGGCGATAACGTCGCGATGATGGCGCAGATACGCAGCTCGGTATCTTTATGACCCCTTACGAGACACGTTGCTCAAGTTAATGTTAATTGCCATTTTATCTTACTCAGACGCCTGATATTTTGAGCGCGTGATCCGCGCAAACTTTACGGCACGTAAACGCGACGAGCCTCGTGAAAACACTCGTTTCAACTAATAACTGAGATGCATCAACATTAATCATAGAAACAATTCTCACAGAAGTATCAAGATATCTATTTAAGCTCTTACCTTAAAAATGTTTTTGTTAGAAAAGCATTTGCTTCGTATCTTTTGACATTATCCATCGAATCACAGGTCAGCTGAACACCAATAGGTTGTCGCAAATCTAGCATGATTCCATAATCGTAAGAACATCAAGAGAAATTATAGTAACGTGTCGAACCGTAACATTTGTTTGCCTGAGTCGAGGGTACGTATGTAGTACAGCGGCATTTTCGTCGCAGGGGAAAAGATCGCGTCGCCCGTGGCAGAGCGAGCGTGCCGATGCCGTAAGCAAGAACAACATATTCACGAGGCTGTATCGGATTTTATTCCGCGGGTAAATCCTCGAATCTCAACGGGCCCGTCTTTGCGTCTTTCGCCCTTTCGCGATTCGTCCCGCTGTGACGGTCTTCAACCTTCCGTTTCCTCCTCCTCATCCCGTGTCGTCCACGTACTTTCACTCCGCCGAGAGAAGTTTCGGGAGTTACGGTGACTGTTCGTAAGCCGACGGAGACTATGACGGTCCCAACACGTCTTTTTACTGGCGAAGGTCATTTCGTCGAAGAAACGTGGATGGCAGGGTTGCGGCCCACCCTAGCCTACTTCGTTCCATTTCTTTCCACCTCCTGCTTCTCATTTTCCTACCACGTCTCGCTGAAGCTCGTCCGTATTCAAATGTTCGTCGGAGACGTACGGAGGCGGACGAGAATCGAATTACCCGCTCTGAATTGGAGACCGGTGAAGAGGCGGAGGATGACTCGTTGTTACGGAACGAGGCGAGAAGAAAGTAGGACGCCTAGTGGAGAGAAGACTCCTCTTTTTATTTCTTTTCACGAAATCTAGTATCACGCGGTTAAAAATTTCATCAAAGTATCAAGCCGATACTGTAGCTGATAACTTTAATTTAATGTACGGAGAAAAACATAGTGATAGCAACTATATAGGTGACAACTATACAAGTTTTATATTATGTAGAGTTAATGTACATACACAATAGGATAAAGTCGCCTATTATGGGATAGGTTCCTAATATGAGAAGCGGGGTTTCTGCTAAACTAACAAGCGCGCGCATGTATTTGATTCTGTCATGAACTTTTTACTCTTAGTGTGAAACCTGTTTAGTAGAAAATTCATTATTAGATCATGCGTGCAGTCGTTGCAAAAAAAGATTTGTGAAATTGAATGTTGTCAAATTTTATTGAGGTTAATCTTTAAATCTTGTTTTATTATACAAAAATAAATATTGGGTATTAAAATCTGCATGCAGTGATAGAGTAAGATCGTATTCATAGGAAAACACGTAATATAATGATTTGTTTAACTGTAAAGATTAGATTTGGTGATCGTGAAATCGCAAGGTATGAAAGTCGTAATATGAGATACTCAGGATATTCCTAGCTAATATGAGACCATCTAAACAATTCAATATCTCAAAGCATACTATCGAACGAAATGTTAAAAATGACGATTCTATTGTTAAGATTACTCATACACACATACACACATACACACATATCGAAAAATTATATAATTATTATGTATAACATTTAAATTCTTTGTTCCTACTTATATGTAATATAATAAAAGCGTGTATAAAAAGTTTATCTTTATTTTTTTCTTAGTTTCCTGTTACGAGATACTACCTCATACAAGAAAACCCTTGTATCTCATATTAGGAACCCTTTTTTTGAATAATCAAAATCGGCACTTTTGATAAAAAATTTCATATACAACAAAGTATAGCTATTATCGACTGCTAATTTTTGACGATAAAACTTACAATTAAATATATTTCCCATAAATTTGACGTGAAACTAGAAATTTAGGTTATAAATTAAATAAATTACAAGCCCCTTTAAAAAAAGGTATCTCATAATAGAGAGGCGACTTTACTCTAGTTGAATAAACTATTTTATGGTTACAATAATTACAAAATTATTATTGAACTATTATATACATATATGTACATTCTACATTAATTCTATGAATAAAACAAACTTTTGTCACCTATATAATTTATATCTAGTTGCCATCACTGTTATCTTTTTCTGAATGTATGAAAGAAAATTAGAAAGAAATGATTTTGTTGAAGCCTCTAAAAATTTAACTAGATACAGATCTGAAAATAATTTTGTTTGAACTATCAAAATAATTATGTTGGACGCTTAAATTTGTTAAAATGTTAAAACTTTTTGCGGCATATTGTCATCAATATTTAAACATTTTACATAATTATTTAAGTATTTTATACAATTGTTTTGATGGTCTAACAAAATTATTTTCAATTTTTCTATTAACATCATCAAATATTGGAAATATATATATAAAGAAAAAAAGCTCTTCTTAAATCGTTGTAGCTGTGTAAATGATACAACGAAGTTTTAAAGGAGTGCGCTCGGAGAATTTTTTGAGGAAAGTGTCGTGTGCCGTACGAATGATAAGATTACGGAAGAAGATAAGTTGGCGAAGAGATAAAACGTTCTTTGTACATTGGACTTATAATTAAGAGGAATTTTAAGTAACGCGATGAAATCTTACTGAGATTTCGAAAAAAAAAAAAAATATAATAACGTTGCATTTGCAATATAATTAAAACTGACGGCATTTAATAATAATAAGCCATATTCTCTCCGTATTGCGGTAATAATATAATATGAATCAACAAATAGTAATCAATGTAATTAATATAATTAACGCATTACTTCTCGAAAGTTATTATTCACCGGATCGTAATAAAGCCGGTGGCTTTCTTAATGCGCGACTGTCGTATGCATATAATAGGGAAACATACGGGGTTGTGCAACATCTTATAACTGCTGCGCCATTAACGATGCCACGATCATTGTAATATACGTTTAGTTTAGTTTAGCACATGAGGGTGGTTGCGAACCAACGTGCGATCGACCCTTCGCGTGCCAGCCGAGGGTGCATAATTTATCGCCACGTCCCGACCACCGTAATGCAATACGTTACACGCTTGGCATGCATGTGGACTTCGCGTAGGTTATCGATGCTCCCTCAATGTCCGAGGGGTATAACTAACTACCTATAAATAGCACGATCATGTATCGGCATTCATTGCCCAACATCTCCCCATTTCGAATAAAGTCTTCTATTTCGTAATGACAACACAAAGAGCGATACGAAAGTATCACTATATTTTCACACCTCTGCTTTTGTCTTTGATGCGAATATAATTATTCTTATCTAAAGTACAACTTTCACTTTTTCGCGACCGTTTGAAGATCGTTTTATTTCTATATTTTCTTATGTATTTTTTTTCATAGAAACCGAAAATTATCATAATAATGATGCTACACTCAAAGAAAAATTGATACATTTGAAATAAAGAATAAAATTTACATTGTTACGAGATTGCTGTCAGTTATGCTTCAATCATTTCAAAACTAATTTAGAGTTATTTGGGTCAACAATTCAAGGAACAGTTAGTAGGTACATAGTGTGTGTGTGTGTGTGTGTGTGTGTGTGTGTGTGTATGAAATAAAGTTAATAAAGCCTTATTCACATCGTTACGAAATCGTTATCTCAATTATGCTTCAATCATTTGTTGAGCCAACTTTGAATTAATTTTTAAATGTTTGAAGCATAATTAACAGCGATTTCGTAACAGTGTGAATAAGGATTTTTTTTATTTCAATGTACCAATTTTTCCTTGAATACAATGTTATTATTATAATAATTTTTGATTCCTATGAAAAAAATACATAAGAAAATGGAGAAATAAAGCGATCTTCGAACAGTTACAAAAAAAGTTGTACCCTCTTTTAGAGGTTCATTAATCTTTGGAAGACGGGAGTCTATTTTTAAAATCTTACAGTTTTTCTTAAATAAGATTTGATATAATTCATATTTCTCATTGTATTTCTTACCTTAAAATTTGATATTGTTTCACTATAGTGACTTTTGTGAAGTTTAAATATAAAAGAGACCTAAAATCACCAAAAAACTGCTGGATCATAAAACAAGTTGGTACGAAATAAAAATTGTAATCTTATCGGTGAACTCTCGCACGGGTAGGGGATATAGTTCCGAGTCGTTGCTTTAGAATAGAATTGGTTTTTATTGTGACTAGATTACAAACGGGGCCTTTTACGGCGCTCAATATCGCCCAGTAGGAACGTTTACACGTAGCGAGTGAGGTGACAAACGGGAATGAAGAACATTCTGCGTGACGTTACGAATCACTCACCGCAGGGACTGGGATATGTGATTACGACGAACATTTGTACGACATTGGGATTCATACAAAATAGCGGTCGTTTCTTACGCCTATCTTACGTGACTATACCTCGAGCTCTATGGCGATCGGCCGCTCGCATGTCGACTTTTCCGAAGCCGATCGATTCGCGCCGTGTCTCGTCGTCGTTTCATCCCGTCAAAATCTCCCGACGCACCACCACACTCCCCCGTTATGTGTAATAATTTATACAATTATCTCTGTGGCTTCAACGCGCGGCATAATTACTATACATACGTGATATTTTTTGGGTTTAACTTTGGTTTTGTTGTCTCACAACGCGTGGTCTATCAAATAATAAGCTACTTATAAAAATAGGACATTTTCGTTGATTACGTTAACGCCTCTCTAGTTACACAATCAAGGGTATATACGTATAAGTTAAACACTGTCGTTGGAACGATGAGAGTACGAAGAGGAAGAGGAATCGACGGACTTGAAAAATCCAATTGCACGCGCCGCGCGAGGATACTGTGAATATTGTTTTAGTAATTATTCGACAATACTAATTCAGATTTATAATGTACGCCTAATCGATAGGATGCTCCTTGCTCCATACACTGTACAACGCACAATCCGCTTACTTACAGCCTATAATATTTTAGTATTCTGCTGAATAATCGTTATTATCGTCATTACAATGTAACAATTTTTTGGTATACAGTTACGCTCGGCATAAAGAGCCGGCGTTCTACTATACATATATCTACAAAATAGTGAGTACGTGATCCGCGAGAGATCTTTGTTAGCGCCGTTGTTCTTAAAAATTAATCCCCGTTCCCCACATTTTACATATGAAAAAAATTATTAAAGCATGCAGCGTACAATTAGCATATTTACGCTATATGATTCTTTCAGAGAAAGCTTTTTCTCGTTTTTTTCAACGTAATACTATTTCGTTGCTTTATCGCAATGTATATTTAGCATCGTATTCGAATAATAAATATATCGTGTTCAATTAAAAATATTAAAATAAAAATAAGGAAGGGGGATTAAATATACTTTTCATCGCGGCGGAAGTTTAACATTTGTACTCCATTAATTTTTATCTGTCTTGAGGAATATGTGAGTTCACCGACTAGCCGAACTTGTAGTTTGCCGATCGCATCCAATGTAGCCGATTACTCGCATAATACTTGTATTTACAACGTAATCAAATATTTTCAACTGTAAGTTCTGTCAATTCTTCTATAGTGATAGACACTGGTTCTTTACCCTTTTGCTTTATCGTCAATTTTCACGAAGATCTCGAAATAGAAGATTATAATTAGTTGTCAACAGAGAAACTTAAGAGTCGCAAATAAAATATTTCCAATTCTGTGACGAAATTTGCATCGCATCGTTCAATTTCAATCATGTATTAATTAATACATTCGATAAGTGACTTCGCATTCGATACTTACGAATTTTATAAAGGCATGGGAACAAGTCATTACTATATATTTTTAATTAACTACAATGAAATCGTTTTTGCGTTTTTCGGCGGAAATATAAATGTGATATCTCTGAGCCATTTTCGTTTAAATCAAACATTCAATGTTTAATGAAACAAAACGAGATTTCGCGACAAATTGGGAGAAGCAGGACAGCGCCAAGTACAGACAACGCATGAGTAGTCGATAAAATTCTACTGGCCTCAATCGTCATCCCGCGGCAAAGACAGCGTCTGTGAACCGGATGCGATCGATGGTGTCGTCCAACAGTCGAACAACGATGGCCAGTAGCCGGTGGCGGTAGTCGCATGTTGCCAGTAACCAGTCAATCCAGTACCACTTCCACTGGTTGTACCTGGTCCCCCTACACCGACTCCTACGCCAATCCCACCGGCAGTAGCTGCTACCATTTGTTCGGGATTCACCATGCTACTTGTCTCGATAACACCTCGCTCGTCGACTTCCATCTTTTGGTCCGCCGCAGCCCCGTCCTCATCATACATGAGATAATGCGGATGCGAGGTCGTCGACGAGGGCGTCGACGATAGCGTCGGCGAGGCGGCGGACCTAGGCCTGGGTCACTCTTGCGACCTGAGCTGATTGTCGCTCGGCTGACTTGTAGCGGGGGCCGCCGTAGATTACGCTGTGGTGATGGGGGCTAGACGTAGCCCCCGCTTCGCCTCAGACCTGGGCCCTGGCAGTGGCGTTAGCGTGCGCCTCGGGACCGCCCGGGGAATGAGGGTTTGCTCCGGCCGCTGTTGTTAACGCATACTGACAGGCGCTCAAACCACCGCCACCACCGCCACCGCCGACGGAAGACGCTCTCGAACTTACGGGACTTATACTTCCGGCTGTGGTACCGCCTGTGGTACCGCCTGCGCCGAAAGAGCCGCCACCACCGCCGCCATAACCACTGCTATGCTGTTTCGCCTTCATTCGTAACGACGCGATGCTACTCGATGTCATCACTGTACAGGATTCGGGCGATCGATGGTGAGGCGTATAAACCGGCGGTCCATATGGATGATGCGGTGCCGCCGGCGCCGCGTACGGACACGCCGCGCCAGACGCGGCGACCGGTGAACTCGCGACACCGAGACCAGAACCCATGCCCGGTAACATGGACGTGGCCGCTTGACCGACCGAAACTGACATGCCGCCCACGTGGCTGCCTGCGACCGACGTTGCTGCGGCGTTAAAGGGATTCACTGGGCTGACCTGAGCGTGATGGTGATGATGCGATGCCGCAGGCACAACTGAGCCCAGAGTGTTCATCCAGGGAAAGCTCTTGCCGCTCAACGGCGACGGTACTTTAGCCGCCCAGTTGTTGTACGTGCTATACGAGCTGTAGAGAGTGTCGGGATCTGGGAACGGTTGGGTGATGAAACCGTTCAGACTGGCTGTACTGAAGCCCGACTTGAAATCCGCTGCGGCCTGCGCGGCGGCGTTCATCGCGTTACGCTCCTTCTTCCGCCATTTCGCCCGCCTGTTCTTGAACCAGACCTAGAAACAGAATAACAGAGCGTTGCGAGAAAAATGTGTCTGTTAATTATAATGTGTAGAATGTTATTTGAGAAAGAACCTTGCAATTATATGAAAAGTTGTGTCCCGTTGAAATGATCGAGTTAATTTTCATATATAATGTAGCTTATAATGAGATGACGAAAAGATGTAGACACAGAAGATGCTTTGTAAACACAATTGTAAAGATGCTTTGTGAACACAATTGATTTACACCTTTGATATATCATAGCTCAAAAATTGCAGTCCATTATTGAGCCTTGTGTCTATCATCTTTTGTTCTTTGTAACATTATAAATATATGAAAATTGATTCATTTCATTAGGACCTAATTTTTCATATAATTAGTGCGGGATTCTTTAATAAAAAGATATCGATTATATATATTTTTCGATGTTTCCTTTCTATTTTTAGAATAACCAATATTTTAAAGAGAATTTTTTTTTCATGATGTACAGATGTTACCCTTCATTCCCAGATTTTTTTTTAACATATACAGCTCGTACATTGAGAATGAACGGAGAAGGAAACGGAGGGAAGGCACAGCAATGCGTAGCATTTCTTGTCAGATTTCGTGAATGTTCGCATGCCACGGGTTATTAGTCATGAACGCAACGAAGAGAACAACGGGCGGCGGTTCCGCTCCGTGGTAGACGGTAGGTGAGTCTTGAGACAAATAGCAAGAAAACCCCGGCGAGCTTCTCCATCCTGAAATATGACGGCGTTAATTCAAGGCGGCCCTTCTCTCACGCTCGATACTACGGTGAACTTCGTCAGCCGTTTCCACCCTCCTTATCCCTTCGCTCGTCCTTCAACCTCGAACCTACCAGCGTCCTCCGACTATGTAGCCTCTCTTTCTTAACGACGTCGTCCCTGCTCGCCCCCAACAATTATACGGGTGGTTGCGCTTAGATACACGTCGCTCTCGCGTAACTGTAAGGCAAGGGGAAGGAAAACGCGACATACGCGAAGGGTCGTGGTGTAAGTATTCTACGAAGAGAGAGTTGAGTAGCTGGTAGAGAGGAGGGAGAGCAAGATAGGAAGAAAAGGGGAAAGGTACTGAGGGTGAAGCAGGTCGGTGGAATACTCCGTAAGATGGATGGTCTTACGATCACGCCGTGGAAACGCTAAGAGGCGCGACGGGTCATTGAAAGTGGGGGCGGAAGACTAGCTAATGAAGAATAATGTCCTTTCCTCTCAACGATTATTCCTGGAACTTCACGTAACAGCCCGAATTTGCTAGTAACCTTCATTATATAATCTAACGGAATAATCCTAACGGGATAATAACGGTGGATTATAGATGTGTAAAACAAAATTGGAATTTTTACCCTAATCGGTTTAATGTACTTTAAATTAATGTATCTCTTTGCACAAAAAGTTAACATAATGATTTTTTCATTTTGAAAATCAAAATCCGAGGAATATATAGTAAGATATTAATAATATTAATCTATGTAAAATAGTGAAAAGTACTTATCATAAACAATTTTTCACAATGTAATTGAAAAAATGTTCAGGACCTGCGCGATTAGGATTAACATAAGACTAATTTTACTAAGTTTACTAATTCACACGTATAGCTTTACACTGATTTCCCTAACAAAATAATATTTATTGTTATATTCCTGTTACCATTAATAGAGTAGTTATACGAAATTAATACGATGGTATCGGTTTTTGTCAATAAAGAACGACTTACCTTTGATCTGTCCTCATGGGAGATATATGTGGGGGTGCGAAATTTTTTCGCATCGGTAAGCCGGACAAGAAACATCATTGGATTTTACGAAGCGGTCCAGTAGCCGCGGTACCATGGGCGACGACGGTAAGCCAGGAGGGAGTAAATTCGATAGGACAGAATGGTACGGCGGGCGAAAGATGCTGCGACTCGAGAATCAATAAACTCTCTCGCGCAAAGGCGCAGCGTGTACACACAAGATGCCGCGCCCATAAAATTTAACAGCGTCGCGGAATCTTGACTGAAGCTATCTACAATGACCCAGGAGAATCTTAACGCTTTTGATTCATAAATCCGTCGACGAACATACGCTCGAAACTCGAGTGAAAACTATTGCTTGACCAACTGGATTCCAACTATTGACCAAATGATCTGTGAATCGTGAGAGAAATCGCGTTTGTAACATAAATATACCAACGGGCAATCGCATATTCCGATAATAATTTATGATATAATTAATTAGTATATTATGTTAATCTCATTAATAGCTATTTCCAATCCAATTTGACGAATATCCACAAAATACTGACGCACCAAGCTACGGTACACAAAATCTATGTTCACACAAAATTGCATGTTTACTGATGTAGTTATGTAATTTTTAATAAATTAAAAAATTTAAAGCCCGTCGAATCGATTCTCATGAATAACGTCAAAAAATCGAAATATGATCTTGGAGTTGATGCGATCGAATTCATTGTTTTTCGCCTGGCTACTGAGTCGGAGAACAATGGTCGCGTCACATCATTCGAGCAATAAAATCTCATCAAATCACGACCCCTCGCCATCGCGTAAGCCTCCATTCGGTCTCTTTCTTCCTCTCGCTCACGCACACGTTCGGCTCAATCTACGAAAGCTTATATAAATGTAATGAGACCGTGACCGGAGGATGCCTCATCAATCACACCCCCATACGGCCCCCTCTGTTCTGTCTCATTTCATCGTCGGCGTCGCTCTTTCCTATGGTCGTCTTCCGCGCCGCACATACGTCTACGTGCTACATAGACACCCTCGAATACCGCACCGGCCCGTCCGCGGTAATCCCGTGACTTAACATCGGGCTCCGGGCTCTCCGGGTAACCGCGATTTGTTCCATTGCGCTCAGAAGTTGCGCGCCACGCCGTGCCGTTAGTTCCTCGGTCAAGAGAGTCTTACAACCGAGTCTTACCGAAGCCCGGCTCTTGAGTAAGGCCTATTTAAGCGGAACAGTTTTCAGACGATATTTTACCGAAATGGGGCATCGTTTTATGGTATCAATTTATAACGCTGTTTATAAATATGTCCACAATGAATTTATAATTAAATTGAATCAAAGTTTGAAGTTGCTGTTTGTTGATAAAATTAACTTAGAATATCTATTGTCCGTTTTCGATTAATATTACAGTTTGCGACATAATGTACATTTAAATAACATAATAAAATTTATTATATATAAATCGTTACTGTCTACCTCTTTTAAATTTTGCAAAATATTTTTTGGTAAATAGATCAGTAATTTCAGAATAGGTTGTCTTTTTATGTATATATCGTATATTTTAGAATAAAAATTATGACGAATAGCGAATGTTAGAGTTGAAAGCCAATTACCGCATTCGCATTATTCGCAAAATTTATATGCGAATAAATCATGCGTAAATCTATTGTTAAGTCTTATCGATGACTTAGTTACATTTAAGCATAAATTAGATAGATATGTAATAAGAGCCTGATACTCTTTCACTTCACATTGGCACAAAGTTGTTTTTTTTTGTTATAAAATGTAAGAAATTTTAAAGCACCATCACGACATGTAAACACCATACATTTAAATCTCCCGATGTAGCGTGCATTTTCTTTACGTTTTTGTGCGTTTGGGTTAACGATCTCGTTCATTTCGTGCAAAACATTCGCGTGAATTCGTGCGAATTCGCGTCCTTTACAAGATGAAAGAGGAAGGAGAGAGAAACCGAAGGACGAGCTAAAGGAGGAGGTTGTGGGAGACGGTAGGGAGAGAAATCTGACATTCGTAGGATGGAGATGGTGATGGTGGTCGCGCTAGAGGGGAACTTCGAGGGGGAGTCTGAGAGAAGGTTAGTCGTGGGTGTAGAGAGACAGGGAGAGACAGAGAGTGAAAGAGAGAGTGAGAGCGAAAGAGAGACGCATGGACGAGGAAACGGAGGTGGAGGAGGATAATATTGATCCCCTCGTAGCCCCGCCCCTCCTCGCCCAGCCGACGCCATCATTATATTATCCACCATCCCTCCGACTCCGTTTCCCAACGTATCGCACACCTACGACCTCTCGAAACTCGCGAAACTATCCTGGTCGTGCACGCGCGTTGTCTTGTACTCGAGAGGGACTTAAAAAAAAAAAAAAAAAAAAGAAAAAGACACAGAGCTACTCTTACGTTCACCGTTGTATTCCTTGCCTATCCTGTTTCTTAACCATCCTCCGCCACCCTTATTTCGCTCTTCTCCTCACGTCGGAGAAATAGAGGCAGAAAATAACTCGAGGAGGAGCGTTGCCGTGGCCACGGAGGATTCGTAGCAGGTTTCTCCCGAAAATCTTGCGAGGACCAGCGCGCGTGCGAAAGCGCCACTTCATTAAAAATAAATTCCGTGAAGAAGCCGACGGATATCCGAGGGCTTCGCGAGGATTTCACGCCGCAGACTCGCTTCTTCATTCTTCCTCCCTCTATCTCTATGTCTCGTTCGTTGTTCCTTTCGCCTATCCATAATTCGATGCGCTTTTCGTTTGTCTCGTAAAACGTTACCTCGCGATGTTCCTTATATTTCTCTGTTTTTATTGCACCGCGAATTAGTTTTAACCCGTGCTTTATCTCTTTCATGTTCAGCAGAATTTTTCATTACAGGAATTTTCGGATTTTCATATTATTGGTCTTACATACAATATAATTTGATGTTTTTACCTCATAAATAATTATTTTTAAACATTACTAAAGAACTTTATAATTGTATGAAATAAATTGTATACATGCGTCAGAATATCCAGTCAAAATATACATTGGGAAATTAAGAATTAATAATCTTGTTTTATCTCTTGATCAATGGTACACATTTAACATTTAATAGAAGTATATATCATGAAATTTTTAATACATTTAATATGTCAATTTCAAAAGTCATTATTTCTTTACTTTTTGCTTTCCAGAATGTAATATTGCGCATCATATATTATATCGCATATGTCATAATTGCGACGTTATTGAATATTCATTATTAACATTATCGCATTATCGTCACTATTCAAATAGCCTTTACTTCATCATTATCTAATTTGATCGTTGTGTCATGTTAGAAAAATCATGATTGTCATTAGGAAAAGGGCGAGCAATTATTGTGGTGAACAAATAGGTGCGACGACGTCGGTATTTACGCGCCGAAAACACGACGGCGGCGGCGCGACACCACTTCGTTAAAAGTAAATTCCGTGAAGTATACCGCCGGATATCCGGGGCTTCGCGGGGATTTGACGGTGGTGCGAAGGTGGAAACCTTTTGTCTGTCGGGAATAAGCGGTTCGCCACTCGTAACTTTGAACTACTCCTACATCTCTTTGCGAAAGCTCTCGCGACACCGTCTGCAATTTATAACAACATCCGCTTTCTCTCGCTCGTGCGCCGCGTCGTCTCGTTGGGGGCGAGGGAAAAGTTCATGTCACTACTAATTTCTGTCGATATTCTTGAGCGCCCTGCCATTCGCTCCGAACCAATTAATCCCACTCACAGTTTTGCGAAACAACCCCAGTAATTTTTAAGCTTCATCTCGCGAGAAAATAAATACTTTCGGTGCATGAAGAAGGCAGCTGCTCGTTTATGGCAGACGCGTTATGCGCGACCATCATGGCTGCCAGGATGAATTCTCCTTCCCTTTCTCTCCTGTCTCTTCCCATTTCTTTTCTCGCTTCCTCCATATGGTATTTCTTTTTATCTCAGTTTTGAGATTCTCTTTTTTTTCCTCTTGTCCTAAACTTGTCCTAAACTTGTCCTATGGCTCTTTCTCTTTCTTTCTGTAGCTCTACATGTATCCATACACATTTTCGTACGCGAAATACTCTCTCCGTCTTCTGGTCGTTGGTCCCTCTCTTCGTCTTCTTCCTTATTTCTTCACATGCCCTCCACACCCGGTCTCAGTCTCGGGTTCCAACAGTGGCGTCTCCATAAATCTCGCTATAACGTCGAGACGGATCAGTGAGAATGGCCACGTCTGACACAGGGGAAACGGGACACGGCTGCGTTTGTATCGTTGCATACACTGCATGCGTTGCATACGTGGTCGGTGCGCACGCGTATATATTCGAGAGTAGGATCGGTCGGTGAACATGCAGCAAACACGGCAAACCATCGGCCATCAGGAGTGGATACGAATAAAATTCGTCACGTCCGCGACAACGAACGTTTACTCATATATCAACAACTTGGGATAAGAATAGTCGATATTCTTCAGACTCGACTGTAGAGAAAAGAAATTTTATTTTGAATACCTGATATTTCTCTTTTATAGTATGTCGTATATATCGATTTCTTCAGTCCGAATATATCAATATGTAGACTCTAAATTCTTTGCAGTGGAATCTCACCTTAAAAATTGAGCCAATTTTGAAAAAGAGTGGCTTAATTTTAAATTAATTCTAAAAGTGTTAAAGAGGATGTTCAAATCAAGTTGAGAAATATTAATACTACAATACAGTAATTATAAGAACACAAATGAAGTAATCTTAACAATTACAAGTTCGAAAAACACTTTTGAGAATTGACACTTTTAGAGTTGAGTACTCAAGAAGTTACGTAGGAATTTATGCTGAAAGTTTTTCTATTTGATCTACTTATGTTTTAGTCTTGTATTTTATTGTGCTTTGCAGCATCCACGCAGATCGGAAGGATACAACCGATGGAAACGAGAAATCGTTCGTGCTAAAGCATCGCGGAGGGCGGCGCTGAACAATACAAACGGCGTACGAACCGGCGCGCACGACGCAGAATGGGAAGCTGGGCTTTCTCTGTCTCTTTCTCTCTCTCGCACAGAGTGAGTAGTTTTATGGATTTTTTTATCGTTGTGCTGGTGGACCGTAACAGCTGCACAGCCGGTGGGATTCGGATATTCAATGTCGGCGTACCTGTATGGATATTAAATTAACACCCGTAAGCCGCGAGTATTAACAACTTTGCAAAAGATTATACGAGATTATGAGCTCAAGCGGAACACGTGATTTTTAATGCCGCCGCCGCGGCCGTCCCCGTCCTACTAGCTCTCGAGGCTTCTCCATTTCTTTGTAATTTATAAATAGTTACGGCTCATTGCCCGCGTTCACCGCCGATTCGTTTCCAGTTAAATGCACTTTTTTCCGTTCCTTTTTTTATTCGTTTAGCTACATCGGACTCCGTTAGGCCACGGTTCTTCCGCGTATCGGCGTAAAAGTGCTCGTGAGAATTTATTGCGAAACTTGTTAGGATTACACAGTCCCTTTTTCTTGCTTTCCTTCGTTAATTCAACTGACTGAATTGTCAACAGGAAATATCAGGATAAATGTATCAATAAATGATAATTCGAGAGAGAGAGAGAGAGAGAGAGAGAGAGAGAGAGAGAGAGATTTTTATATTCATTTTCTACACATTCATTTTTCTACAATGAAATGCAAATAATATTTTAATTATATTAGATTTTTACTTATCTTTTATATATTGATTAATTTCCAAATCGTTAATTTTATAACGTGAAAAAAATGAATTTTGAAAAAAGATATCCATGTTATATTTTGAAGAGCGAGCAAGAAAGAGAGAAAGAGAGAGAGAAAGAGAGAATTTTTTTTTATTTATTGATGCATTTAAATATCCTATTTTCCTTTGAATGAATTTATGTCTCGTACTTTTTACTTCATTGCAACGTTCGTGAACAACCTAGCGTAACGATTTTATTTTACGTATACGTATCTGTTCGGATCGTGTACACCTTTTACGAATTAAGATCATTGATCGTTAAAACCTGAAAAATATTTCTTATCGCGATAAATCTTCGACACCGGAAGAACGATTAATCGATTTCGAAACATTATCCGAAAATCTATGCAGTCTTTGACTTTGACCCTGGTCGTGCGAGATATAAAAATATCGACTACGTAAGATTACCAGGAAAAATTGATATACGTACTTAAGATTATAATATTCCGATTCGCAAAATTTTAATAGAAGAGAAAATGGTATACTACGACCTCGCTAACATTCATCAAAGTTAAATCGATTCTAAACTTTAAGTTATGAAATATTTATTACTTAGGATATCATTTATAAAAATGTGGCTGTATAGTGAATCAAAGAGAAATAGGAGTGGTAATGTGGCTCCCTATAAAAATAGATTTAAAAGATTGGTTTTAAAAGTAGTATTTTAGAAAATTATATTTAAAAAAAAATTACGGAATATATGCAAATGTATATACACGTAACTTCTTCGGTACATAGACTGTTCAAAGTCATACAAAATCAAGATAGTAAATATACAAGATAGTAAATACATGTAACATGAAATATCTATAGATTAGCAATACAGCTATAGTCGATTTATCGAGTAATTATTTTTAAAAGAAAACCTCGCAAAAGAAATCGTCATCAAACACACTTAGCTTAGGGATTATATTAGCAAAATGCTCTTCACGCTATTAGTTAATTTTGCATAATTTGAAATGTATAGCCAAATAAAATGTTAAGTAACGAACAAAACGTTCAAGTGTATATATATTTGAGCGATAATACGCTCAAGTTTAAGAAAAATGAGAGAGTTTTTATAATTAAATGCTAAAATGTACTTTGAAAAAAAGAAAGGGGGAGAGAGAGAGAGAGAAAACGTTTCGAAATGCTTGAAAGTAAAAATGTATTATAATAAATGCTAACTATTGTGTATTGGCATATAAGTTTTATGGTGTAACGGTAAGGCATCGAGCTACTGAACAAAGAATTCCATAAATAATTATTAGAATTTGCTATCAAATAACGGAAATATTAAGAGCCATTATATCTACAAGAGTCGTAATATCATCTCTATTAAAGTAACAAAATATATCTGAGAGAGATCGTTGCTAAAATATACTTAAAACTATTTTTCTCGAGATTCGTTTACAACTAATATAACTTACACCTGATATAATACGTTTTGTTACACTCGATTCAAAGTACTGAATTTTTGAAAAATTTGAAAAGCTTCTGCGTCTGCGACAGAATTGCGGAATGCATTGCAACGCTCTGTATCAAAAATACAATACCCGATAGAAGATTAACTGCCGCCGATTCGAATCCTGATTCGCCTGTGGAATACGCGCGGCTCGCCCTTTGCCATTTTTCATCTCGTTCAACGTGATATTAACTTGAAAACGGCCACTCTCGGACATTACCGTAAAGCCGATCGTATCTCTGCTTCGACCCGCTCTAAAGCCGAACTTGGGACCGAAGGGAGCCTTTTGTGCGGATAAAAACTTACGATGCTTAACGTTAAATTGAATCTAACTGTCAATTTATCGTATATCATGTTAAACATATGTTTACACCTAAATAAACACTAAATACTTAGGTAGTTGCTTTCAAAGCGTACTTATATATCTTCTTTATACATATAAACGTGCAGTTATATTTAAAGTGAGCTCTTATCAAATAACTGTATATCTTACAAATTTAGATTTATTTTATCTTTTCACTTTGAATCTTTTATATGTAATAGATTTTGAATCACGATCTCAGCCATTAAATGTGTTTGATTTAGTTTAATCTATATCTGTTAATCTATATTTAAACCATTTTGCTTGTTATATGAAGGAGCTGTTATAAAATCGTCATTACAATCGTCTCATTACAAGAATATCGTCACTATCTATTCGTTACGAATTCTAACGCTACTATATTAAATAGCGTAATTCGTTATACGAGCACTACTGCTATTAAAGTGATTCTACACGATCAATAATACTGTCGGTATTAACAAATATTGATAATATTACTGATCGTATATAGTTAATATTGATGGATTAACGATAGAATACTGACGGTGATCTGGATTTTGATTCTCGAGCATCGTATTTATTAGGATCCCTGTCACAGTATGTTACAGTGCAATAGATAATGTATGTAAAACTAAAGTGTGAAATATATACTGTCAATAATACCGATCGTATAAAATTGTAAAAATATTAAATATATTGATGCATACATCAGTATTACTGATTCAATATTACTGATCAGTATTATTGATCGTGTAGGATTACTTTTACACTTTTTTTACATTTATTTATTTTCCTAACACTATTGCTGCAATAATACGAACACCATACGAACGCAGTTACCACTATCTATTTTTCTCCGTTAATCGTTACTTCGCTCCGAAAGCCGAAGACAACCGCTATACGCAGTACTTTTCGCGTTCACTAGAACTTACGAGCTGGCGATGCCATCAGAACGGCCAAGCCAGGCAGCCAGCAGCTGCCACGGATTCAACGTTAAACCCGCGTAACCGTGGAAGCGCGGGTCGAACCGGAGATGCGAGAGGCGCGGTCGTGCGTCGCGTTTGCATACGATGCGTCGCGATGCAAATCGGACCGCGTGATGCGAATGAGATACGGCGGGTGGGCGGGCGATGCATCGTGGTGTAGCGGAGTGTGTGTACCGGAATGCAGCCGAGCGTTGTGCGGCGAGGCTAAAGGTAATAATTGATATATAGCGATAGCATTGGCCGCTGACAGCCGCTAACCCGGCCGAATACGGATGACACTCGGTAATCCTCACTCTCATACCGGTTAGTGTCCACCTATATTCCGCGGCGTCCCATTTCCCATTCCCATGGTGTGTAAGCTCGACTCCTCTCTCCCGCTCTCATTCTCCCCCCCCTCTCTCTCTTTCTCTCTCCCTTCCTCGCCCCTCTCTCTTTCTCTCTCTCTCTCGATCCCTCTCGTTCGCGCAACCCCTTCGCCCTTCGAACTAGGCTGAGATATACAGACACTGGATGTGTGTCGGTTGCGCCGCAATCAGGGGTCCAGGAGGGTAGATGATTGCGCGGCAGAGGAAGAGAGAGAGGAAGCGGGAATTGGATAGAGAAGAGAAAGAGAGCGAGCGAGAAGGAGAGACCCTGTATAGAGAATAGAGAAAGAAAGATAGAGCAGTGCACTGCCACTGGAGGCTGGAGCACAGAGCGACTCTCGTGCACCAGCCAGAGCGCCGCCGCGAGGTGTGCGGTGCAACCATACTAATCCGCCGATGGATTTATGGTCTTAATCACCGGCGGATTATCTCGGACAGCCGCGCTCTGCTGCCACCGACCGAAACATACGCCTGCCTCTTTGCAGATAACTGTACCCGGCTTCGCGCTCGACCTCTCTTTCTCGCTGTTTCTCTCTCTCTCTCTCTCTCTCTCTCTATTCCGCCTCTCGTCCTGTTCCTCTCGTCGACTCTTCGGTGCCTTTCTCTCCGTTCTTCTCTTCGATATAACATTTTCGCGGATCTTTTATCCTGTACCGAGGATTTCTATGACGTTACGCTGAGAAAATGAGTCCTAAAGATAATAATCACATTATGCTGGAAACCAAATTTGTACTAAACTACTTGAATTCAAAACTTTAAGATATCTTTTCTAAATTCGTAAATAATTCGCTAGGACTTTATAATAGCCTCTGCTTTACTGAACAGAAGCTTTTATAATAAAACTTGAATACGCGCGGGCTTCTTTTGAAGTAGTTCTATTATTTTCCATTACGACAAACAGTATGAATTAAACTCGGAGCTAATGAGGGCTCGTGTGGAAGGATGTCTTTTGCTGCACTTGAAATAAGCGCGCACCAAGGCAGGTTTAAAATGAAGTATGCCTCCATAATGGCGTTACAGTTTGTGAACGAGCGACGGTCGGGGATCTGCAGCGTTTTGGTACATGGCGTATAGCACCGTGGCGGGAACACCGTACCACGCTATGTGTGGTTCTATAAATCCACCAGGGCTTACTGGCGCAAAGCCTCCCCTGCGGCCTGCGCGCGGCACTCTCACCTCTTTCCCCATGTGACCTCCTATCTGCCCACTCTCTTCTATCCCTGTGTCCTCCCCCTTCTCTGCCATGCCTTGTTCACACACACTTCTTCCACGCTTTTGCCGTCTCGCGATGCCGACCACTCGTCGGAACGTCTCGATGAAACGCAAGCAGGCCATCGGGATTTCGAAGAGCATGTCCGGGCCACTCGCTTGATCCGTTTCGAAGTCACTCGGACTTGGACCGCGCGCGATCCGTCGTTTGTCCGCGAATCAAGTCGCGGAGACGCCATGGCAAGAGAATTTATACAGCGCTTACGGATTTGCGAACTTTCTAACGATCTAGTTTCTTCGACATCACTTCGTTGCAACGAAAAGCACTTTTCTTTTACAATCTCAGATCGTAAAGTATATTATCGCTTGTTGTGTTTGGAGTCATTATGATAATACGTGATTGTTTGGAATCAATAAAAACGCGATTGTATATGAAATTCTAACTACAGATTTGTAGAGTTTAGTATTGCCAGTTTAGTTATATATAGATAAATTTTATTGTGTGTGTGTAGGCATGATTTTTCTTCAGTATAATTTTCAGCTATGATATAATTTCAAATCTATATTTATATTTGTCTCTAATTTGATTATCTTTTCCGATTAAAGTAGATTTATATACGAGCAATAAACATATAGAAATTGTTAAAATTTTTTATATTAGAAGCTTTAATTAACGTTTTATAACATCTAAAATATCTCATCATTTTCGTCGTTTCTATATATCTTGTAGAAACCGTTTGAAACTTTACTAGTGCATAAGATATCATCCGTGATCAGCAGATTGTTGCCTTTGTAATCGATACTTTGATGCTTCAATGCACCCATTGTGAGCGTCTGTTATTGTTTCATTTATAACGAGTTCAAACTTTTAAACGTCGCTTCAATGTTGCTGTTACGTTTTTCGCTTTTCTGAAATGATTTTAAGAAAACTCGAGTCGAATCGTTATAATGTTTCACAATGTAGACACTTGACGAAAGTCGAATTAGAATCGATTACACACGTTGTATAAAACGAAATTAAATGTGAATTGTCTCTATTAGCTTTTGTCAGTTTATAAATTATACAATCATTTTTATTATATATATATATATTTATTAACTAATTTCAATTATTAAATCGAGTTATTAAATATATCTAAAAATTTTGAGGAATAGTTTCCGTTTAGTCATTACACGAATCGTCTTTCTTTATAGAAACGCATCTTAAATAATAAGATATTTATGACGATTCTAACGCGCGTGATGAAATTTAATTCTTCAATGTGAATCGTGATATCGTAAATTCTCTTACCCTGACACGAGCTTCTGTGAGATTCGTACAGCAAGCTATCTCTTCTCTGGTTGACATATCTGGATACCGATTTCTCAAAAACGTCATCTCCAGATTCTGAAGCTGATGTTGTGTAAAATGCGTCCTTTGTCGCCTTTGCCTTTTGTTTTTTTTGCCATCCTTATCGTCGGTATCGTTGACTCCAACTACCCCAGGAGAAACAACGCCACCAGCAGCACCCAATTCGTGTTTCACTTCTGGTGGTGTTCGTACACCTGAAAAGTGTTAAGGTATCATATCTTCGACAAGACCATCAATAGCGTCTCAAATGTAAGATTCATTAGTTTGTTTGATAAGAGCGTGTTTTCCAACGAACTTTTACCTAGAAACCGTTAGATAGAAAATTCCAACGGGAACAAATAGAGGGAATTTTCTCCTAAAATGCTTTATAAAGAAAGCTTCAGTTATATCATTCAATCTTAGTGACAGAAAGACGTATTTCGCCATGAGTACCGCATATGCATCGCGATTCGCCGTGTTTCTCTATATACATCCGAAAGGAAACAATCAATCAAATACGATACGCGGGAAAGCGCCCAAATGCTATCATAGCACTAGCATACTGAAACAGCCAATCAAAATTGTGTCTAAATTCACTCTCCTATTCCGCATCCACAGGTAATTAGATTAGAAGGAAAAACAAATATTTTGATTATTATAAAAGAATAACAGGAAATATCGAAGACATCTTTGTGCTGCGTGGAAATAAGAAAATAACGTTCACGTATTGGATCGGCCGTTACAGTTACCGAATGCAAATCCCGTTAGAAACATTTGGGCATTGAAGTTTAAACTTTGTGAAAAGAAAATTTGAATGTTAAACATCTAGTTCGATAAATTCGATTGATCTGGAGAGCTTTATTTCAAAAATATGTATCATAAAATTAATGAGAATGCCTCGGAGATGTCAAATAATTATTGACAATAGAGGCGACTGAAATAAATTAATAATAAAGCATCACGGTTCTTATCAAATAATATATGTGTATTTCTTTCAATTCATTATAATAAAGAATTTTCGAGTTATACCAGACATGCTCTTATTAAACAGCCTCAATTAAATATTCCACAATTTCTGCGAAAATAATGTCAAAATAATATCAAAAAAAATATTGGCAATATAATCTTAGGTTTTAAATAATTAAATGATATACATCTAGAAATGATACAAAATCCTAAAAGGAAATTCCGTATAAATTTTAATAGTGTAATCTGGATGACGCTGAAGCTAGCGGCCACTTCCAGCGACCAGATCCAAAAAGACAGGGGCGAATAGTAGAGCGGGGCCCCGATTATGAAAAATGGATTTTACGACGTATTTTCATAAAAAATTTATTGAAAATAATAACTCACAATACACAGTGATAAACTAGACAAGATTAAGTTAAAAATACTGACCATAATAATAAAAATAGATAATAAAAATATATACATAATATAAACAATATAAAAATGTTAATATTATTCTCATACGCATGGTGCTACATTTCCAGAAAAAATTCTATAATGCAGTCTGGGACATGAGGAAACAAAAACACTTTGTATTTTTGAACATCAAGCATTGATTGTTTATTTAAAAAAATTATTAACAATTAGCAGTCACATCGATCATAGGTCACACGCATGGTGCTACACTTTCGTAAAAAATTCTGTAATGTAGTCAGGGACGTAGGAAAATTAAAATACCTTGTATTTTTGAACATCAAGGTCCTTATTTTTTTATTTATTCGAAAAATTATAAACAATTAGCAGCCACATCGGTCACAGGTCACACGCATGGTGCTATACCTTCAGAAAAAATTGTGTAATATAGTCTGGGACATGGAGAAACCAAAACATGTCCCAGACTACATTACAGAATTTTTTCTGGAAAGCATCATGCGTATGAGAATAATATTAACATTTTTATATTGTTTATATTATGTACACATTTTATTATCTATTTTTATTATTATGTTCAGTATTTTTAACTTAATCTTGTCTAGTTTATCACTGTGTATTGTGAATTATTATTTTCAATAAATTTTTTATAAAAGTCGTCGTAAAATCCATTTTTCATAATCGGGGGCCCCGTTCTACTATTCGCGCCTGGTTTTTCGGATCTGGCCGCTGGAAGTGGCCGCTAGCAACTTCACGGCGTCATATAATCTGGAGATTAATTAGAGTAAAAAATATTAACAAAGATAAATCAAAATTAAAATAATTTTTTTATAAAAATTATAAATCATTAGTGATTTCTTGTAACTTATTTCGCTTAAAATCGCGCACTCAGACTCATGTGTGTTTACATGCATACATATCGATCTGTTATCTACATTATTGATTTTCACAGCTCAGGTGATATCTATTGATTTTTACTACTCAGCTGATTTTGTCTTTCAATTTCTTATATTGATATTATACACATATAATAGCAATATTGACACGTTGATTATTCATAATATTTTCATTATTATAAATAATTTAATTCTTTTTTAAATAAAAAAATTATGTAATCAATTACTAAAAAAAATGATTAAATTTAATCTAAAATTACAATTTGTAGGAAGAAAGATTTTTATCTTTGTTTTAATAAAAAATGGAAATTAATTTGTTATTTCATTTTTTATCACATTTTTTATTTTTTAAAGAGTAAAACTGTAATTTTAATAAACCGTGCAAGACAAATTACCTGCACGTTTGTTTTGCGATATCTTTAGTTTATTAAAATTGTAATTCCTGATTTAATTAAATCCCGCGATTAAGAACTCATTAATATAAAGCAACTGTTATTTATCAAAATGTATCTTAGGTAATTTATTTTTTCAAAGCAAATATCGAAGTATAAAAGTAAAAATAAAAAATCATAATTTCATTGCAATAATTCATTTAATAATAGATTTGAACATATCTCTCGCGTCATGCTCTGAATTTTTCACTAATTTAAATATAATTTGTCTATTTTTGTACTGAAAATAACGGAATAATATACGAATAGTTGGATTGTGTGAATAATTTTAATGATGAAAATCACATGTATATATATATATATATATATATATATACATACACCGATAATTTATTAATATTTAACTTGAAATACAAGGAATTTAAAATATTCAGCGTATATTTATTTCATAGAACGTATTATGTTTCATGGAGATTTATTATTATTAGGGCGCTCGACTGCATGTGTATCGGAGTCTACAATTTAACATTGTGTATATATACACAAGAACTGTATTCAGAAACTCCCGAGTGCACTAATGATCGTTTTATTCTTGTTTAACATTCGGTGAGTAACAAAGATAAAATGATACATAGATACGCATCTGGGTGAAATTTTTGAATGCAGCCAAGATTATCGCGCTGTCATTCGTACTTTGAATCCCGAGAGCCAAGCGTTTCAATTATATTTTTCATTATTTGACACATACAATTAAACACACATACAATTAAAAAAAAAGAATTTCAATTATATTTTCATCTTAATAAACCAATTATATAAATTGAATCACGTCAGAATAAAGTTGCTAACGTCATATTCGAATTTCTTCATTATTAATAGAACATTATGGATGCCAAACGGATTAACTTCGATTCGATCGGTGTCACGATACGTATAGTAATTAATCTCATATTTTGATAATTTGAACAAAGTGTGTCTCCCATGTTATAATAATTTAAACAAAGCGTCTTAAGACCGCAATCGTGAATACACAACTGAGTAACGAAAGTTGTATCGGTCTAAGTTGGATCTTAGTGCTTAAATAATATTTGCGGTATGAATTTATATATATATCCAGCTCTGCAAATTGCCGATCATATATAATTTAACCAATTGTGCGTAGCAGTCATCGCTTTTGCATCGTTTATTTGTTAAAATCCTCCGTCATTGAAAATTCGTTCGTTGCGCTTTTACAAGACAGCGTTAGTGTTGAACAGATTGTAGCTTCATGTCATAATATTTTTTTCGTATTATCTTTCCGTTGCAACTTTGCAAGCATAGCGGCGCGTAATGCGTATTACGCGATTAATGTCAAGAATGTCGTGCAAAGTGTCGCGTGATCGTAATTAACTTGCAAGTGGGTGTTGTGTGTTATGATGCAGTCACAAACTCTATTACTGTATTTTGCATAAGTGAGTGATAAACTGTATTGCATTTTAATTTAAAGTAATAGATCTATGATGAATATTATATTAGATATATGCGCGCAAAAAGAGATGCAAGTATGTAACGTATGTAAATGTGTATTTTAAGTTATGTTTAAAAAAATATGACAGTTAAGTATAACATTTCATAGAATCACACACACTATTTTAAAATAAGCGAGTTAAAAAAAATCAATATTGTTTAATTCTGGAAGATCAAGCACGAATCTTACGCGATGCTAAATTTAACTGATTAAAACTATCATAATTTTGATATTTTGAATCAGAATTTTTTAAATCTAATTAATCTCCAAAATATAAAAATTATAAGATATTATATAATTATAAAGAAAGTTATATTAATTATTTCAAGTTATTTTTACATTTATTATCATATTTATTAAATTGATAAAATTTGGAATCGTTCTTTCATATATATGTAAGTAAGTAAATCTTTGAAAAATATTCATTGATCTAATGAAATATTCATTGATTTAATGAAGTTTTCGTTATATTTCGTACAGTCATGTGTTTTTAGAAATGCCACTTTATATATATTTGATTTATTGAACGAGATAAAATTCGCCTATGTTTACACGAGCAAAATATTTATTGGTCCAATTTAATAAAATTTTCGTTAGATTTTGGACAGTCATGTGCCTTCAGAAATATCATTTTATATATGTATCTTCGAATTATTAAACGGTCTAAAATTCACTCATGTTTACGCGAGTTCCGCAGTTTGTCACGAAAGTATGATGGACTCTAGCGAGAAGCACACGCGGAAACTGACGGTTCTATCGGTATTAGAATGGACGAAGTGAGATCCGCGAGAAGGTTTGTTGTTAACCGGGAACATAAGACTCCGAGAGATATTTCAATTTGCGGGGATTTGGAGCGCAGGTGAGAGTGCTCCAGCTAAGTGCCGAACAAACGTGCAAACAAACGTAAGCGACCTTTTCCGCTCTTTCCCCCCATTTGCCGCCATCCACCATTCGTTTCAGAACTCCGTGTAAACGCGATAGAGAATGATGTCCGAATGGCCTCTTCTCTTTCTCTGAACTAAATTTTGATTCGTGCAAATACGTCTTTCTCTACTGAATCTAATGTCGAACTTTGAAATACGTGTGCTTGTGGATATATGAGATATCACATATTTTATATTGTTTGCAAAAAAACATTATTAAACATGATTTAATAACCGGTAAAATAAAATAGTAACATCTGTTAATGTTAATATCTGTTAACCGATACAAACAATATCAAATTTTTTATGCTTTGATACACGGAAAGAATTTTTTCTTAGAGTTTACCCTGAAAATATGATAGTTGTGGTTCAACATTGTATTTCGAAGAATTTTAATATAAATCTCTTTTATTCATTGATAAAACTACAATAAAGTATAAAATAAGTTTGATTAATTTTACTGAAGTGCATGGTAAAAATCTTTAAAATATTGTACCACAATTACCATATTTTCAGGATAAATTTTAAAAGAAAATTCTCTCTGTGTCCAATAGAATTAAATTATGATTTTCCACCCCTTGGAATTTTGACGTATATATTAATTGAAGAAAAATTAAATTACATAAAATTTTATAATTATTTTTATAGTCGAAACGTACCTTTTCGAATATCTGGCCTGTGAGTTGCGTTCGTACGGTTCCTCGGCTGTCCGGTGGAATATCCACCGGAGGGTGTCGTGGGGGTCGCTCCCGGTGTACTAGGATTGCTACCACCGGGGGTGTGAGCGCCATGACCCGCGTCGAGCCTCGCGAGGCCCCCATTGGTTTCGTCCCCGAAGTCACTCTGCGCCCAGACTGCAAAACACATCACACCCTCTTGCAACATCGTCTAGGCGCATAGTAATCCTTATTTATTCTCGGCTGCAGCCGCGCACATTAATTGAAGGGTTCCTTTCCGCGTTTCGCTAAATCATTCTTGCACCATATCGCGACATAATGAATGATGTTCTGCTACTTCAGATTTAATCAAGATAAATAGTTAAGTAATGATTGAACAATTACTATTGCATTAATTTGTATTGTTAATAACTATCATTATAATCTAATATCCGATAAATATAATTTAGTAAAATAATCCAGTAAAAAAACTGATTGCCTTTCATTCTAAATGGATGGAAAATTATTTTTACTTTTTCTCTAAACTTTTTAATTTTGAAACATAGATATTTTAGAAATTTTAGATTGTAATTCCTGATAATAGCAATACATATGTTGCATGAATGAGTCAATTAATAATCGTGTTACAATGTCGCCCACCCAAATAAAAGTTATGTTCCGCCGCGGCGAACCGCCCCTCAATCAACGACTATTTATCTACCGACGAAGTAGACGCGACAAAAAGAGAAAAACGGATTCTCCGCTTCTCCTTTCCACACTTCATCGTCGATGTGTACTCTTTATGCATCCGCGTGTTCGTGTGTACATGCAAAGCCACGCGGGACGGGCTGAGAAGTTAATCGGCTCGGTCGTTTAGTTTCGCTTCGTTTAGTTATATTTGGTTTCCATAGGAGCAAAGAGGAGGGACGTGGTTCACAATTAGTCGGCGCATAACTCGGGCTGATTTAGTATCGCGAAGCCTACTACGTACCACGAAGACGCATGTGTCACTTTACTTCGATACCGCTAAGTGTGAGCGGTACACACGTGTTCGTATGAAATAAAAGAAATTCCTTGTGCGATATTTTCAATGGCGGAGGTCTCAAGTATGCGTGAGTTGAAGTTTTTAAATTAATCATTTTTGCCGCGCGTTGTGAAAAGGTGAACTATATCTTGTATAGTTGAAAAATATTCGTTTAAATTAGAATAGCTTTTAATTCGAGAAACTTCAACATTCTTATTCATCAATGATTTTTAATACGATTATATATTTTGCGATTAAATTACGTGCGCCTTTTAAATATTATGCAAGTTTCGATTAATTTTATTACGAAGTTCGTAACGAATTGATCTTCTTCCACATCGTGAAATAATTAAATAGTTTGAAATGAAGAAAATGATTGTTTCTCTAATTGATAATAAAAGCAACCATCGGGATGAAAGGATATGAGAAATGAGAAAAGTTCGGTCGAGTTTTCACTCGCACCATTTCAAGCAAAGTTATAATATTTTGGTAGACAACTTGGTTAGTTCAGTTTATTACGGCACGGTGTGCATGCGCACGAATATGTGAAATTTTTCTGGCAACGGAAGATATATTTGTCAGCGCGTATGATATTTTAGCGGACGTGCGCTCTGTAGTATTAATTTGCATGTTTGTGAGTTACGAACACGCGGCGTATGTAATTGAGGAAATTGTTGAAACTGTTGACGAACATGCGCCAAACAGTTGTTGTGTCAAATGCTTTCTCCAGTGATACCTTCTTGTTAACACTTTGACTGCCAAGTTGATTTCGGTACGAGCTCTGAGAAGCCTGAAGTCGAGAAGCAACTTTGCTCAACTGTTTATATGTGCAATTACATTAAAAAATAAATTATACAAAAATAAATAAAAAGTATATTATATTTTATTTGTGTTATTGAATATTTAATAAAATGCAACTTTAGATGGAACAAATATCTATGATTGAAAGAAATGGATACAATCAGAAAAATAGAAAAATAGTTAATTTTGTTGTTAATAAATCTATCCATACATCTTAGTTTAATAATATTTTTCTTTTTCTTTTAATATTTTTATAAGTACTTAGTAAAATCATTCCTAATTGGATAAATAAAACCGTCACTTACTAAACAGGAAACGGGGTCCTTATAAAAATTTACATGTCCAAATATCGCAGTCAAAATGTTAATACTAATTCATTAGAAAAAAAGCTTTACTATATAATAATAATTAAATGAATGATAAATAACTACTTTCTACTGCGATTTCTGTCCTGAATTCAAGCAATTATATTGACATAACTTTTTATATTAAAAATCGAGTGCAAATTACCGTGTTTCCAAAGACCAGCAGATTCCTCTCGGGAGCACTATGTATTTATAGCTCGACTATAAATTCGTAGAAAGGTATCTACGATGGGGGAACGTGATGAAAATCGCTATGCCACCGCGGAAAATTGATATTGACGAATATCGCGTCGTATAAATCAATCTCGCCCGGACATTGTCGCGCGATCATGCGTGCGGATATTCGTCACGCGTTCATGGTAGCGGAGACTGAAACTGTTGTAATTTAGGTAGGTTCGGATTTCGATGTTATAGATTAGTGTAGATAGTGCAGAAATGATTTGTGTATTTAATCATAACGATTAAAGTAAGGCACGTGTAAAGTATATTTAAAAATTGATTTAAATCTATAATGCATAATAATACAATTTGTTAAAACGAGCTTCAACATTCTTTCTGTATTATTTTTTCCTTTTTTTTTGCATTTCACACATAAGCGACTTGTGTTTAAAAATCAAGCTTAATAAAAAATTATGCCGATCTCAATCCCATTTTTACCAAACATGTTTTCTTGCGAGCACCGTATAAATACGCGAACGTGACTTGCGAGGTTGCTACTGAGTGTCTGCCGGAATTTATGATTAATTCGCCGGCCGACGAAATGCGAGAGCAGATGAGCCGCGTCGACAACAGGATTATATAAGTCGCAAAATGCGGTATGATTTCGAACGAGGCAAAGTATAGCTGTGCTATGTTGTGCCGTGCATCGCAGAAATGCTAGTGTCTTTTGAAATTTATTTCCGAAGTTATACACAGCTCAACAGAATTCGATTTATTCGGCAACCGATCGAGGAATACTTAGCATAGATTTCAGTCCTTAATTTTGAAACCGCAGATAGAACGATTACTTAGACGATCCACAACAAAATATGTATTTAAAAGCGTTTTTCTATGAATGGACATCTTATCGGAATGATCTCGTATATATTTGAAACAATTTGTTCGATAAAACAATTTGTTTGCTACTCGAAGAAAAGGCAAATGTGTCAAAATGCTGCCGCAGATGCTTTCTTGATAGATAAACAAATAATGATTCCTAAACAATTTGAAGATTACGGTTAATCCACTCAAGTATTAATTTCCGAAAAATAAATACTCCCAACGTGGCAACATAAATTATGTAAATTAAAATGTTTGTTTATATCATCTTTTATCTTTTGCTTTTTTGGATTTTCGAAGTTAAATAAAACATGCGAGAATCCTTCCGAGGGTTTTGAGGATCTTCATTTGTTTACTACGAAAGTATTTAACTGTTAACCAACGGATACGTTCGCCTTCCTCGTTTCGATAAAGATAATGTATACCGACAGAATCTCTTACACACTGCTTGCTTGTATATTATTTCAAGATTAGAGTTAATCACATAATCTACATCGTGATCTGACTAACACTACTCGAGCGACCTACTCACCAAGTAAAATTTATAGACCATCATTTCTCACGCTTCAATATGTCGCCAACAAATGCATATACATAAGGATTTATATCCTTGATGACTATCAAATTCCTATCATACCTCATCTCTTCGAAATTACACCTTTTTATCATAATAATTTACTGTGTGAATACTCCTATATTAAAGTATGCGATATTTGATCTGAATTTGCATAAACCATATTGAATTTGAGTAGGTAGGGGAGACTGTGAACTACCTAGAGACATGTTATAACTTGGGACACCCAAATAATTTTTTTAACAACTAAATTTTTAATGTTGGCTGTTTAATTATATTATTTTTCAATTGAAATAATATAACTGACCAGTCAACATTAAAAATCTCGATATTGTTAAAAAAAAATATTTAGTATATCTTAAGGTATAATATATTCCTAGGTATCCATTCTTTCTTACTCGATAATTTCAATGCTAAAAATTTGTTAAATTGCCTAACAGTTTTAGTTATAATATAATCGAATTTGATTGAGATTTACTGAATAATCGAATATAAAATCGAAGACAGAACTCGAATTCGAGTGCGAGTAGAAATTACGAATGATTTTATGCGAGTAATAATAAATAAACAGCGTGCGGGACATGGCGCAATGATTTTCCAGAGTGTCGTTCGTGGATACACTTTCCTCGTGTCTAGCGCGCACGTTCCCACGAGATCCCCTGCGGAGTTCTCGGAGGCTTAAGATGTCGTATCGTTTGACGGCTGTGTGCTTGTCCGCCGGCGGCCACCATGGATTCGTGGCGGAGTTACCGCGGATACGAGAGAGGATCCCGAGAGGGCGGAATGTGGCCCCGACACTCTTCACCCCGCCCTGTCAAACATGTTCGACACCCCGATCCCATTCGCGAGCTCGAGCATTTCGTTTCTCGAAGAGAGAGAGAGAGAGAGAGACAGATAGAGAGAGATTGTGATCTTATTTTTCTCCCTCGACCTGAAAACGTCGAAACAATATGGACCTTTCTTCCCGTCGACGCAGACGAAAGATGTTTCATACGTCGAACATCTGCCAAAAATACTGAGGCACAACACGAATATTAATAAAATTTCACTAAATTGTTGAATATAAATCAATGTAAAACGCGAACTCTTAGAATAACGAGAAAAGTCGCGTTTTTATATTAAAAAAAAAATCAAATCACTCAACTTTGTCATTTCCGGGAATGAGAGAAAACTAGAGGCGTGCGGCGCCTCAGTGAATTCTTTGACACCAAGTGTCGCGTTGCTTCGGTTCGCACATGTTTTCATACAGAAGAGAAGAGATCGAAATTCGGTCCATGAAAGCGTGTAGATGACAAGGGGAGAAAGGAACCGCAACGTACAGTCGAGCGAACGGAATAAAGAAAAGCGAGAGTTAGAATGTCGAGTGAGAGGGGAGCAGGGATGGTAACTAGAGAGAGAGAGAGACAAGTTGTAACTCACAAATTTATTACTTTTCCCCGTGCTTCGAGTTATTTTATGCCAAAGACAAACCGGGCCCGTCCTGCAAGAGCGAGGGGGAAACGACGACGACGACGACGGGAACGAATATCTCAACTGCCTCGTCGCGCGCGTTTTTACGCCCGCAGGATATATTAGTGGACCACTAATCCGCACGGATTTTACGGGGCGGCATGCGAGAACGCCGCCGCCGTCGTCGTCGTCGTCGTCGTTGTTGTCGACGATGAAGACGACGACGAGCGACAGCGACGATTGCAGCGGCGAAGTCGCGCGCACCGTTTTCATTCCGTTCCATTTAGCCCCATCGACTCTCGTTCCAATCCCATGACCTCGGCCATACCCGAGTTTGCGCTCGGGCTAAGTCGACTTACGCCCTTTTGTCGATATCGCGATGTTACAGTGAACTCTCTGTCGGTCGACGTTGTACTATCGAAACCTTCCGAAGAATTACCAGAGAGGTTCAGGAAATTTGCATAAAAATCGCTGCAGTAGTGCTTACGGGACATTTCTTACAGAGTGATAAACGTTATTTTATCATATATACACTGAGAAAAAAATTTACTAGGTCTTAATACATATTTTTTAAATACTATTTTTTAAACGTTTATTTATGGTAATGAATATTTAGTCAATAAAAAATGATAAGTTCAAGATTAAATCAAATTAATTGTTTTTATACTAAATAAATTACATTTAATAAATATTTTGTTATACTATTCAAACAAATATTTATAAAAATTTAATACATTTTTTTCAGTGTAGCCTAGGGATTAATGTGAAATAATTTATGTAATACTGTGATACGAAGATAAACAACTAATTACTTAATTCAATTAATTTTTTACAATTATGTAAGAATACAATTCTGCCGTAATAATTATATGTATAATAGTAAGAATGCAGCTTCGATAATATATAATTTTATCTTAACGTGGATATTATAATCGAAAATTAATATTTGTCTGTAATAAATGAGTAAATAATGCAATTTCGTTAATTTTTCGATACACATGCGCGAGTATAATCCAGGCCGTGATAACTGTACACACCGACGTTAAGCCGTGGAAACTATAAAAGCCGCGGATTATGATTTAGGCCATTGTAGTCCGATCTCCGATACAAAATTAACAGCTTGCTGTTATTTCGACGCCCCGCGTTGCTGCTTTCATCACCCGTAAGTTTTACTCGCGCGCGCTGCAATAAAGCTCGCGTCAATATACGTGGTATCAATCAAAAGATATTTGGCGAATTGACATTCTGGTGCCATTAATTTATTGCTGTAATCAAACAGAAATATCTCTATATCTCTGGAATGATTTACGTTATCCGTGACGACCATATATACAGTGCATACGTATGAATGTGACAGCTTCTATATAGTATAAATAGTTATAAAGAATATTTTTTTCTCGTAGAGAATTCGGATATTAACGGATTTATTAATATCATCAATTTACGTAAACGAACATTATATAAATATTTGTGTAAACTGTACTTTATAAATATAGCTATATCATATTCCGATAGAGAGGATTATTAATATATTTCTTGGACTTTTTGATCATTTTATGCTCAGTGATTGTTCAATAGCCAATGAGAAGGCGAACATGAAAACATGAAACGTGGCATAAAAATTGTGCGTGTTTAGTGGACCATGGGACGACATAATTCGACATTAAAGGGGGTTATGAGGGTTGGCAAAATATATGTATCATGCAGCTGCGAAATGCTTGAAAAGTCACATGAAATAGCTCGGTCATCGAAATTCTCTTATGCTGTTGTATTTTTATTATATTTTATTATCTCTAAAAATGGCGTATTAAAACTAATGTCCAATATCTCAATAACGCATAATACAATAATGTTCAATAATTCAATCAAGCACAAATAAAATATCTCTTAAATTAACTTTTAAATTAATCCTCGTTTTTTTTAATTAATCAATTTTCTATCGATTGTTTTTTTATTTTATTATCAACATGTTACATTTTTATTTTCTTGGCAAGACGCGTTTTTTTCTTCGAACGCGCGAACGACGCTTCGAATTTTTCTCGATTCTGAGAAAACCAAAATGTGTCACGTATAGGGAGTAACGTTTCTCGATTGACGGACGAGCACAGCCGTAAGTCCAATAATTACTAAAGCGTGCGATCTCCGTAACAGGAGGGACGTCGGGGTTACGTCAGGGATTGAGGTACGACGGCATGGTGAGAGCACCTGCGGGTCCAACAGCCTGCTTGGGCGAGAGAAAGTCCTAGTCTGCTGCTGGGTCTCCGCCCCTAATCTCCTAATCCTTGGCTTCCTTAGGAAGTCGTTTATTAGTCAACCGCAACCGGGCGCTATGCGTCACCGGAGCAAAGTATTTTGTATCCGGAGTCTTAAAATCGCTCTGCCTATAAATACATAAAGACACTCGTGCGCCACGTCACGCCGATAGGTCTCGTTAGCGAGGTTTATCATTGGAAGATGTACATAAAAAATGCAAATGAAAAGATTGCAATAGATATTTTAATCCTCTAACAAGTATATTCCTAATCAAAATTTTAATACTTAATTACCTTCTAATAGTTATTAACATTGAAAGAGCTCTCACAATTTTTATGACGTGAACGATTTATAGTATGTTTGAAATCACCTAATTGTGTATAAAGTACTCAAGAAAGATTATCTTTAAGTGTTTTGTTCTACGTAGACATCTATTCCCTTGCGATAGAGAGAATCACGAGAGCCGTACAACCACCGATTAGTTTGTTTGTCTGACACAGAAACGTCGGGAGCGATTTTGCGGATGGGGTTCGTTATCGCTCGTCAAGCAATTTGTTTAGTTTCATCTTGACATGCGGAGAAAGCACATAGAACCGATGAGTAATCCGAGCACAAGTAGCTCCTTTGGGGGCGTGACGAGGATATTTAGAAAAATTCTACAAAACGAAAGGTTCAGACTGCCTGGCGCTTTCCGAAATCTCGGGTGTCAGAATTTGAGAAGACGTCGGGAACGAACGATCGGGAATGATCATCCTATTACAATGAGAAATTATGAACCTAGCAACTTGACAAACTTTTTCTCTCCTAGATCCTGAAATCGAATCGTATCGTCTTTCCAAAAGGATTTTCTTAAAGACAGTTAATTGAATCAAATTATAATCAAATAAAAAAAAATTATAAAGATTACTTAATGTAAGAAGAAATATACGTAGAATGAACAAATTTAAAAATAAATTGCAGTAAAAAGTCTAGTTTATTGATTAGATATACCATGTATATAAAATAACTTTCAATTACAAGCACTTGTTTTAACAATCGTGACATTTGTCACACGTTCTGGTAGCCGCTCAATTCTCACACATCGGCACGCACAGGAATTTTGTCGGCGAAACAACCCTCGGGAATGAGCCTACCCTAGCCGACGGCGGTTGGAACCCACTGAGTACACAAAACCTCGTTGTTAAGGTAGATAGGGACCTGCCTTACCGCAGCAGCTGAGATAATGGGAAGGAAATCAGTTCATTTCTATGTTGATCCCACCAGTTCGGTCTCTGGCGCTTAAAGGATCGCCACGATTGGCTGGCTGATCGAGAAAATCGAACTGGAACGTCAGCGCAGTTAATCGAAAGACCTGATCGTGCCTACCAATCGTGAGCGGTTCAAGTATTCGTGTAGAATACAAAAGTATATTCGCTAATTGTCTCATAATATGATTAAAAAACGTGACTACTTTTTTATTACTATTAAAATTTTTTTCAAATTTGTGTATAATTTAAATTAATCAGAGATGGCAAGTAACGCGTTATTTGTAACGCCGTTTTCGTTATCATTACTTTATAATAACGATTTGATAATGACGTTATAATTTTTTATGACGATAACAATAACGTCAGAGTTAGACAGGTTAGAACAATCTTTTCAAAGTAGCTTGTTTGTCATTGAAAAAAGTAACGCATTAGTAATGGCGTTACTTTTACTCATTATGTAATAAGTAACAATCGTTATTTTCCAAAATGACTGTTCCAACTCTACGTTATCATTACCGTCATGACAAATTGTAACGTCATTACAAATCGTTATTATAAAAAAGTAAACGGTATTACAAGTAACGCGTTACTTGCCATCCGTGAAAGTTTACACGTAAATATGCTATCTATACACTGAGAAAAAGATGTCTAAAAATATATTTGTGAGAAATACATTTATTTTACTGAAATAAATATTTATTTAAATACCGGCGAAATAAAATTTTATTCCTAGCAAATAAGCCATCTATTTTATTTTTTTGCAATTAATGAAATATATTTCACAGAAATGTCTATTTCGTCATCACAATCAAATTTCGTAAGTAATATTTGCTTCACAATACGACGTTTTTCTCTCAGTAATAGATACAATATTATACATTTCATACTTATGAGTAACCTAAAAATTACGATAATGTAAAAATCAAAACTGATTGAAAAGTAACTTTTAGTCATCATTTTGAAGCTATTTTAACGTTAGTTTGATGTCATGATGACTTGTTCTGCTTCTATAATACGTAAATAATAGATTAGCCGTTATTATTATATTATAGAAATTTTAAATACAGGTTTACAAATACGGGGCCACAAATGCGTTTTGATAAAACAGTTTCACGAAACGTGATATCCCATCCTTTGCTTTTATTACGTTCGGGAATTTGAAGTTTCGTTTGAGATCACTGCACGACAAAGTTTATCCCACATGCAGGAATCGCGATCTGCAGGAGTCGCGGTTCAATTTCGCGTCTAAACGCCCATAAGTTTGCGGTGAGGAGATTTTTGCGGGCGCATTCCCCGGGGAGGATAGAGGCTAGCTGAGCAATTTGTCAACACCATTAGTCCGGAAGGGAGAGGGATGCACTAAGGGTAGACTTCGACGCATCTGCTAGCTCGATTGCAAGGCCGCGCGATAATAAAGGGGTAGTTAATGACTAACGGGGGCTGCACAGATCGGAGCCGACCGTATGCCGCCCTGTTGACAAAATATTGAGTCTCCCGTCGGCCGAGCGGGGATAACAGATTTTCCGCGGCGATTCTTCTTGCATCGAATTTCCGCTCGCAATCTCGATCCGATCGTCCAGCTATTTCCGCATCATTTTCATTAGAGCATGGCATTGCTTTTATCGCGGTCGACGCTGGCATTAATTTCCATCGACGTGCTGATATTAATAGAGTTCGCGTAATCCCACGATATTAATGACAATAATATGTGGGGTAGCGTTCACGATAGAAATTTTAATTCGCTCGCGGCCGCTTTGAATTTATCAATATCCTACCTGTTGACCCGATCAAGCGCGGCGACAAATAATACGAAAGTGAGCCAGCTCGAGTAGTAATAGGGCAGTTAAATGAAAAATCATTGAGAGTGCATAATGCTTAGGAAAAATAAGCAATGTTGAGAATAATCCTAATAATTGTAAATTGCGTACAACAAAGTATGCATTTCATCCTCTGAACGAATTCATAAGCCGAAACAAGCCGATTTATCCATCCTCGTGGAATTCATCTACATATGTAGACGCAAGTACGATTTATTGTTGGAAGAGCGAGTGAAGAGAAAGTTCGATACATTCACGAGAAAAATGAAGCTCTTTTTAGAGTACTCGCGATCCTGAATGGTAGGAATCGCTGGCGCGAGTCTAGGACTGGAACCGAAACGGGGATAGGTAGGATGCCATTGGAATAAGATCGGGTTTAGCCGCAGTGTCGGGTTCGAGCCCCGGATAAGTCTACCTTATCCCGATAAGCCGGTGAGTTAATGAATCACAAAACAGGTGGTGGCGTTGCCACGGAAGAGGATCGTCTTCATCGTCTTCGACGATCGCCGTACGTGTGACTGAATTCGCCCGTCGCGCGAATGACACTACATTACAATGAACGACTAGCGCGTTATGAAACTCGTCTTCGACTAGTCCATTTCGACGAACATTTTCAGCAAAGTCTTCGGTTAAGATTTTGCGGTGTAACGAAGCATTTCCACGGATCTGATGAACAAATGCACAATGGATTTGTACAATTTTTTAAATACTTAATTCGTATTGCAATTAAAAAATTCGTAACAGAAGAGTAAAGAAGAATAATATCGTTCCCTTATTTCAAAAGTGGCACAATTCAAAAAGTGATTTTCAAATTATTACCATGAATAAATTAAGTAAACATTATTCTATCAATCTACAAAAGTAAATTTAACTTCATAAAAAATTATCACGACATAAAAAAGACAGTGGTTTAAAAAAAATTGTCAAAATCATTACACCGTAAAAAGAGTGATTTTTAAGAAATATGAAATGAAAATGACGAAAATGACATTAGAATATATTCTTTTTGCCGATATTATTTGAATAGTCAATAATTTTCTGTTACGCTGAAAAATAGTTTTTCCCCTTTTCTGAATTTTTTTAGTTTTGTTACTTTTGAAATAAAAAAGTGTTAAGAGAACAAAATCTTCTCAAATAATTGAAATAACATCGCTCATTTACTATAACTGTACAACTAAAAAACGAATAGTTTTCCAGAAAATAAGTTTGAATATTTTGGAACATTAAAATTTTGTAATATTAACAATAGTAAGTTATAGAAACAAGAATACTGTCGTATAAATAAATTAACTAATTGTAAGTAAGAGAAGCGTCAAAGTCAGATACTGGTATAATGTATGTATATATATATATATATGTGTGTGTGTATTTAAATAAATTATCTCAAATATATCTGCCGACTACTTTTCTTTCGACTAGTTAATCTTTCAGATTACTTTAAAATGCAATTTTAGTGTGATAACTAATTATAGGGAGCATAAAAATATGTTCTTTTAAAATACGTTCTTTTTTTTCTTTATATTTCTGCTCTTTTTTTTACAAGTATTTAAAAAATGATAATTTTTGAGTTGTGTTATTGTTGTAGCAAATGTGCGACATGTTCAAATAAAAGTAGTTGTATCAGACCATGAAAAATAGCAAATTTAATAATGACTAATGTTTGAATTGTTTAGCCTCGGTAAAAATAGGTAGGCATGTACTCTCGAGTTTTTGGTACATCAACATTAAATGTGTCTAAAGTTTTATCTGCCTGTTTCATGTTATGGGTAGAAATAACACAACGCTTATCAAAGTTATTCGTACTAAAATTTTATCTCGTCTGGTACTTGACAAGAATCAATGTCGTTTCATCAGACAAGAGTCTCTTCTGATATTACGATTAAAAAGAAAAAAAAGTCGAGTTTTAAAGAGTCTCTAAATAACGTAACGTGGAATCTGTTTATTGATTTCTTCTTTTTAATTTGCTAAATAATTATATACTTATTTATGAAACGGTTATCATTGTTTGAGAGATTTGCTTGTAAGTGCGATATCATGATAGATTATGATTGGTTAGCAGCTGATCACAACGGAAATATTATTAATTTCGTTTCAATGTTTTCTAGAGTAAGAGTAAGAGTGGGAGTGTTTGTAGTGAACATATCTGAATTATAGATCTTTCGATAAAAGTGCGACGAGGGAGAAAATATATTAAATTTTACCTTCTTATCGAAAGGTTTATCGGCGAGGTAGCGTGTAATTGAATATTTCAGATCATGCGTCACGTTGCGATTCATCGCGCTAAATCATGCGAACGAACGTCTCATTTTTCTCACCGAATTATTTCATCAATTCCAATTGTTTGCGCGTCGCAAATCTGTTTGTTTGTCGTAGCGCGTTTGTGTCACGAGCGACGACGAATAAAGAAAGTTTCCTACATTTGTGCAACGTCATACGTATCAATCTTATTTTACGAATGACACATCCATGATACGAGATTTTCGACGGAGAATGCACGATAATGCTCTCGCGCGACGTAGTCAGGAAAAACGTCAGGTACTTATCGCGCGAATCAATGAGGATCGATAATATCGTCAACAATAAAATCAAGCGCTGTGACAAGTCAGCTACAAGCGATTATAACGCGATAAGGTGTGACAATGGAAAAAGTAAACCTTATCTTGTCGGAATCAATATATAGGAGAATTTAACATGCTGATTGTACTTAATTACCGAATTCATTCGCGAAGTCACTTTATCACGATTTTATCGTATTTAATTCTTTCATGATCTTAGGGAATGCGATTTGATTTATTGTATCTCATGCATTTTATGCACCAATATTTGTATTGTAAAAGACAATTGTATAATTATATATTATATTTCCAACTACATTAAACTTTACGTTGAATCTTAAAATAATATCTTTTTTATAGATATACAGGGTGTTCTATGGGAAGATGTTGAAACTGATCAGCTGTCATTGTCGAATGTATTCAGTTATTAAAAAACGGAAATTGCGTTGAAAAGAAGAAAGTCCGCAACTTTTAATGGGTATAAATAAAATTTAACAAAATATGATTGTACATAAGTTTATATTATTGATGAAAAATACACTAAATATCCTAATGATTAATATTTTTGAGGTGCGATCATTTGAATTTGTACAAAACTCACTTTTTTGTACGAAAACTCATAAAAACTTTCTACATGTTTTTAATATTGTTGACAACCTTTGTAATAGCGGCTACTAAATTTTACACTATTCTAGAATTGTGTTTACGGTCTTGGATGATAATTATTAGTTTATTTGATTATATTAGCGTATTTTTCATTAATAAAATTAACTTATATAAAAACATATTTTGTTAAATTTTAATTATACCCATTAAAAACTGCAGATTTTCCTCTTTTTAACGCAGTTTTTTTTCCAGTAACTGAATACATTTGAAAATGACAGCTGATTAGTTTCAACCTTACCGTATATATTACAGTGCTGAATGAAAAACTGATATACTTATTGCGTTTATGTTTTAGTAGATGGAAAACCATTTTAGATAGAAATAATTTATTCAAACCTAATTTAAACAAGTAGACATCATTTCTACACTCTGTAGAAAATTGTATTAATTATTTTTCAGGATTTATGCATAGGTATGTATCAAAGTAGATCTATTGTTCTTTGAGAGAAAAAATAATATTAATAATCATTTCTTTTGAAAGTTACTTGACATTTCTAATAAATATCTATAACAATAGATATAAATTATCTCGTGTGTGTGAAGATATCGGGTGTGTATTTGTCCATAGAAATAGGCTAATGATACATGATTCGTAAATGAGAATCGCGTCTAGATTACTGATCGCCTAGGTTACTGATCACTTTAAAGTCACAATGATGATTGCGGGATGGCGGTAGTCTTTAGTATTGTGAACGACTCACCACGTTTAAGTTTCTCCAGCGGCTCATGGTGCAGCTGGTGGCTGGAATTGTGCAGCATCGAGGTATCGTGATGCGAATTACCGTGGAGATCGTGATGGTGCATCGCGCCCTGAAGATGGTCGCCGTGCAGGCTGGCCATCGAGGCGGTTGCCGCGTGCTGATGATGTTGCACCGAGAGGCTGCTCGGAGGCCCGATCACGAGGTCCTGCAGACACAAATCCGCATTGCCTCCGCCACCGCCGCCGCCTCCGCCGCCACCGCCGCCGCCTCCGGCGAGTTCGAGGCTCCCCCCGGCCCCGCCGCCCCGCTCCATACTATAGAAGGTTAACGTCGTGTTGACTGTTCCTTACAACTTGGTGACACAATCAACCTGGCCCGCGAGAGGCCGTGAATCAGCGCGATCACGGTTTGTTCGTTGGCTCCTTCTAAGGACACATTCAAGCGTCCTCCCTGTCTCGTAGATCGGAGAATATCGTTAACCGAGAATTTACGCGATAGTTCTTTAAAGGCGATTATCAATCGAAAACATCAAGCGGTTTGTTTCCTTCGAAGAGAGTATTTATCATGAAAATTTTGTCGCATCGGTTTCTATCAGACAATACAATGCGCGGATGTTGATAGTCAATAACGAGGACTATGGTTTCTTTCATAGGTTTGTAAAGAGATTATACTCGTATAATTCTCTCTTTTTTTTAGAGATTACAGCGCGTTCGTCATACCGTCGCGTCGGCACTCTTTCGCTGGCGCTCCGATTCTCTCTATCGTCGACAACGAGATAACCGTGTACGCGACATTTTGCGCTGGTATTCGAGATGGACCGATGAGAATTACATGGACGGTCGCGAATTCACGGCAAGACTCCGAAATATAGCGCGGGACTCACGTGGATGACACGCCGCGCTATGACACGTGGAGACTTGATAAATCAGAAAAACTGTCGGTTCAATGTCACTATATTGCGTAAAAAAAAGCTAGAAGAGTTATAAAATACGTCGCTTAAGTAGGTTGAACTACTAGCACTATCATCCTCATAAACATCTTCCACTTGAGGTAGATGAACTCATCTACTTCTCTTGCTCCGTTTTTATCTGTTGAATTTTTGCTGTATTTCTCACTTTGATGGAGGCGAGTATTCACGATTTGTCACGATTCTTCTTCACGCTTTTACGTTCTCCCTGTGAGTTTCATCGAAGCGTTCGTGGATCAGATAGAACGTAGAATGTTTGTAGACGTAATCAAAAGTTCCCTACAATATATCTAGCACTACATTGACCACTACTCCTCTCGTCATCCATTCTCTCCGGCGAGATGTTCTCTCCAAGAGACGACATCCGCTTCTGTCACCAATCAAAGTGACGGCGATAATTTGATTGCACGCGATGGACGAGCACGACACTCTCGTGACACCACGATCTGTATTATCACCACTTCCGAATTCTCGTTCGCCACTCCGGGAATTCACTGCGTGAATGTTTACATGCGATTTACAGACGCGTGGCACGAGAACGACGTGGTCTCCTACCCGCGACCGTCGTCAGACGCCGCGGCCGCGGGTAACGACGTCGACGTCGCCGCCGTCGTCGTCGTCGGCACAAGCGCGTCGATGATGATCGCGCAGCACTCGTCACTATTCGCACCTCCGCCCTTAACGTGCGTTGGAGAGGAGAAGCGCGGAGCGGGACACGGCGATAGAGGAAAATATAAGAAGGCGGCGGCGGTACCGCCGGTCGCAGCGGTGTATCCTGATTTTCCCGCCGGTAGATGAAACGCGTCGTAGTGGCTAGCGCCGCGTAAGTCGGTTGGTAGGTGGGTCCGCCAGGCTTAGCCGGTTGAGCCTTTCGGACTGCCTGCCGGCTTAAGTCTCTAAGTCGGTAAGCCGAGCGGATCTAGTGGTCTTGGCTGGTGCACTGGCTGCCTGCTAGCTTGCTTGCCTGGCTGCCTGCCTGCTTGGTTGCCTGCCTGCCTGCCTGCCTGCCTTCCTTGCTTGCCGGGCGGCCTGCGTGACTGTCTGACTGCGCCTCTCCCTCTGGCTCGCTCGCTCTTACTCCCCTCCATCCGTTCCTTCTCTCTTTGCCTCCACACCCGGAGCAGACTCCCCACCTATCACATCTCGCTCGTACTCGTGGCGTTACTCGCTCTCTAGTACCGCTCGTTCCCCTTGGTACGATCTCTCACGCCTGTGTCCGCGTTTCCGCTCGCGCTCCTTTCCTCCCTCGGCTCACCCCATCTCCATCGCATCTCTCTCGCTGCTGTTTGTTCGTGATTCGCATCCTCTCGCTTTAATCGCGTGCATCCTTGTTCATATAAACGAGTTCTTGCCCGCTACCTCACGATCTCTTATACACAGTCATCTTGTCCCTCCATCGCACTTCTTCTAGCCAACCCCTTCGCACGTCTTCCTCTTGCACAGCATCCCTTCTTCTAGAATCGCATGGCGCTCCTTCTCCACTGCATCTCGTTGTTCGCGCGATCTCTAGCACCGAATTTTTTTTCTGTCTTGTGAGTCTAGTCTGCGCGACAGAGTAATTCTTTAGGTGCCTAATCTGTCATTGTTTTCTCTTTGCCTGTTCTTCATCTTCGGCTATCTCGCTATAATATTACAATATTATAGAATTGCTATAATAGAATTTTCTATACCACGATCTTTCGTGTCTCTTTTCGTACAGTTATATCTCTTGCGTATAGTTATTCGAGGCGGTCATACTGGTTAACGTTCAGTGTCACCGACGCGCATCCCTTTCGGTTCATCCCCACCTTTGGATTTTAACCCCACCTTTGACCCGAAGTTGCCCCTCCTACGGTGGAAACGGTGGTTGGCGTGCTTGCCCCTTCGAGCGAACGCACACGCATACGTCGCACACGTGGTGTTTCCTCTTTTCTCTTGAACTACCGGCGATCTTGCGGATCTTGCTATACTACAACGATTATCGTTTGTTGTTTCTCCCAGTCGACCTCGTAACGCCTTGACCACGCGAGATCGCGATCCCACCACCAGCGAAGTAGTCTTCGGCGATTACCCTTCGCCTTCGTAAGAAATGCATCGCTATATCTCACTGTTTGTTTACCTGAAAACTCACGCGCAAATAAAACGGAAAAAAAAACAGCTTGGGATTCCTACGTTGTTGCAAGAAGTCAATCTTGCCGCTTCTCTCGCACGTGATTCATAGAAGAGAATAAAGTGGAAAAAGAGCATCAGGAAATTTTATTAGGTTTGTTTTTTATTGTTGCTCTGAACTGCACTAGAACTTTCTGTCTTGTTTTCGCCAAATTTTAAACATGTAT
The DNA here is from genome assembly GCF_001594055.1 of Mycetomoellerius zeteki. Classification (NCBI taxonomy): domain Eukaryota; kingdom Metazoa; phylum Arthropoda; class Insecta; order Hymenoptera; family Formicidae; genus Mycetomoellerius; species Mycetomoellerius zeteki. Next base: position 3,718,541 of record NW_017256436.1, read on the forward strand.
CTGAAAAGTATACATACGTCCTTTATTGGGAACAGTTAATTAAAGGACAGTTCTTTATTTTAGGTAGCTTGTCCTTTAGATTTATTTGTTTCTTCAAAATTCAATTTTGTCCTTTATTTTTCAATATTGTCCTTTATTGTCCTTTATTTTGACTTAATTTTTTTCTAACTAGCGTTCCAATGTCTATAATATTATATCAATGAGCAAATTTTTACGGAAAATATCTTACAGTTTTATGCATATAAATACAATTTGTTTTTGTTAATTATATTTCTTAATTTTTTAAATTAAATTTCAAACTATAGTTGTTTTCGTTTTTTATTACATTTTGAACCTTTTATTATTTCAGATCAAAGATTTGTTTCAATATAGTCGAACCAGTTCCAAACTATCAGAAAACTGCGCATTATCTCTATTTAATTATACTGTGCGATAAAATGTTATAATGCACAAATTTTTGACAATCACGAACTGGTTCAAAAATATGTAGGGACTAAAATTTCCAAATTTGTCCTTTATTTTCTTTAAGAGAGAAAATATAGGTCATCGCAAGTATACACTAGTTAGAGATAAGAGAAAAATATTATATATATTACGATATACGAGTATATTACGATCAGTAAGTGTATACTAGTTCAGTTATAAAAATTGTTAACAATTACCTATGCTGTGATTTAAAACCCTGAAATTTATTAGGAGTGTAGTCGCGAATCTAATATTCACTCGGTATATTTTATTTATTATTTTTGTCACCACAGTATGATTCGTAAGTTATTATTTTGTTTTGGATATAATCATTCAGTAACTTCACCATCTTATGTGTCTCGCAAAACTGAAAATAAAGTTTGCGGCTCTATTTAAAATTGGGATGCTAGTACACAGTTATCGTTCGGCTTATCAGTCGGAGCAAATATCGGTTTGTAGTGATGTCTGGAGTCGTCTGTATTGGGCATACTGTTCGATTTCAAGAGGTGTGCCTTGAGTATAAGGAGTTTACGACTGCGGGCATGCTGCGCGAGCGTTGTCGAGGGAAAGCGAATTCCCAACTGTCTGATCTACTGCCAAATGATACGATTGATAGTATACGCTCACGCGCGATTGGTCTGAGAATTCAAGGCTGCATTCAGGAACTTCCCGGGTGAACCTATGTTTCATTTTATCCTTGTTTAACGTATGGTTTAACAATAAGGCTAAAATGATTCATGGGTGCAGTTTCGGATGAAGTTTCTGAACGCAGTCTAGAATTTATCTATCGTTGTCAGGACTTCAGTGATAGCTTTTTATCATCATTTAGGAAGAACAGCATTGTCAGTATGGTATATACATCATGATGTAAGAGACGTCATGATGATCTCGAAGAGTACAGTCTGATACATATATATATATACATATATGTAGTACATACATATATATATATATATCAGTGGACATACTACATCAAATAATATTAGTATATAGGTACGTTGAAAATAATCTTGCAACAAACATTGACAAACAACAATTTAAATACATTAATCACTTCTTTTTCGCTATTTAAATAACGAAGTCTAAGTTTATCGATCTTCATGCGTAGCATTTAAAATTTATAATTAAAATATGAAAGAGATAGGAATGAAGCAGATAGAAAAGGTTTTAGCCTGCAACTCGTTTTCAGCTTCAGGATCAATCAAATTGCAAGTTGCATTTAGCGTCTCGTCCGTATTACATCGATTGGCATTGCATCAACCGAATAACCTACAAGTTTCTCGATAACTACTTCGTAGACATGACGACGCCCGACTCGTTCTTATCGCGGCGGGGAGCAAGGTTCGGAAGGGTCAGAGACGAAGTGGGCCGCGCGTGATCCTCGTAAGAGAATCGTCAGCAAAGGGAGCCGTGGACGTCGTGACTGGCGTCAAGAAGTTGTCACGCAACAAAATGGAGCGAGGGATGGAAGCATCTTTCAAAGAGAGAAAAAAGAGAGAGGGAGAAAGAAAGAAAGAGAGTCTGTAGAAGAAAAACGACAAATGCAGGGTGGACGGAAAGGAAAAACGGAAAGAGACGGAGAGTAACTACCGACGCGGCACAGAAGGGAGGGGACGCGCGACTCTAAAGCACTCGATGGAGGAGAACGCGGCGGGCGCGCGGAAAACGAAGAGCGCGATACGAAAACGGGGGTTGTAGCGGCAGTACATACGTCAAGCTAGGAACAGAGCGCCATCCCGGGGATCCCCTAACGCCTCGGGGAAAGTAGAGGAGACAAATGACAAGATGGCCACGCCTACCGTGCAGGCCGCGTGGGCGTTATTTGCTGGTGTGTGCGTGTGACTTCCCAGAGTTCAGAGCTAGAGTGGGAGCACCACATCGGCGCGACTCGAGGTCTGGTGGGATAGGAACGGGAGAGAGAGAGAGAGAGAGAGAGGGGGGGGGGAAGAGAGAGAAAGAGAGAGAATGAGAGAGTGGTTACGTATGAGAGACGCGGATGCGGGGTAGGACGTTCGCTAGGGTGTCTTCTGATTTTTGAAGCGACCATCCGAGTTATATGTATGGGCAACGTACATACAGCGAGTGCGATGTCGCTGCAGAAATGTGAAGACCACTCTACCTCGGTAAATTAAAGTCGAAGATGATGATTGGGGATGGACACTGGCTTCGAATGAAATGTGGTTTCTCCTAGTTGTAGAAAATAATGTACCTCTCTTTTCCTTTCTATATCTTTTCCACCTACCCTTGTGTATCGACAATATCTTATACCAGGCATGAACCGTACTTCAGTATCGGCATTTCGATGATTCTGTCGGACGTATCAACAGCTTAATACCGTTTCTATTAAAAACCGTGACAGTAATATTTCGTAATAGGTATTATACTATATGTACACACTCTAAAAAATATGGGTGTGGATTTAACATCATGCAGTGTTTATATAATTCTCACCGTATATTTGGTGTTGATATAAACACTAATATGTGGATTATGATTTAGAACTCATGATGTTAAATCCACATCATGAATTGGTATTTATATTAACACTGACAAGTAAGAATTATACTGAAAAAATCGACGACTCGCGTAAAGATACATGGTCGATCTCGTCGCTTCGTGTATCTTAGCGCCGAGACACTCCTGATATTTAACGTTTATGGTGTTAAATCTAATACCTCTCTCTATATTTTTTGGAGTGCATAAAATAAAGGTATTATTTATCATACCGGAATTGATTTATACAAAAATGTGTTTATTGAATGCAGTAGTAATAATCAACGCGATATGATTTGTGATATAAAGTTACATCTATTATGTACTATAGTGGTATCATAACTGTATATAACAAGATAAATTATTATAATAGAACTTTTTGCCGCAACGCGTTATTTTTGCCAATCAACGATAGACATGATCGGGAAAATCAGACGTTTGTATTATACATCCGGCCATAATTATTGTAATTCGATAATAATTGAAGGATTACGGATTATCTCTGTATATAGGAGAGTCGCTCGCAGCACGGCTTTGCGGTTGGCCTCAACGTCGCTGTCGCATACGATCGCACCTGCTATTCGCTATTGGTCTCTCTCGATCGACGTTCAACCCTGAATGGGATTCGACAATCGGTTCGTTTTATCGACAGTTAAACTTCGCGCGACATATTGTCGGCGCTGTTTTTCTCTATCATGGATTCACTGCATACCTTGCACATGTATGAATTGTTTATTGAGAAAATGGCCGAAGTTATATAATAAAGTACTAATAATCTCTTATTTGCTGATTACGCAATCTTGAATTGTTGTGCAAATCTGTTTTGCGTGCAACATTATAAATGTAACTAATGTAATTAAATATTTAATATTAACTATATGTGGTGAGATTAAAGCTTGAGATAAACTTACAAGGATAGAATAATTTAAGAGCAATCGTTAAAATCGAATTTACGTAATTTCTGAAGATGACGTATGCATGTTTCAACTAGCAAAGTTTGACTTTTGCTATTGACATGTAATAAATGGTAATTATTTACATGTGCACAAAGCTGAAATTGCAGAATCTTATCGCACTTTTTGGTCGGTTTTACGATCCTCTAAAAATAAAACCTCGCATTAACCAATCATCACTCGTAATTCTAATTACTACTCCGCGCCATATGCGTGATTATTATTTGTACTTGCCATTTGCTCAATATCGGCAACAACCATAAACTAAGTTATTGCCGAGATGCTATAAAAGGATAAGATAGACGTTTATCAGCTACAAGCGGTCGATTGCTCGTTTTAACGACGAGAACTCGACTCACAAACACACATCTGACGTTAAATATTACCTGCCAGATGACTATTTTGCAATGTGACGCAGGAAACGTAAAAAACCCAATCATATTGGTTGCAATTTTAATTTGCAATTTATAAAATATATAGATATGCGAAAAATTATGTACATTTGGAAGAAAACAATTTTAAATGAAGAAAAGATTTGCATCGTGCGCCTATTTTAAATCTTAAAAATGCTAAATTTGTATATTGCAGAAAAGGGGTAGGTATATCTTATCACTATAAATAATATTTAATATTTTAAGAAGAAATACATACCTATCTACTTAACTCATAATGCAAATAATTGCTATTACTCGAGTGAGAATTCATACGATACACCATGTTGAATCCTAGCGAAGTACCGATCTTGTACTAAAAAATGAGTTTCCTATTTCAGTACTGGACCAGTATTTAAAAAACAATGACTTGAGATAGACTTATGCTAGAAAAACGCTGGAATAATTTAAGAGCAATCGTTAAAATCAAATTTATGTAATTTTTGAAGATACTATTCAAGACTTACCCAATATGTGGATCAGTACATTGAATAATAGTACTGATCCAGTATATTATCAGTACGTTTTCAGTATTGTCTATACTTTATCCAAAACCAGTGTGTCATATGTCAGTATTGAAACAGTACAAAAATATACACCGTCAGTATATTTGCAGCATTGTGTCTGTATTTAATACAGTAACTTCGTACTGTAATAGTATTGTATTATAAGTCTTGGCCCATTGCAATCATCCCAATATTCCTTCGATATCATACCAATACTGCGTCATGTAAAAATTGATACCGGACCAGTACCTCGCCGGTAGTCAATTTTTACTAGAGTATATATTATACATATTTCTGTTGACTGATGATTACCTTTTTATTGAAAACATACTGCACATGAATTTTTATTTCTTTCGCTATGCAATTTGTAAAGATAATTTTTCTTGCGCGTACGGACTATTTTCAGGAAACGCCTACTTGATTCTCGATGTTAACTATTGGTGACTTTTTTGTATTGTAGATTGCTTTCGATACTGATATTTGAATTGCAATATTGAAATGAAACCGATAAAATAGAAATTTTCAAGATAAATTTCTTAAATTAATTTGCTGAATTTTTCTTCAAATTTATATTATGATGTTCTACTTTTTAAAATTAAATTGAAGTTAAAAATTAAAAAATTCTATTAATGCAATAGAAATGTTACTATTTTTTTAATTTTTCACATAATTAATCTTATAAAACCAATCTTACAAAATTAATTTTAATGCTCAAATAATTCATCAATTCTGTAATTTAATCTTTGCAACTTTACAAGACTTATTTTTCGAGTTTAGGAAATCGGTTGGACTTTTGTATTGAATCTTTTGCTTTGAATATTTCTTATTCTAGTGTGAAAACTTGCTTTCGTCTCTTTGTATCTCTCGAATGGAAATATGGACGTTAGAAAATTTCATCGCAGTTTATTCGAAATATCGGCAAGATAGGCGGGATAAGCTGCTCGATACGGCCGCCGTAAAGGATCTATTGGTGGCATGAAGCGTTTCTATGACCGCAAAAGAGCAGATCAATTGTCACCGCCGACGTGACTTGCTCATGTTTTACTAGCGATAGTAAAACGTGCCCGTGGCGCAAACAATCGATACTCGGTACGGAATATCGTTTTCGAGATTCGTATCTACCGCCGCGATAACATCCTCCTTTGTGTCTACATTCACCTCCTCCACCGCCGAATTTCAACAAAGAGGCTTCGAAACAGGCAGACTTCGCATTCTTCCAATCTCGATGCTTATTGTAGAATAATCGATTTGCCGATTAAAGCCAGTAAAGCTGCTAAATGTCGTCCAAGATTGATTTTCAAATATGCTTTGGGATGTACGTTTTTTAGGGAAAGCTAATTTTCCGCGAAATATTTGACTATATCTATTTACGCATTAAACATATTTCTAATGCATGGAATATACATAGAAATATGCTTTAACTATACAGCGTTTTAGATTTTTTTTTTTGTTTTGTCTACTCATTAATCGATTTGAAATCAATCAATTTTTCTGTGACAAAATTATAATCAAAAAGCTTATTATTACTATTGATTTAATTAAGTTTCTAATACACAAATAAGCAAAATTTTATAAATAAAACTTTCTTTAAAAAATTTGTATGTGAATCTTCTTGATTCTCTTTACGTGATGAAATCGGGCTGTTGCATCTGTGCAATTTAAAGTATTTTGCTGAAAGATACACAATAATTTACATCTTCAATCGATTTTGTTTTCTATCGGCCGACCGACCTGCACGATAAAAACGGCTAATCTATCTATCTCGATTGTAAAACGTATCCATCCGACGCCGACAGTTTATCTTCGGGCAGAATCTTTTCGCCAGTAATTCGAACAAATAATTCGAACAAATGTGGCAAGCAATCTATGATTAATTTTAAAATAATTTTGATATTTGTATATTCAACATCGAGAGAAATATCTTGACATTTTGATCAAATACGAACGAAGGAAGCGTATACTTTTTTTTTAACGCGCATATTCGAACTATCCCAAGTTTATTCTCATACGAAGGAATCATATCGATTGCAGTCAACAACGGCCACGGTACCTGGGGGTTGCTCTGTTTCGATTTCGTTTACTACTGGTGCCAGTCGTTCTTCCTTCTCGCTCCCCAGACGCTCGTGCATTTTCCTTTCTCCCTTGACTCACCCTTGGCTCCCACTCCATTCGGCCAAGCCGTTCGGTCGTTACAGCGCGCCGTCTTTACAAATTTTATATCATTTTTATGAGGCATAAAGTCGTCGAGAAGCCGACCGAGGAGAAAAGAGAGAGGGTTAGAGCACGAGCAGGGGTGCGGTAGAGGAGAAGCTTCTCGGTCCAAATCACCCCTCTTGGTTCCCTATCATCCCCGCCAGTCGACACTGTAGTCACGTGGTTGGGCGGAGCGGATCGCATCCCTTCGTTCTCGCTCATCGGTGTGGGGCACGAAGAGCGGGGCAAGCCGGCAACGTAGAAGGGGATGCTGCACCACGTTAGGGGTGGTGGGTTGTAATTCGCCGGACGAACTCTATATCGAGGAACGCTTCGTGTCTTGTCTTGTTAAAAAACTCGCGATCACTGAATAAGTCTTTTTCATCTGTAAAACGAAATATAGTTTTGGGAAAGTGTTCTTAGTTTTTAAGTTTGTGATCGAGTTCTATGAGTAAAACGTTTCATATCGAAACGCGTAATATACAAGTAATACGTAAGAAGTATGAAAAAGAATACGTCTATAATTCTTTAACATCAATGTAAAAATTAGCAAATAATTAAAAATGAATAAATTAAAAAATTATAAAGAATTGCAATATCTGAAAAAGATTTAATGTTAAACTTTTAGTCTCTGAAATTGCGTTCTATTTCTTTCTACGAGTTATTTATTATAAAAACTGTTTTCAGTTAAGATATAAGACATAGAATATAAGCTACAATTAAATAAGCTAATTGAAAAGAAAGTGCGGCGGAAATGATAAGTCGCAACGCGATAAATCGATCGGCTCTTCGCGACTATGCCCAATTATACGGCAAGGATTACTCTCCCAGTTTAAGGTTAATCCTATTTAAGATGGACAGAAAGTAGGCGAAAACTTGGCTTCTTACTCGGTCAGCCTTTCGGCGATAGTGCGGCTTAGCGGCATTAGGAGCGACGATCCTGTTAACGAGCTTTCAATGGAGCAAACGATTTCGTTCGCAGATTCGTTTCGCGCTTCTTTAAATACGTAATACGGGATTCGATTCTCTACGTTACTCTATAAGCTTGACGTTGCTATTCTCTCATTCCTGTGTTTTGACTTTTTCGAGTTTTAATTCTCTGTGAGAAAAGAATCGTTTACACTTGCTGTTTTATTCTACCCCGTATAAAATTCAAATCGACGAACGTATCGTTCCCTTACTTTAAAGTGACACAACTCAAGAAAAGTTTTTGAGTTATTACCATGAATGAGTAATAAATATTACCGTATCAATTATTAGAGTGAATTAACTTAATACCTTTATAAAAAAATCGAAATTAAAACAAAAAGGGTGGTTAAAAAAGTGTCAAAATTGTCATAACTCAAAAAGAGTACATTTTAATAATTATGAAACGAAAATGACAAAAGTGACACTTGATCATTAAGAATATTTTTTTTCGCTGATATATTATTTGATTAGTCATTAATTTCTTTTTCCTTTTTCTGAGGAATGTAATTTCTTGAATTGTCATTTTGGAAATAAAGGCAATGATATTTAAACGATATTCTACGACCATGTGAACTCTTATTAAATAGGTACATATCAAGTTAATTATATTTAAAGCACAAAGTTTTATGTCGCGTCATTCTAACTATATACATCTCTGAAACACATGTATATTACATTTATGTGTATATATATTATATACATATATTATGCATATAAAAGGTACATTGCAAAATGTTAATTTATTTATATGTATGCAGAAGTTGGATCGTAATTACTATTTTATTGCTGCGGTATATAGAATGCAAAACTCTATTTTCTCTACTACGTAAACTCTCTCTCTCTCTCTCTCTCTCTCTCTCTCTCTCTCTCTCTTACTTTAAAATTCAACGCGCACGTGTAAACGATGTCACCCTTTTGCGTGTTTTGATAAATGAACCGCGAGCACCGTCATCCCCTTGCCCGACCTCCTTCAGCCTCTCTTGATTCCACTCCATCAATTTTCAATCACAAAGAAGTCTCTGCTCCGCCACCACCGCAGTTATCGCGAGTCCTTTCTTTGACCGGTTATATCTACCTATATATTCATTCTTCTATCTTCCTTTATATCGCTTTCCACACTAGAGTTCACCTGTTTTAGCACACAAAAATGTTTTATCTCAGAAGAAAAAGATATTTTTTAATTTTTCTCAATCTCTATATCGATCATGAAATTATTTAACTTTATATTTCTTATTAGAGGTTTAAAACAAATTTATTAGTTAAAAATGTCAATAGTTAATTTTTACTTTTCGGAAATTTTGGTGTCGACTTTTCTTAAAAAGAACAATATTACGTTGTTCTTGTACAATTTTTAACGTATGATTCCTAAAACATCGATACATAGAAATATAAACGGGACGAAAGAATAATTTAATGAAAGCAAAATAGGTAAACTGCCTTAACAAACGTTGCAATAAAAATTATTGTCGCGTCTGTATTCCGTGGCTCAATGCGTGCTGCAAAGGATTAAGAGGATAAAGAGAGGCGTGCAAGATAAGCAAATGTTTTTTTTTCTTTTTTTATTATTGGCAAATGTTCGAGACTCGTGCGTGACTAATCCTAATGAAAGCGGACAGCACGCATTGGTCGTGTTTAATGACCAATAGAGATAATAAATGTACACGGATAGCAAATATTAACGATTGTACGAATTATCTTCTTTTGCACCGACGACTCGGCAATAAAGATATCGTCCCATGATTACTGTCTCGTGGAAAACACAACAGACGATCAAAGCTCATTGCCGAAATTTTGATACATAATATTAATGAAATCAATCAGATTATTTATTGTAGCATCAACGTTATACTTCTAACAGTAAAAATAATAGTGATAATAACTTATTACATAATTATAAAAAAAATTAGTATAAGAGGGATTGCTATAATTCCACCAAATTGTTACAATATTATTTCTATCTCACAATTATTCCATTTATCTAACTGTTCTGAGATATCTACTATCTTGTGATTTATTATTTCGTTTACGTTAAACAACGATTCAATTTAAAAATCATTCCATTTCTTCTTATTTTTTTTCTTTTCTATCTCTTGTCTATCCGCAACCGGCTTCAAGTTGCGGATAGAGGAAATAACATCGAGCCAAAATCGAAGAAATCTTCCATAATCCAGCCGGTGGTCTCTACCGTGCTCCTCCGGACGACCCGTCAGGCCGCAAAATATACTTGAAATTACGATCTATCCAGTCCGAGGGACGTTTTCTTGTCCTCGATTCGGCCCCAAGAAAACGAGAAGGAGAGTCCTCTGCTCCTTCTCGAAAATTACTCAACGCGGGAGCGTGTGCGGCGCGTATCGTGCACGTCGATACAACGCACACCGTATCCACCGGCCACGCACACGTCTGTAGTCGCGATACTCACGCACTCACATCTACCGCACTGTTACATCGGACTCGCACACATGCGACCGGGGAGTCTCGCGGTGGGGAGCGTAGGTGAAGCTGAAGAGAGGATACCCTGCAGTCCTCCCTTCGTTCCCCGTACTCCGGGAACAACGGGCAGGCGACCAATGGAATCGCGAGTTCGGGGCGGTGCCTTTGGTGTCAGCCAACATGGCAGCTCTTCGTCTTGCTCACCCGCCGGCGGACACAGTGTGGAGAAAGATCCACTTCGTACGTCTCTCGTCGATACTCCCGTTTCCGCCTATTGTTCCTCGCACGTTTCATTGTCGCGGAGCCTCGAGCCACGTCTCCTCTCGCCAGCCAGCCGCCAGAAATTTCACGATGCAGTGACCCACGTAATTCGGACCGGATAGACACATCTATAGCATTGTTTTCAGTAAACGCCAAGCACGGTCTGGCCGGACAGCTCCACGTCGCCGGACGCTGGACGTGAGGTGAAGTGCAAGCGACAGGTGAAGCGACCACCACGGCCGTTGCATCGTTCTTAATTTACAGCTCGACGTTCACGAGGAATATCACGAAGTGTCCCGTATCTGCTTGAAATCCAGCTTGAAATTTTCTACTCTGTATTATATTTGCTCTTATACGAATCTTTTTGTTGTATGTGATTTTAACATTAAATTAAATTGTCCGGCTGATTATTTTCAGAATTAATTAATACAAATACTTTTATAATTTGAGGTATGCTTTTCTTTCTTTAAAAACGAGAAAATTGATGCAATAATGAAGAATAACAAGATATGTGATTTTTATTCAAATTTCAGACAAAAATTATTCGAAGATTTTAATATCCAATTTTAATGATCCAATTGAAGATCTCTAATCAATATTGAAGATCTCTAAAAAGTGTTTTTTTTTTAATACTTAAAGTTAATATTAAAAATGATCAATCAAGTATTAAAAATTATTTACAATCTAAATTAAACGTTATTGCCCATCGTTTACATAATAACAATTACGGAATTAAGATTTGATATTGCGATTTAATTACATTATACGCAATCAGCATTGACATTAAATCGCGATACTTGAGTCGTTTAAAACTAATCGTTGCAAATGGCCACGCATAAAGATATTTCTTTAAGTGCGCCCCTGGTTTTTATTTCTGTTCGATTTATTGTTGCTCGGTCGAGCTAGGGAAACGTTTATTACTTCTTCTCCAGATCTATAGAGACTTCACGAACAAGCGTATAGGGTGTGTCAATAATATATCATTACAGGATTTTAGGCGACTTTGGAAACGGAGTTTTGGCGCGAGCCACAGCTAATCTCTCATGTAGATAATAATAATGACTGGAAAAGCATTGTACGTCTACCCGCGGAAAATTCATTTGGCCTGAAGCTCCGCATAACTTATAATGGCTTAGGTGATATCGCAAATTATTTTCCCACCGTGGCCTGGATTAAGCAGCGCCTGCCTAAAATAATTATCCCCGTCCTATCTACGCGAATGATAATGTTCCTATAAATACCTTAAAAGCTAAGAGCTCGCGCTTGAATTTTCCGACGCTCTAGGTAATCGTGTCGCGCAGTCGGAGTTAATTCTTAAACGGTCAGAAATATTATAGTTTTATTATGGTTAAAATCAAATCTTACATTGTTTTTCAAAAAATTATATATATTTTAATAATAATTAAATAGCTGGAAAATTACAAAAATTTATTAAATACCGATTTTGCTGAAATATCTAAAAATTTAGCTAGATATAGACCTGAAAATATTTTGTTTAAACTGTCAAAATGATTATGCACACGGAAAAAAAATGTAGCTGTCGTAACTAAAAACTGCATGTGCTAACTAAATGCAGGTGTTAAATATGGAGCTAAAATATAGGTATTATGGCTAATGTCTTAGGTGTGATATCTATATTATAGCAGCAACAGCAAATCATTTCGCTGTAGTTAATAAATTTATAGTTATGGCAGCAAATATATTATAACAAACTAAGATTAGCTGCGGCAGAGAAAATCTTTTTTTCTGTGTAGGACGCTCAAACTAGTTACACTAAGAAAAAATGTATTAAATTTTATTAAATATTTGTTTAAATAGTACTGAATATTTATTAAATGTAAACTAATATTTATTTAATATCATTAGAGCCATCAATTTGATTCAACTATCATTTTTTTATTTAGTAAATATTTATTTGCTGTAAATAAATGTTAAGTTAATAGTATCTAAATAAATATTTATTATAATTTATGACGGTTTCTTCTCAGCGTAGAATATTGAAATTTTTTGCAGCACTGTCGTCAATGCTTGTGCGTTTTAAATAATTTTTTGATGGTTGAACTTATTTTCAGATCTGTATCTAGCTAAATTTAGATGCTTCAGCAAAATCGTTATTTCCGTGTAGTGACACTTAGTAACATAGGAACTTTGAAAATACAACAGCGTACGTTTAATGAATATTTTCATTTGACAATAATTGCTTATACGTTAAAATGTTACTCGACATATAATAGACATCTTGTAATTGACATTTTACTAGATTAATTTTATTTGTAATTTCACGATTAAAATAAGACGCCAGCAATATTTTTCCGAATACTATGTCGTATGTGGTTGCGTGCTCCGCTCGTGCGGTGCGAGTATACGTTCAAGGACCGACATAAAGATAAGTTCTTTCCACGAAGATAGTAGGAACAAAGATTGTAAGAAGGTGTGAAACGAACCACGTGCTCTACTACGCGCTCATATATCACGGCCCTTTCTATTCTCTTTCTCTTCTTCTACATCGCTTGCCCGTTCTTTTTTTTTTTGCTTGTCTCTTTGCATCCCTCTGTCATTCCGACGCTGCAAGGGTGCAGGGATGGCAGCAGTCTATGAATATTCTCGTTCGTCCCGGCAATGAAATGATGAACGACACCCCCGTCCGACGTCACTCCCTCTCGACGCGCAGCCCCGTACCTTTTGCCAGCATCCTTCCGAAAAGAAGAGCCTCACGCTCGGTTTCCTCCCGTGGTTCCTCCATGCGAACCGTACCATCGGTTCCTTAAACTTCTGCGAGCGTCGGAACCCCCGATCTCATTTATCAAAATCAAGCCACCGCTATTGGCAACTGACGTAATTGCTCGAAGACGTTGCACGCGTTCGATAGAATCGTTAAGATCTATTTAGTCGATTTATTTAGGTGTTTTCTAAAACCTGATCGTTACAACATTATATTGATATCGTTCCCAAAGTATACCATCTATCGATGTGATTTTATTTTTTCCTAATTTCTTTCTAAATTTAAACATCATAAAGTGAACAGTTTTTTATAATGCCACTATATAAATTAACTTAAAAAGTACTGGTATGTTTAATATAATGATAAATATGAAATATTAAGTATTTTAAAGTCAGAATTTTTAATAATTTAACATTAATATCAAAATTAAATATTTCATTGATTGAATGTGAGATATTGATATTGTGTGCACACAGAAAGAACGATTTTTGCTAAAGAATTTAAAAGTTTAGTCCAATTGGTAAAAAGATTTTTGCTAAAGTATTTAAAAGTTTAGTTGAATTGGAATAAGCTCGCATGGAATAAGGGAGAGTTTGAATCCCAGCTGAGGATGAAATTTTTCGCAATAAATTTTCTACAGTGTTTTAAAGATGTTTATTAGCATCAATAATATTAAATTTAATTCTTTTAAGAGTAAAGCCTTGGCAATTTTGAGATAGTTTGAAATGAAGCATCTTAATTATATTAAAATTTTGATATTGCGTATATACGGAAAAAATAATTTTCTAAAGCATTTAAAAATTTAGTTAGATGTACAGATCTAAGAATAACTTTGTTAGACTGTCAAAATAATTACATAGAAATCTCAAAAAAATCTCGTTAAAGCATTGCTTCAATAAATTTTGACATTTTAGCAACCAGTTTGTGAACGTCCATATAATTATTTTAATGATTTAACAAAATTATTTTTAGATCTTTATCTAGTTAAATTTTTGGATACTGGGCTGAACTTTTTGCATATGTAGTTCATATTTCCTCTTTTTTCACATTTGAGAAGATAAAGAAAATTATTATTGTTTTTGTCTTTGCTTTCCTTTTTTTTAAGAGCCTTGTTCCAGATATCTAACCGGATATCGGATATCTAAAAAGAATGTGACACCGGATATCCGATAATTTTCGATTTTTAGTAATTTTATGATCCGGCGCATCCCTAGATACAATATTCGCGATCAGGGTTGGGCACGTATCAAACTCAACGTATTATACAGTTTCATACATGGATGAAACTATGTATAATACATCGTAGGTTTCAGCCATGTAGTAAAATGGCGCTTCACCGTTCGCACTTCGCAGTGCTCGCGTTGCTTGAAATCCTCAAATTTTTTAACTTAAAATGAGATAGATATATGTTTGAATGTTGAAAAGAGTGAAAGCGAACTTGCTGAGTGGAAAAGTGCAAGCAACGCGAGCAGATCCAAGAATATCATGGCTGTGTTCCAAATTTACTGCCAACACTGAAAATGCAATAGTTTACGTTACGTGCACTATAGATTTTCAGTACAGGCATTCAATTTTGGAACATAGCCCATATATCACTATAAGCCTAGCAGAGAGCTGCTGGACCAATAAGAAGGTATATAAATCAAAATGACAACTTTAAGATGAATATTAATTGATTCAGTGTCCAGTGGTCCAATTTTATCCAGTGCTCACTGTGTTGTATTTCATGTGAAATGGGTTTTAGAATTTTAACGTATATAATACACGTTTTATACGTATTATATGTAGGAAATGTAAGAAACCTCTCGCAGCGTTAAATTTTCCAACCCTATTCGCGATCCATGCTACAGACAATTATTTCTTTCAAAAACAAAATCATTTTGGCAATTTTGAGATGATTTAGGACGAGGTAAAAATTTCTTGTGAAAAAATTTCATCTCAAAGTATAATAATTTAAAAGTTGCTGTCTTAATGGGGAAGAATACCAGTAATTTTCCGGACAATAAAAACTGTCGTTTGGTAGGAATTTGGGTTGGTCCGTTACGCGCACGCGTTAATTATGCTTTCATAATCGCGCAACGATCGTTTTCTGATTGGCTTTTATTTTTGCGACAACTTCGACGGCGAGTTTGCTCCGACACATCCGGCGACATGACGCGAGCGATTTACCGCGAGTTGAACGACGCGCGGCGGCTCGTCTCGTCTATGACTGACGGCTCATAAAACCTTATCATCTGTTGTTCGGCACGAGCAAACGAACCCCTCCCGACGCTATCATCTCTCTTGGGTTTTACGTAAATACGAGAAACGATTAGACGCAGGCGATCCTCCCGCCAACTCCTAAACACTCGCGTTCTAGGTAAATTCTACAACGTCATAACTTTTTTTTTATCTTTATCTTACTTTCGCGGCCGGCCAGTTTCCAGAGATATTTGTGTGTGTCGTTATAAACGAAGTCTGCTAGATAATCATGGTGCGGACACATCACCGAAATTTCTATCGCTTCTCTTATTCACAAATTCTTTTGTTAAACTTATTTTACTATTTAAATAAAAAATTAGACTGTATTATTTTCTCGGGATTATTTATACATAACTTCTATCATTGAATTCTTTTAGTTTTTATTCTTCATAATTAGATGAGTATTTCTATCTTAATATCGGGCTAATTTTGTATATTTTTTTTTAACACATATTTATTTGAAAAAAATAGAAGATGTCTTTTATTAGACAATCTAGGACATCGTGTATACTTCACTTTTCGCTTACTTTTTATTGAATTTTGCTGTGGACGCAGATAAATTCAGAATTGAGAAGTAACGTAAAAATGTAACGTCGTTACCATTACAATTACTTTTTTCTATTAACGACTGGATAATAACCGTTATACCTGTATCACACTAGCGATTGTAGATTGCGTCTTTTGATCAATCAAAATGGAACTGCTGGCCTGTAGCTTCTTTTTGATTAATCTCAAAAAACACAAATGCGAACGTTGACGCAATTTCCAATCGTTAGTGTACGAGCATTACTTAGAGTTTCCTTATTGTAATGCAATTTTTTTTTATAACGGTAACGAATGTTAATTGTTACTTTTATTGTTACACGAACAGTACATGTGTATAGAACGTGCATAAGCGAGTTTTAAAAGAAGAAAATCTTATGTTTGTCCATATTGCGATTAGCCGAAACACATATATCAATGTTATTATAATCGCTATAGATCTTGTTTTAAACTGTTCAATTAATGATCAAGGCAACTGAATGCCACTCTAAAAAAGGGGTTATCAAAATTCGATGAAAAAGTAACGGAAATTGTAATGACTCATTACTTTTTGGGTAACGATAACGATAATAAGTTAATTTAATAAATAAACAGATGGCAATGAGCAATTGTGAATCGGCGTTTTAGACGATGCGCAATTTTGTTTTAAAAAATTTTATCTCGCTAAGAAAATAATTAGTACATATTTCGACTAATTTTTTAGCATTCTTTAGCAAAACAACATAAAAAAATTATTATAGTAGATTGGTATCCATCCAGTCGCAATCGTTGTGAGAAGTAACCATTCCTCCATCATAAAGCAAATTCTTCAGTTGAAAGGCTGGTAGTAGTGAATGACTAAGAATCCCATAATGATGTAACCGATGATTAAAATCGTTGTAAATTATTTCAATCATAAAATCAATAGTTATAATACAATTAAAAACGTGGTCAATGGATAAAAATATATTGAAAATTAAAAGAAGTGTTTCACCACTCTGTTAAAATCGTCAATAATTTAACAAGGCCAGTTCGACGTGAATTATGGCAATCAATGTTGAAAATCTACTGATAATAAGTTACTTTAATAATCAATAACGAATAATAGTAACGAGTTACTTTTCAGGAAAAAAAAAAGATAAATTATTTTTATAAAGTAAATTTTCCAATCTTGCAGATAGTTATGTTCCGCCAATCAAGTATAATAAATGTTAACAATAGTTATGATACATGTATAAAATAACATTTTTTCTTGCACTTTCAATAAACCACGAATGAAATGACAACGATCAACGATAAGATTATAAGAGATAAAGAGACACTTATTTCTGCCATTTCCGAAGCAAACGAGGCGGCCATGAGTGTATGATTAATCTATTAAATAATTAAATTCTCATGCATTAGAATGCGTTGGTTAAATATAATTTGTAAACATCAAAATTAAAAACTGAATATAAACTGAATAATTAAAATAAAGAATAGAAAATTGTTACAATCAAATTAAAGTTAAAAAAAATATATATATAATTAGTGATATGGCAATAAAATGATATATTCAAGACATAAAAGTAAAAGAATTATTATATATTTTTACGGTTGAATTAAAAAAAAAAGATATTAACAACTTCAAAATAATTAAAATTAAATATTTAATGTTTTAATAATATTTTTAGTTTTTGATACAAAATAATAATTAACAATTTATATTTGCATTAAATGAATTTGACAAGTCGTTTTTCATCCGACAGTATATATATATATATATATTGACAGATTATTATTTTATATGTTAAAACGTTTATATTATTATGTGTCGTTCGAATAAATGTTTATCGCAAAAATTAGTAAAGTTTAAAGTTTGAGCAATTAATTAATCCTTTATTGTCCTATATGCCACGTATTATCAATCGTAATCGTCTGATAAGAAGTGGACTCACTTTGACGACCTTGACGTACGTCAGTTACCCTTGCGACTACGGTAATTGCTACGTGTCCGCCTCTCCGAATGCTATACGTGTGCGACCTATAGATATGTTATACGCATCGCGTATTCGCATCCGTCAGATTTTCCGCGTCTGTGAGTCGACACGACGTACGCTCCCCGTCGGCGACCGTAGGGAAACCTTTAGGGGTGAAAACGCGCAGGGGATAGCGGCAATCTCCGTCGAAACGCGTTTCTCACTGCGGCGGTTGGAAACGAAATACCTCGCGATTTTATTTCCATGTACGGATCCCTTATACTATATTGAAAATACACATAGATTTAGCAAAACGTCCAAAAATATTTTACAAGTACAAAATATTTAAATTAAAATGATGTAAAATAGACTTATAATTTAAATAAAAAAAAAAAATAAATTAAAGTATAATAAAATATGTTATTCCTATATATTTTTGTCGTTTATTCGTATAAAATTAATATGTCATTTATATAAATCATTCCAGACCGGCTTTGTATAAAATATCGCGATGTTATAATCTATATATAGTTTCGAAGCGATTGTATCCGTAGTCTCCTGCTAATAATTTGCATGATCGGAGGTGTGTCGCGAATATACGAGAGAGTCGAGATGGCAGAAACAACCCTCGAAGTTGCGGCGCGTTGGGGCACGCACATAGGGGCGACGAGGACGCGTGTCCGCGTTCCCACGTGTCGACGACGCCGAGAATCATCGGTGCACACGTATATCGCTGTTGTGTGCTGTCGTTCTGTCACGTTTCTCACTCGCGCGGATTCTATACCGATATTTGCCCTATTCGCGGCTGTAAGTGGGTACTACCTACGACAGACGATCTCGAAATTCTGGATAAATAATCAACCGTCTTGTAAAAATATGATCTCTCGTTTATGCACTTTGCGTTCCTATCGTTCTTGTATTTTTGCCAAACAACTTATTAGGCGCGATCAATTATTGATTTTTGTAGAGGGTTCCACAATATTGTTACATAAATTATTAGAATCATATTAATATTTTATATTCGGGGATGTTTAAATATTTCGTATTTCGTAAATTTATGTAACAAGCATAATAAATTGTAATTAAAAGTAAATCATTGATGTGGTCCACAATTTTGGTTTTATCACATTCATGTCGGTTTATAAATATTTATTCGTCATATAATAAAAAAGATATATTTTGTTTAATAGTCGTGTAAATTATATTTGACAGTAATCGCAATCCATGTGACGATCGAAGATAAATCTAAGGAAGATTTAACGAGAAAACCAGACTTAGTCTTTGAAATAGACGGGGATGAAAGCGCGTTAATTAACTAAAATCAGATCCAGATAATCGAAATAATCTCCGGGGCCACAACGAGAAGAGGATTAGACGTCTACCGAAATACTAATCCATTTGTTATACACTACCAGCAGTAAAATCTATCCGGGTGCGCTTCTAGGACGTTGTTATTTTAGGTGATATCTGAGAGTATGGCTGAGGAGACCCGCGCGAGGGGGAACAGTGAATAGATTGAGGAGAGGCAGAAGGGAAATGCAGAGAACGGTCGTCGTCGCGCAGGTTGTGGGTCGAGCCTTAGCGAGGGAAGCGCCCGAGGACCCTCGAAGGTAATCTTGGCTCGTTCGCGGAGGGTTGCATTTTGATCCCCGGAGCTTCCGCCGTGGCACGATCTCTCCGCGCCACCTCTGCGTCCGGGCTCACGCATTTACTATAATTAGAACTTCCTAATTAACGAGCAAACGTCGCACGGGTCTGTCGTAATCTCAGGCTTGACCTTCCACCATCGTTTAGACGCCTTTTCTCGCCCCCGCATTTTAATCCGCCTTCCTCCTCTTCCTTCCCGCACCGCTACTGTCTGCCCACTCGCGGAACATCAAGAAAAAGTGGAGGCTGCGCGCGGCACTAAAATTTATTCCATTCTTTTTATTTCGAGATTAAGGGAAATGTATACAGGGTGTCCCATTTTAATCAACGCACTGGAATTTCTTCGAAACTATACGAGATATCGAAATCTTATTTTTACGAGATTATGTGATATCGAAGGGGACACATATGTTATGATAAAAAAATTTGATTTTGCAGGATAGACGTCTAAGTCAATAGACGTTATAACCCAAGATCGTGAAATGATCAAATGCGAGCTTGCAATATTGCCTTTGTGCAATTTTTTAATTACCTGGCAGAATCAGACCAGAATAACTCCTGATCATAGAAGGTAGTACTGAATAGTAGAAGATGCGTGTACGGGTTTATGTTTAAGGTAGTTTAGGTAGTAAACATAATAAGTACCATCCTATACAAGATTTAATAATAATACATTACATATTATATTATATATACAGCAATAATGTATTTAGTACGAACGATGTATGTATTGTATTATTATCTCTTGTGTAGGATGGTACTTATTGTGTTTACTACGTAAACTACATAAACCGTAGTATGAGTACTACCATGTGCATTTTCTGCTACCTTCCACCCAATGCTACCTTCTGTACTCAAGATTTATTCTCGTTTTTTGCTAGGGACGACAGTCTGAACATGCATGAAGGCAGTGATATTGAAAGCTCGCATTTAATTACTTAACCTTCGACGATCTTAAGATCATAGCGCGTTGAGCTTCTAATGAATAGGGCAAAAAGATAGTCGTAAAAAATATAGTTGACCTTTATTTGACTTTGATGCTTCTGCTTAAGATTA
Source organism: Mycetomoellerius zeteki (assembly GCF_001594055.1). Lineage (NCBI taxonomy): Eukaryota > Metazoa > Arthropoda > Insecta > Hymenoptera > Formicidae > Mycetomoellerius > Mycetomoellerius zeteki. The sequence goes on from NW_017256436.1 coordinate 3,739,388, forward strand.
AATTTTTTTATCAAAATATGTTTCTGTTATATTCCATGTAGTTTTAAAATCATTATAAATATCTTTGTGATATTTAATACCATAGGGATATTTGAAATTATTTTGAAAGAGAGAGAGAGAGAGAGAGAGAGAGAGAGAGAGAGAGAGAGGAGGGAGGAAGGGAGGGAGAGAGGAGAGAAAGATCTCGTAAAATGTGATTTTCGTGAACTAATATTCAATGCATATATTTCGTAAATCGATGAGGATACGTATTTCTGATATATACTCATATTTTCAGTGATGCTGATTCTCTCGTTTGGCTAGTATCCTTTAAAGTATACAAGAAATAATAATACGGCGAACGTTCCTCGTTTGTTCCCACCGCATTCGAAATCACGTGACACGTAATGTCAACTCTGACACTCGCGTCACCAGATATCCCTTTTCCCTCTGGGGGACAAGTTGTTTTAAAATAATTTTAAAATGTTGAGTAAATATTACGCGCCGACGCGTGCAACCATATTGAACCAAAATGAGAAAATAAGCTTTCTAAGCCGCTACCCCTTTATAGATCTTCAGCTGGATAGCCCTCTTCTTCTCTTTTTCTGTCGTCAATGGAAACTGAGAAATGGCAAATAAGAAATTATTAGGAATAATTTTATAGATCGTACGTTATTTTTAATTGAACAACGATAAGTTTTTATTGACGATGAAATTTTATTTTAAATTTACTGTGATTATTAAAGTACAAAAGTGAAAGTTTTATATAAGTATATAAATACAAACTTATAAAAGACAATATACAAACTTATAAAAAACAATATTAAAAAGTTACAGAATAATTAAAGAGTCATGAAAGAGGAAAAATCAATTTACAGAATTAAAAATAATATAATGATTATATTTATATACATATATAATATATAAATTTGAAATAGTCGATGGGAGTAATTGCGATTACTAGTGCGCAGTTAAGAAACTTATATTGTAATTATTCTTTGCAATAATTCTTGTTATTTTGTTTGTTAATTGTATATTTATTTTTTTGTGGTATTGTGTATTTGCTGTGGATCTGAGATGCACACAGTCAAGGATTCCATCTAACTGTGCAACTCATGGATGAAAAAAGCAATGACTGTCTTAAAAAATTTCAAGAAAACTTTTATATTATCAATGTTGTTAATCTATTTAATTAAAAAGTTTTGTGTTAGAGAAGTGCGCTGACTCCCATTGTTCTTTTTAAATTTAATTATTTTATGAATTATCGAAAATCTTTATTGCTGTTTTTGCATTATACAGAAAGTATCAGACTACTCGTATTATCCTTTTTTCTTGGGAATGAATAGTAGTTGGAAATTAGGAAAAAGTTTTCATTATTAATGCTTATCTGAACTATTTGATGATGGAAACTATCCGGCATTTAGGTAAATCTGGGTCAAGTTTGAAATTTTAATTAGGAACATAAGTCGAGTAGGGTATCATACACTGAAAGAAAAGGTTGGCTGCTGCAGCAAATTAGATGGTAAAATATATGTCATAGCATTTTTAATTGGCTGCAACAGTCAATTTTTGGTTGCGTTAGCCAATTGAAATCCTATACTGACATTGCGGATA
>NW_017256436.1:3741056-3765040 GCF_001594055.1 Mycetomoellerius zeteki
CCAATTAAAAATGCTATGCCATATTTTACCATCTAATTTGCTGCAGCAGCCAATCTTTTTTTTCAGTGTAGGATAGTTTTTTTTTAAATAAACAATTTTTTCTGAAACGTTTTTTAAACATTTTCTCGGGTTTACGAAAAAAATAAGGAAATGTTACAAATTATGAATTATCCTTTTTTCCGCACTACAAGAATTATTATTGGAAGTTTAAATGATAATTTTTAAGTTCAAACCGTATATATTAAATCGGATGTATTTGTATTTTTAGGAATAAATCTCAGAAGGGGAGGAACTGCAGTAATAATATCTCTTAAGTTTTAAATTGAAACATAGACAAATAAGGTATCATTGGACATGATTTATTGAGAGGCAACATCTTTAAGTAAAAAAGTTTTTAATATATTTCTTATTATTAATAAAAAATAATACTATTCGTTATTAGTGCATTTTCTTAACCAAAAGAAAAATAGAGGGAAATTTTTTAATATTTTTTTCTTAAAGGTGTTTAAAATATTTACTATCTTAGTGTAGATACGCATTTTGAACATTATATTTAGAAAGAAAATTTGAAAAGGTTTCCTTCTATTTTCTTCATAAATTAAAAGTATTAGTAAAAAAATTTTAGCAAATGTTATTTATTTTTAAAAAACTTGTCCTATAATATTTTATTCGATTTAGGTTTCTAATTAAATATATTAAAAATTTCGCACTTAACTCAGGTTTATTCACTTCTGGTAATTTTCTGAAATGCTATTATTAGATTGTTTATTAAGTTTTGGTAATTTTGGAAAAATTTTTTCTCCAACTTCCGAGCACTGAAATTTTTTTAAGTATAATATATAAAATTATAAAAAATGTCCTACCAATTTGAAAGAAGGAATGGAATTAAAATAGAAATTATATAATATATGACTTCAGATTAATTTATAATGTGTTGCTTATTATTCGCTGTGTCATTTGTGGCTTTGCTATTTAGCTGAAACGACGGTGGAAGAACGAAATCCAAAAGAAACGATAAAACCCGACGGGTAGTGCCAGTGTGCACTGCGCTGATAAATATAACGTAACAAGTTCAGTGGAATAACAGCTTCATCCTGGAGGGATCAATGCGACTTTGCTTCGACTTTCACGCAGAATTTCCTTCTGGAAAAGCATACGCGTGAAAGAATTGAATAACTAGAGCGGAGTCAGTTCGAATGTGATCTATACGACAGCAGTTTCATTGCTGAGTCATTACTTGTGTAAACATATATTTTAAAAATAATGTCGTATTGATTAAAATTAATTTTTAGCATTATTTTAATAATTAATATAAATCCTATTTTTGTCATTAAATGATTTTTTATTTAATTATATTGATTATTTCCGTTTGATCAGTTTTATTACAAATTGCAGTAGCAATTTAACATGTTTATGAACTGTCAATTCCATTGTTGAGTACCATGTCGTGCAATTGATCGCATTTTTACCTACATTGATTGCATTTGACAGGATAGACTGTGACTGGCCGTTAATTTGCAATGACGAAGAAGCCTTCCATTTCCTTAATGGCGGCGGCAAAACGCGCGCGCACGACCATAAAAAGTAAATTAAATAAGAATTAAATACAAATAAAACCGTTCAGCCAAGTAATTGGCTGGTAACCTCGCTCGTTGCCTGACGACCGTCTGAGATTGTTCTACCCTTATAGCTCTGGTGCCTTTCTCTACCATTGTATTTGAGAAGAAAAAGAATCCTTGTCAATAGTCATGCGCCGCAATGTAATCCACAGAAAAATCATCATCGGGACCGTCGAGTTTACGATATTATAATCGAAATAATTATAAACGAGATATCCGCATATTAGCATACAACTGTAATAAATGCAGATAATAAATTCGACGTAGATTGTAACAGCCGTATATCCACGATAAGGCTGAAACCCTGTTAACTTTTAATACAAAAACGATGAAGGGAAATTGCGCACGAGCGCAAAAAATTCATCACCTCGTACCGTTGCGAGGTTCGTCAAAAAGTGTTTTAAAGGCGCTAGAAGAATAGGGTCAGACGGAGGAAGGGTAGAGCGTACTACATCTCATAGCCGAGGTGGAGTTTTCGTGACGAGGCGGTCGGCGGGGCAATCATGGCCGGATTAGACGTATGTATAAGGATCGTGCTGCCTATTCCGGCCTGGCAGAGAGGATATCGGAGGGTTGCGAGCCGGGTCAAACGGGTCGCAAGATAGACGTTTGCGCGCGGGGTGAGAAACATAAATGATATTTCATGAGGAGCATATGCGTGCGGAGATGACTCCTCCTTCGCGCGAGCCCTCGGCGAGGGTGGCTCCACTGTCACCCCGACCTGGCAGCGGGGTGCTGGTTTATTACAAACAAGGATTACCCGAGTAATGGGACATTCTGTCCCTTCAGCTCACTGCTGAGTTGAGCAGTGAGAAGTTGGTGTGCACTGACTCACGCTTCTGCCGATCTTCGGGCTGCCTCGAATTGTCAAAGGGGCGAAAATGCAATCGGGAGATCTCCGTTCACGATAGCTAAGACAAATTCGTGAACCACTGGATAAATTTGTCAACATGATCAGATTAGCATAGATAGATAGGATAATCGATAGATCATAGATTATAGATACTTTTTCATGTTACGAAATAATGGCGACAATTGACGCGATTTAATCATACGCTTTTTCGTAAAGTAAACAATAGTTTTCTAATATGATCAATTTCGTGTCTACATTACAGTCACGATGACGATTCGTTGCTTCTCGGGGTTCTAAAACGTAAATCTCGCCAGATTATGCCAATAGCGATAATGGTATTTGTAAAAGCGGGAGCTTCATTCGGCGAATTGCAGGTTTCAGCTTAATCCGAACGTTCTCCAAGCGTGCCGCTCAAACACCGCCCAAATCCGTGTTTAAATACTGTAAAAAGTTCCGTCGATTTTGCGACTGTATCCGGGATTCGATTGGTCCATATGAGGACCCTCGATATTTAATTTCACGCTGCTCGGATGAATTCTCCGCGGTAAAGTTGGCCCGCTATGACACCTCGATTTATCCGCCGATAAAGGTGTCCGAACTACCGATTTAAGTTCCTCGTCCGGATGACCGCTCACGTGCATCGGTCTATCTGATTTAGATGGTTCCGGTAAAATCTAAAAATGTTCAAATATCCCTTTATTTTTCACATTAACATTTTTTATTGTTTAATAACGCGTTTGTAGATGTAATTCAACTTAATTATATTTAATTCGTTTTTTGTAACTTACAAATACCTTAATCTCGTTTCGTAAGACACGCCAAGTTTCTCTCCCGAGCGTTTCCGGCTGGATGGGCACGTACATCTTCGAAACTAGAGTGTCTCGACTGTGAGCATAAACGCTGTTTAACGCTAGATCGAGGGCGTCATGTGGAACCTGTAAAAGCAGTTATGCAAAAATTGACAAAAATTGTAATATAATAGAAAGTTTTACTTTCAGTATCGAATATTGAAACCTGCGGTCTGACGAGTCGGCGATCCCTGCGAATGCTGTTTAGAGTGTGATGAGCGAAGAGACGCTCGTGAGCGCCCAATTTGACGTTCCAATTTTTATCCAATGGCGAGACTTTATCTCCCAACACAGGCCCACGTGATATCCATGCTCCTTCCCGGGAGATATCCGGTACAGGATAAGGATTCCGAACGTAGAATGTATGAGCCATTATAGCGTGAACCTGTTCCAACATTATGTTTGAGAATATAAGATGTACATACGCATTAATTTTTTAATCGTGACATGCTGTAATCCTAATGTCTTTGTGAGTTAAGAGCAAAGTCCCGTCAGTGAATCATTCGAGTAATTTATTGAGAGAAGTATGCAAAAAGAAATAGAATTATCGATTATTCATATGTTTTAAAGATTTCAATTAAATTTCTACTATAGACACAAATATTTTTATCATAGACATAAAAATTAAAGTTAAATTTCTACCTCGTAGACATTCCACGATTTTATGTCTAGGATTTCATATTTTTAAACTTTTTCCACATTTTTTATTTGCTATTGAAAACGAGAAGTAGAGAGGATCGAAATTATTTTACCTCAAATTTATTTTTATATGCCTTCTCATATTGGTTTTAATATTGTTCTAATATTTAATTTATTGTTTTTATAATATTTTTCTAATTAATCAAAATGGTGTTCGATATGCTTTTATTCTCATAGCAGCCACTGTTTTTATACGCTTAACACTTTCTCATTTCGTGTAAATCCATAGTAAACAATGCCAATCCGTTCGGGATTCAAGAGGCCACATCCGGTCTTGCACTCTGCTTCTTCGGGATTAAGACGAGACTCTACTGCAGAGAGCAACACTCGAGTCAACATGCGACTTGCGTGGATTTCGATCCTCATTCATAAACGAAACCGACCTTAACCCATGCGAACGGCCTGTATCGCATCACTCTTCACGGGGTGTCCACTTATCGTTTCTTCCGCTCGTTCTCGCTTTCGCGGTGGTATTTGGATATTTCCTGAGCTCTCAAAGTTTTCCGAAGTCTTTCACGCTTTTGTGTCGTGAAAGAACCTACTATGAAATTCGGCCGAGGCTTTTCACGAGTAATACCATTCATAAGCCTTTTCTTTCGTGTTTGTTCGAATTCATCTGATCGATGTCGCATCCGGCAGAAATGAATTTTATTAGAAACAGGGATAGAAATACTAGTAAAATATTTGAATTTAATAAATGCAAACTAGTTTATAGCAGTTTAGTATGAACTAATCTACAGTGTTTAGAACAAAAAAGTCACAGAAGAAAAAGCATTGATATACATATATTACGTATGTAATACATGTCAATGCATTTTTTCGTAATTACATATGTAATATTGTATATATATATATATATACATATATATTCGTATTGCAATACATGTAATTGTTACTATTTGTGTGCTCGGTATTGGGTCTTCGAGAAATTCCTCGAGTAAACCGAGAAATCGCGAATCGTGGTTACACATCCGGGCTCTTCCCGCATTTAACGTATTTTGCTCAGGAGGTGGTCGGCCACGGCCAACGCCGACGTCCAATATTAAACCCGCAGTAATTTATGTTAGCGCCAGCGTGCATAATGCTGTTTGTATAAAGCGCTACCGCCACGTGTCGACTCGTGCCGACGGTACGTATCACTCCCTCCTGCCTGTCCTTTAATTCCCGCTGCGCTGCGTAGGCGATGTGCAAAATCCCGGTCAGTACGCACGCATGTTATTTTAAATGCATCCTTGCGTCTTGGATTTTGAGACGCATGAAGAGAAAATAATATTTCACTCTTTGGTAGGAATTCTTGCGCGTTCTTACTATAGATAAATTATTATCAATCTTTCATTTTATTCTTCTTAATCTACGTGAATATTTAGAAAAATTTTATATTGAAGATATTGTGACAAAGAAAAATAATATCTATCATTTCGTATTTGTTAATTGTTAGTATTGAATCTGTTAGTATGATCCTGATATTATTAGATAAATGGATCTCGAACGCTATGAAAAAGTGGTGCCTCTTTTTTCTTGGCAGATGCCGGTTTATTTCGCTAACATAGATTCGCTCTTCGTGGATGATAGGAGGGAGCGAATCATCTTCCGCGTCATTGCTTGTTCGATCTCTCCTTCGGGGTGTCAGCCCGGGCTGTACGATGGGGAGACGACACGCGTAATCGCGTAATCGCGTAATCGTGGCGCGTGCTGAAGTTCGGGTTGCGGGAGCTTTGCGTGCGTCTACACTGGCACACGTGCGACGTTGCTCACCCTGAATCAACAGCGATCGCGAATCGCACAGATCTATTCGTGAACGTCAAACGGACGCGTTTGTCCGTCCGCTCGTCCGTATCGTGAATCCCGGCAGCGCGTTTTACGAGATAATCGGCGCAACGACCTGAATCGGATTACAGTCGACTATCATAAGCGCATCAAGTGTGCTCCGACCGAAATGACGCTAATTAAGCAAGATACGTGATTGCGGTAATGACTATAATTTTATATATTTTTCGGAAAAGCGAATTAATAATTAACTTACGTTAATTATCGATATTGTGATATTACAGTTACATTGTTCAGATGACAAAAAATGAAATAATTTTTGAAATTAATTTTTGTAATATTTTATACAAAAATTGTAAAAAAAATTTTTTTAACTATATATATAGTTAAAATATATATATAAGTATAATTTCTAATTAAAAAATTTAATGTATATTATACTTTATTAAAAATAGCATGTTTAATTACGTGAAATATTTATAATATTCTTCTTACATATGATTTCTCAAATCTCGTTATCTTTATATTCTTAATAATTTTTTAAAAGTTTTATAAATTAAAATTACTTATGTAAACAATGAATGAAAAATACGAAGACAAAGCGTGAACCTGTCTTTTACTTTTTCGACTCTATCGTGTTTATTATTATACCATGCAGCAATGTGGCATATTCCGTAGAAATGACCGAGTTTCTACGACTGCGCTGAGATTCTGCTTCCCTTTAAATCCTAATCCAGTAATATTCTCGGGCCGATATACCGGCATCGGTAATGGAATCGTGCATTCAAATGGACATCGTTTCCCACCGACAGTGGTGGCGGCAGGAGGCAGGTCGCGGCGAGGGACAATGCCAGGGGATGATATTGCCAATATTTGGCTTGATTCTAGTGCGAATGTGCTCGGCTGTGTGTCGAGGGGTGCGCCCGTTCTCGCACCCCCTTGAAGCGGGGTTGGGTAGGGCGCGTCGGTGTACGTTAGATGCGCGAGCCGATTACCATTTGAATGTCCCTACCGGCGGTCAGCCTTTGTGAGCCCTCGTGACACTGACCGCACCTACCTATCTATCTAAGGGAGAGATTCACCTACCCCCTAGTCACCCCCTTTTTGTCGACGACCGTCTGTTCCACGATGATGCTGCGCCGGGAAGAGTAGTCGTCGAGATTTGTCAACATCTCTTACTTCCACTTAATTTTTTTCCACGATCGTTCCCGTTTGGTCGTCAACCGGTGTCTCTCGTTCGAAAGATCGATCGAATTGGGCGTCGAATCGGGAGGAAAAAAAACTGATCGAATTGGTCGAACTGGTGGTGCGAGCAGTTCACTCCTAAGAAGGTGGACACTTCTAATCGATTGAGTCCAAGGGGCGTTCCGACGCTCAGCCGCGCTTCCCTTTATTTCCTCGCGACCTGACATATTTGTCGTTTCTCTGGCATTGTGTTCAAACGGCGACAGATGATGACGAGAACTGGTAAAGGTTAGCGTGGTCTTGTTGGGAAACATACGAACTGATTTAACCAAACGCCACTCCCCGTCACAAACGTACATTCGAAATCGAGAATACGTTATCCAGGATGACGTATCCTCTGTTTTTAATGTCAGAAGTTATAAATTAAATCTTTGGCTTTTACATATGTATCATTAACTCTTCTGCCAGTGCACGGGTACCCGGGTACCGATTTCGAATTAAAAACGGTAAAAACTTTTATATTTTTATGCGAGTTTCGTGTAATACCACAAATCCTTTGAATAAAGAACAATTTTGCACGGACTTTATCTCGTTTTCACTTTTATATTTTTAGTAGAAAAAGTTGTCAGCACGATAGCGAAAAAGAAAAATTATGCATTGATAGAAGAGTTAAGTCTTGTAGATTCGAATTTTATACAATATTGATTGTACATTTCGTATCATAAACTTGATAATTTTAATTGCTTGTCGATATCTTCTTCTCATCAGTATATATGGACTTTTATGATTATATGGATATTTAAGTATGTGTATTAATTTTGAAGGTTCATCTAAGTGTGTGTACTTTATCCTAAATTCTAAATATAAGTAGGAAAATCTTTATTCTACTTTTTGTAAATGATACATCTTCCAATACAAAAAAGAAATATTAAGAGAAATAATTGGTATACGTATAGTAAAAAATTAGATTGCAGCAAAAGTAAAGTTTCCATTTATGATTTTCATAAATAAGTCAGCTAGAGAGTTTCCATGGTGCGGTCCGCTCACCCTCCGCGTAAAATAATGTCTTACACCCTGCGTGACCGATGCGACAAAACGAATAGGGCGGATGAAGCGTCGGTGCGACAGGTGGCCCGTGAAATCAGTGCACGAGCGCGCCGTTTTCCACGACCCTCGCTCGATGCGCTTCATTAGAAAATTAAGTGCATAATAATTAGAGTCGGGGCGTCGATAGGTCACGTTAAACGTTCCGTCTTACGATTTATCACATCACATAGTCAACTTATTCTTCATACGCGATTTAGTATGATTATCAAGTAAAATATTACATTCATTTTTTGTAATTTATTTTAAAAAATTGGGCCACATGAACATAAATTGAACGATTGTAATTTATAATAATAAGTGTTATAAAGAAAATAGACCGATATTGATATCACAATGGAATCAATTGGTAATTAATTTAATTTGTGATATTACTGTCCCCATTGCAATTTGAGATTACGTTTCATGATTGACAAATAACCCAGAATTGGAAAATGTATAGATATAAATTCACGCAGAAATATTATTAGGCACAAAGATCTAGTTCTAACCGAATGAGGCTCTTTGTTTTAATATATATTTGTGTGTGCAAATATAAATATGAATTGGTATAATTGACATAAATTAGTATAAATTATCGTGCGATAGATTCTTGCTTGGAAAGAAAAATAATTTTGTATTCTTGTATATAAATTGAATTAGTTGAGCAGTATTATTGTTAAGAAAAAGCTCGATTCCGTATTCATCAAAGAATTCGTGCGTGAAATATTTTTCGGTAAGTATAGAACATTTCGTATACAATGCTCGTGCACAATTTGCATACCGATGATCGAGGGGGGTGCTTGCGCGGTTTCGTGCGTTGCGCGGGCGGGCTCGCTGGTGTATTTTAGCATTTCACGTTTGTTTCCATTTAAATGGTAATCGGGTTCATAATGTAATTGTATTCGCCGCGTAAGCCCGGGCTCACCGCAGCGCTACGTCCCGGCCATTGTTTGCATTGTTCTCTTCGCGGCGCGAACAATCCGCGCACCGCGTTGCCTTTCAGCCTCGCGTTTTGGCGAAATCTAAACCCCTCGACCCCCTCTCGCCCGCCACTTGCGCCTGATATTTCACCCCGATGCGAAAACAACGCGTATCTCGCCGACGAATGTCCATCGAATGCTTATTCGATCGGAAATATCCATATATCGATACAGAGAGTTTTTAATCCGCCGATTCAAATATATGCGTAACAGAAAGCACGCACGACACTCTCTAATTTTTAATTGCAACCATTACTAAACTATTTTCAGAGTGAAATAATATGATATATCGTATTTCACACAATTGCACGACGTATTCCTATATTTTATTTATATAATAAAAAATAGCAAAGAAAAAAACGTAAAAAATATTTGTGTAATTATGCGAAACATTCGTTATTACAGATATTAAATAATTGGAAATAGTAAACTTGTAATATACGACATTATTTTTTAACGGTTTTTTTCTCTCGGTGATGTGATTTTTTTTACGTAAATTCATAGAGACGACGTAGATCATCGCGCAACGTTAACCAGCGTTACCTCGCATGGGGGAACGAATCGTTAAACAGCTCACGGAGGACTCGCAGAATCCGTCGAGGTGAAACACGGAGCGACGGCGGTCGGGGTTGAAACGAGGTAGGCGAAGGGGGCGTTATTGTAACGCGAGGGATGTACCCGACAACGTAACATACGCATATATGTATACGCGCGTGCTCTCGCGCAAGTATACGTGTATACATACGTCAGAGTCGCGGTCGCCTTTCTCTCATACATATTCATCAAACGCTAATTAATCATCGCCCGGCACACCCACGGCAAGCTCACCCCCTTGGCAGCCCACGAAGCTGGGTAAAAAAAATGCGAGCGTTGTCACGCAGACACCTCCATATATTACGAGCTACATCCAGATGTCGAAGTCGTCACTATAGTGAGATTTTTGCATGGCTGCACGGAAAAATATTAAACTCGGTAACAAAAGATGTTTGCACTTTCTCTTGAAGTACATTAAAAATAATACTTATAGAAAAAAGGGAATATTTAGCAGTTAGCGTCGATACTTGACACAAGCTAAAATGTCAGAAAGGATGTTATCAAACTTTTGTAAATTCTAGCGAACAAATGGTACTTAAGGGGATTCTAATGCCTAAATTCTAAGCAGAATCGTAAGACTCGTAACATATTCCTGTAAGAATTTTTAAGTGTTTATACCTTTATACTTCTACTAATATACTAATATTTCTTCTTACTAGCCATAAAATTTACAAGAAATAGTAGATATTTACGAATATATATAATCGATACATTTTACGATACATACGCATAAAATTAGAATACTAGTCATAAGTTCTTACAAGTTTTACGAGAACACATTACGAGTCTTACGATTCTGCTTAGAATTGACCCATATAGTTGACAGTTTTACCGATTAAAAGCAATAATTTTCGTAAAGGATTTTTACACACTTTGACAGATTTGGGAATCTTTTTCCACAGAATTAAAGTATACGCATTAATATTAGTCTGATGAGTGGAGTTTATGCTGAGAACAAACAAAATTTTTGAAACTCAGATCTTTATTATTTTTTATTCTAATATCTAAAACCATCAAGTGATAATATTTGCTTATAAAAACTCTGCAATTTACATTTATAAAATTGGAATCCACTCTCCAGACTAGTACATGAAGAATGTCGAGTTCTTAGAATTTAGACTTAGACACCTAATTTAATACGAAAATTCTGTATGAAAATTTATGCGTATATGTGCGTGCGGCATTGCTGTAGTATATAATGTATCAATGTTCTATAAATCGTATGTGTGTAAATCCCATTGAATTGGTAAATCAACGATAACAATCTTTAGTATACTATCATTGATTTACCAATTCAATGGGATTTACACACATACGATATACTCCTATAAGAGTTCGATCTTTAACTTAGGATCTCTTTAAAGTATCCTCCAATCTTTAATCGATGTTTGAAACAGAAATGATCTAAAACAAATTATCATTGTCACAGCGAAACAAAAGAAATTGCATTTAAAGACCCGTCATAAATTTTACTGACATTATCTGGCGTGAGAGGAGTTGAACGGAGATATCAATACGGCGGAAACAATATCGAAATATTCACGAGCACTCCTGCTCGTATAGCTCATAAATATCATGCGGAGCGATCAATCTAAATTGTAATTTTGTAATCCCATTAAGCAGGCGGCCACCTTCGCACGCACTTGCGGGGTCCTTCCGTCGGCCGGCCCTTTTCACACAGACGGGCCGCGTATAATTAGGTATCGTTTATTTTACATCTGAAGGCATCGCACGCTGTTGGGGTGACATCGCCACCACTAGGATATAGTGTATATATGCATCATGGGTCTTTGCACATATACATATAGCTATCGCGATGTGGCAGTGGCTCATAGAACGCTCGACTGCTAATGTGACGCGATCATCGCCATTCAGCCATCGTCCATTGATATTATACGCGCTATGGGGATGCCCGCACCCTTCTCGCCCTTCGGTATTTCCTGCCAACTCTGCTTTCACCGTAGCACCCCTCCTCGGCTCTTCTCGTAGAATAGCACCGCAATTTTCTACGTCACTGTTCGTACATTACGCGATCTCTCGCCCGCGAGATAATGATACGGTCCGATGCTTCATTGACTTATTGATATCGAGGGAGATATATCGTTTTATTCTCATTATTGTGAGAGTTTTCGATGTTATTTCATAAAAATATACATTACTATGTATATGTGTGGCTAAAATGAAAAACAATTGGAACCAATCTTGACTTTAATTTATCGATTACTATCGTTAGATTCACATCTTTTTTTGTAAAAATATCTCTTTATCAAATCGAATTATATACTATAATTTTATGATACCTTGCGACTAAATATTTTAAATAATGATAAAGATAATTTTAAGTAATAATAAGATAATTATTATTCGAGTGTTTTATTTGTTTGATTAGTATAAAAATATCTCTTTAACCTTTCGTCGGGCAGAACTTTGAAAGTACAGTCGATATTTCGAATTCAAAGTTCCTTATTTTTCCAAAAATTCCTTATTTTTGAAAAGTATCGTATACGAAAATACAAGAGAACTCTACCATATACGTAACGTATATTACAATATTTTCTTACATTTTTATATGAGATATTATTTAAAAATACCCTGGTAGATAAATTGAAATCTGTAAAAAATAAGTAAAACACATTCGACTTCTATAACAGTAAAAACTAATTGTTAAAGCTTTCATAATTATATAAGATTTTTATATAGTTCGGAACAACATAAAAATCTGCGCTGAAGCTCTAAAACTCAGGTTGTTGACGGAAGGTGCAAAATTCTATATGGTCGACGGAAGTTTATATATTTCATGATATTTAGCGATTATCATAAAAATTTGAAATAATTATTGAGATAATTATTATTTGAGAAACATTTTTCTTTATGTGATTAATAATATGATAGGTATATCGATACCTATGTTGAACATTAATATATTTATTATTATATATAGTCCGTTGTATAGAACGACTTACAAACGCGAAAAGAATTTGCAAAAAAAGTGAACAAATAATGTATATGACAAGCTCTCATGATTTTGCGCGATAAAAATGCCATTTTTTCCCCTCGCTGACACTTGAAATTTCAAGATTCGAGAATGTGGCGCGTTTGCCGTTTGCTGAAAAACGTGTTGGCGTGTTTTGACTGTCGCCATCAAATCGCAACGGAGCGGCAGATTGCAAACTGACAAATGAGCACGGGGACGCGACGCACGGCAGACATATGGGCTTCATAAAAAAAAAGAGAGATAGGTGGCCTGCAGTCGATCCGAAATTAATGGAGACCAAACACCGCACATTCTGTGTCGCCGCCGTCCCCGCTGTGTGTACACATCGGCGATCGCTATTGTACTTCTGTTATAATGTGTGTACACACCCCCTTTAGCACAATAGAATGATCTATGACCGCTGCAAGTACGAATCAGCAAGTCGGAACATTATCCTACGATTTTTTCCGTTTTCATTCCACCCTTATTATTTGGATCTTTGACGCAGCGCGTTTTCAAATTTTTTGTTAAGAGATACTCTATTAAATCTGAAATTCATTAATTTAAGGTTAGAAGATGTCCAATCTGTGTGAATATACAAGTTATATTTTTCATAATTTTTTGTCATCTTTTTCAGTACTTATTTTGCTTCAGATAAAAAATTTTATAGTTGAGAAAATTTAAAAAAATGTGAGATAAAATATGAATTATACAAGTAAAGTGGAATAAATACGTATAAGTATTTCCTCTATCTAAATATTTAAAAAATATAAACCATTTGCTTTTTTTGAACGTAAAAAATTAAACATATAAATCGTTTACTTTGTTTGAACATAAGAAATTAAGAAAAGTATGAATATCAGCAATAAAACGCACATAATTATACATTTGCATGATTAAATAATTGTTCCTAACTTATGCAAAGAACATATGTTCGACTTTTATTTGTATAAAATATAGTACACGCACTTTGATGTACAAAGTGGAGATTTTCTTGCAAAAAAAATAAGAAAATTTTGCACCTTGCTCGCAGAATATACTCGGAGGGGTGAATTTTCGCGTGCGATCATGTAATTCGGCTGCGTCTAAGCGTGCAAATAATAAAATTGGATTTTGCCATCCCGCCTTGGCGCATACGTGGCGCGTGACTCGGAAGGGTAGGTTTTCAGAAGGTGGACAGGGGTACGGTGGGGTCCGGAGGGACCGCGTGAGCTGGAGAGATCAAAGACGCCCCGCAGCAATTCCGTACCTTCTACGTGACATATTACGTGTAAATTGACGAGGACAGGCACGAGTGGCGCGGTACCATAGCGAACTTTGATCATTTCACCTGTGGGACTTGTACGCCTGCGGCAGTCGCGATAAGGAATACGATCGCTGCCGATAAATTCGCTTTTGGCTCTGACATACTTATAACGATGCTGTTTGATGATACGCGTAAATCGAAAATGTAGTATACGTAACGTCAATATCTAGATTTTTGCCTGTTAACATAATATTTAACGACTTTGGTTTGGCATAAAACTTATTAACTTTTCAGTAGATTTCAGTTTTGTAAAACTTTTAAACTTTTATTTTAAAAAATTAGATGTAAAAAATTATGTTTTTGCTAAATAGTGCTATAAGAGCCGGATTTTGCTCATTATAAATTATAAACTTCTTTGTTTAGCTTCACATAGCTTCACACATAATTTACATAAAGTTCACACATATATATATATACACAACATATATACAAAGAATATATATAGCATATATCTATACATATATAATATTATGTAAATAATTATATATTACAAATATTATACACATATATAATAATTTGTATTCTATTTTAAAATGAATTTATATGTGTGCGGTAAGAAAAATATAATTTCTGCTTATTAAAAATTTTCCGTCGATTTCTTAAGATATATTCGTTATTTCGCTTTCTTTTAATTGAATAAAATCAAGAATTTATGGATGGTATTATATTTAAGAAATTCCGATAACAAATATGCCTTGATTTAATTCTTACTTAACAGTAATCTCATCATAAATAATGAAACCAGAAAATTAACGTTGATTATTTGTTTCGCGAAAAAACAAATGTATGGATATTGAGTTAACGGAAAGTTATATATTTTACCTTTGCAAGTAAGATAGATGATTTTTTATGTTCGTTTGTCACAACTTGCTTTGCACGAAGCACATTGAAAGTACTCGAAGGAATAGTTTCCCTGGTAACAAACGAAAACATTTATACGAACGCAGAGTTATGTCGATATTACTTTGACAAAAGAGGCATAGAATACACTTTCAAACTCCATCTTTTCGCCACTTTTATGACTCAGATATCTCTCTGCAGTGGATAACATTAAAATCCAAGTAGACTGATCTTATCTGCCTGAAAATGCTTGAAGTACCAGTATTCGATACTCGTACTCAATCGGTAATTTGAAAGTATCGAATTTTCAAAGTGGAACATGATTGCGTATTTTAACAAGACATATTATTATAAATATAGAGTGATAATAAGAATGTTTACGTTTTTATTTCATCAAAAGTCGATTCTAGGAGTCTAAATATAACGAGATGATTGACATGACCAACTGTTGGTGCGGTATCACAACGTACCAGTGTTCAATATTGACAAAAATTATGAAGTATTATTTAACAAAAAGAAAATGTAATAAAGAAATAAAAAATTATTTAAGTTAAAAGATATTGATTTCAAATACGGAAATATTGGGAATATTAAAATATAACAGCAGGTATAATTTTAGTAAAATAATATTTAATAAAATTAAACAAGAATATCTGATTAAAACTATTAAATATTGTATAAAGATTTCTTATTTTTATGTAATCATTTTTTTATTGCAATCGTATGACTCTATTTAAAATTTATTAAAAAAAAAGGAAAATTAATATTATAAATATTTGAATTTAATAAAATCATTTATAATATGTTTTTTACAAAAAATATATGCATGTATTGTCAACTAGTACATGATTTCTTTATCGGCTTTGCCTTGGTACAAATTATTTCAAAATAGTCTTGTATGATGGCGGTACTTGTGTACAGGACACTTTTATACTTTTACTTTAAATTATTTCTAAGTATAAAATGTGTTAATAAATTATTAAAAACATTGTATATTGTAATAGGAAATTAAAAATTAACTTTATATTTAATTGTGTGTACTTTGTTTAAAAATTTTCTTGTTAGATAAATATAAGTATAAA
Source organism: Mycetomoellerius zeteki (assembly GCF_001594055.1). NCBI lineage: Eukaryota > Metazoa > Arthropoda > Insecta > Hymenoptera > Formicidae > Mycetomoellerius > Mycetomoellerius zeteki. The sequence continues at coordinate 3,756,890 of NW_017256436.1, forward strand.
TTTTACATTTATAGTTACAATATGTAATATTTGTAAATATTTCGGGGAGATATTATTTTACTAAATTAAGAAATGATTTTTTTTTTTCAGTTTCCCGAACGATTCAAAAAGACTTCTTCGATAATTTTTCATTCTGTAAGTTCTATTTATATTATTTATATGACCAAGATATTAATTAATGTAGGGATATATTACTTAAAATATTTACGACATCATAAAAGTATTTTTATCTTCGATCTTTCCGAATTCATATTCAGCTATAAATTTACTTACTATTGATTTGATATTTCTTATTAAAAAACTTAAGCGTAAAGTATAAGATAAGCAATGTTTGACTACGAATCCTCAACGACAAACCTTTTATATTCATCAAATATACCTTTCTAATAAAATCTATTTACCCTTAGAGAAATTAATATTGAAAGTATTAAATTGGTTATTAATAATTAATTACTTATTTTGAATATTAAAAACACTAACAGCAACGTTTCTAATATTCAAAATAAATAGTTAATTACAAGCTAATTTAATACTTAATTTTAAACTCTAAGAATGAAATGATACATCGATATTAAATCTAATATTGAATCTGATATAATATTAAATTTTTCTAAGGCCAGGTTTATAAAAATTAGCGCTAATTATTACTTGACGCGTGATCTGGGCCGTCAAAATCAAAATGCGTTGTAACCATCCCTAAGTCGCCGTGCCACGTGGAGTTGATGGTCCATCGGATGATTTACGGCACGTCGAGATAATCAGCCCACGAGGGCACGTTCGATAGTGCGCGCGCAAAAAATATGTTGGCATGTTTCGGTCGGCCAACGTATTATTATTAAATATCACGTATTATTTTGCCCTCACGAGGTCAGCGGCGATAATGACGTAGTAACGGCTTGTGGGGTCACGTGTACGGGGGTAAGGCACCACGACGACGGTTTTTATTGGTCGACGCTGCCATCGTACCACCCATAAACGTTATTCTCGTACGTTACGATAACAATTGTGTATTTTCACGCGGGGCAACTAACCGATGTTTGTCAGCGGAGAACGCGCTGATAACGATAACGAGGCGCTCCGTTATACTCGTTCCTCATCGTCATCATTGTCAATCGTTGAAATATATCGATATTTCTGAATTATTTAATAACAATGATGGAAATAAACATTTTCTAAGGAAAAATAATATAAATTTAATTTTCTTTTATAAATATAAATAATATGAATTTATTCTACTTTTTTTTAAGAAATTTTTATTTTTAATGAAAGCTCTTAATAAAAATAAAAGCTAGAGAGATTTTAATTAATTTTTTAATGTTAGAACATCATACATACACACACACACACACACTTTATTTCGCATTTTTTGTGATGTTTTAAATAATCATTTTTTCACTATTTATATAGATATGTAACTTTGAAAAATCAATGTGGATTCAAATAATGATACTTTTTTTCTATGTATACTTCATATATTTACATAATTTAATACATCAACGTTCAATCAATATTGCTGTAGACGTACATTGAAATATTCAGGATCTAACGAGGCAATTATCGTTACGATTAATCTTGTTGATCATTTAATCGAAAGATATCTTACAATCGTGCTAATCACTATGCTAATTTTAATCGCGTTATTTCAGGAATATATTACATTGAGAAAACAATTAAGTATCTTCATAAAAAGGAAGCTATTAGGAACCATCGAATAAATAATTTTTTTTGTGTTAAGTAATATTTTTTGTATCAAAGTATATTTTTATTAGTGAAGAGAATACAATTGATTTATCGAACATAGTATATTAAGGGTACAGTATCTTCGAAGATTCCATGAAACTGAAAAAAAATGTTGATAAAAAAAGAATTTACTCAATACAAGAAAATTATTTATTTGGTGGGTCCTAATAACTTATGTTTGTGCATCAAGATATTTTTTTCTCTCAGTATATGGAATTTTCGGAGAGAGAAAGAGAGAGACACTGTGCCCTTAGTATACAATATTCGATAAATTAGATGTATTTTATCGAGTTGTAAAGGTAGGAATGAGATCGATAGGATACTATATATTTTCATCATAAGATTTTAACAATTTAAAAACATTTGCACATAAAATTATCCACTGATTTATCGATAACTTCTTCGTTTCTTTGCATGTATCAATCGAATTGAGCAATTTTTAATGATTCGATCGATTTTAATGAGTTGTAAACATCAAGAAAAATACGCCATCTCGCTTCTTATAATTAAGATTTTAAAAATCGTTTTACTTATTATGTACTATCTGTATTTTTTATATTTATATTTATTTATTAAAGAACAACGTATTCTTATATGTATTAAGAAATGCATTCTTCTTTACCAAATAAATAAAAAAAGTTACTATATAATCTAAATTCCTTAATCTGTATATACATTCCCAAGCAGCAAAGCAGGGTATTTTGACCAAATCAAAGTCAGGTCGCCCTAATGAAGTAAAAAATTACCAGTTCTTGACATAAAAAATGTCTTAAAAGTCAAATATCGTTTGAAGTTTTGTTTACAGGTCGAAAATTACGAAGTTTAAATCTACGAAATGCCTTTAAAGTTCAGTGACTTTAAAGTTATACATTAGCTTATAAATGACCAAATTTTTATTAAATATGCGCCTTCAAAATCAATTTAACTTAGATAAGTCAAAATTAGAATTTCGTTTGAAGGAAATATGACCTGGTTGTATTACTTAATTTCAACCTCATAGGCGATATGACTTAATTGGTTAGAATTATCTAATTTTTGCCTTAGATAAAAGTCCTTTGTATTTAACTTGACTAATAAGAACTATTTAAGGTACGAAATAAACCTCACGATCGGCGCGTGTTGGAAGCTAACTACAAAGTTGAGATTACCACGGAAAATGACCTGTGAAGGAAATTGATCCAAGATTAGGTCGAAATGCCCAGCAAAATTGTCCTGAAGGATAATTATTAGTCTTAGACCTTATTGAAATTTGCCATCTATTATTATTGTGTCAACTTCTGTTTGCTGCGCAAATTTCATAAGATCTTTGTTCATGACATTAGCTATTTCCTACTCAATTGGTCTGTTTCCTGCACTAGACTGCACTAGAACTCTTTCTCACTTTCGACAAATATCAAACATACATCTTTCTCACTTTAAGTTCCAAAAGTGTACACTAGTTCATCCATGGAAAACAGATCTCATATTGACTAAAGAAGTCTCGAAAGATCGTTCGATCATGGAGAACGCGTTTTTCTTTCTGCGTAACATTTTGGTTATGTATCGATTTTGATATCGATCCAGAGATCTCGACTTTGAAATCGATCTAACTTATAAATAGGGAAATTGGACTTGTTAGTCAGAATGATCTTATTGAAAGATAAGTCCGCCCTCAAAGTCAACGATTTGGAAGTAAAAATGCCCTGATTAAGGAAATTTGCCCTCAAAGTTAGGCATTTGACCTTCACAATAAAGAAATTCGACCTACAGATCGAAATTCAAACGAAAACGTTAAATCAGCCATTATTACGAGAATTGTTCTGTTCGCCATGATATATTAAAATGCTTTCCAAAATTATGCATTATAAAATAAATCATATTATATCTCTCGGAATGATCAAAAATTGAAAAAAATATCTATTTCACTACTCTGTTAACCTAAATGCGAGATTAAAATATTTTTATTGTTCTTCTCTAAGTGCAAAACATATTGTTGTCAACTAATTAACGATTAATTAATTATTGTTTAAATTATTTATTTTTAAAGGCGCGTTGGTTTTAGCGAAACAAAATAAAAATCTGTACAGAAAACCTTCTTTTGCATTTATATTTCTGTCATATATCACGATATTCAGTTTCAAAATCGGAGATGGATTCTTAATATTTTATTCCAACCTTCTATGGATAGTTGGAACCATATCACACGTATGTTATATGGCTGTGGCATGGTTATCCGTCTAGACATATTAATATGGAAATGTGCAGCGCTGCCATCTCTAGATATCTTGACGACCTGAATCGCTAAGAAAAGATCGAGAGGGCACAAGTTAGTCAGAATTAGATAAAAATTATCAAAATATTATCGATATTCGACCTTCTGCTAGGTTCATTTGTCCAAATCCGACTATGACTTATAGGACGAAGTGCTTTCCATTACCTAATTAATACCATCAAATTACTCATTTCATTCCTCACTTACGTCAGATCGACGTTGATTCGACGTTCATCAGGTCCAATAGACTTTCGGACTTATCTGGAGGTCGAATGAACATATTTTCGACTAGTTTTGCTGCTTGGGTTACCTCTCATAATTATTCAAATATTTATATTTTACTCCAAACGATAAATATTTATACCCTATTGCAATTTTAAAAGCTTATTTGTACTTCAATTTTAAAAGTATGCTCCATACTTATACTTAGCACATATAACACTTTATTAGAATAATTGATACTACTTTTATTGTACATTGGTTGTACTATTCTAAATTTAAATTATTAGGAAATTCATTGTTCATTGAACTATCTTTAAATTGATATTATATTGGGTACTTCCTATTATTTAATTTTTTATTATAATGTATTGTAATTATTACCACTTATTAATATTTATTATAATTATGGATCATTATTATTTATAATTATATACAATATGTAATAGAAAAACAAAATGATGGAAAATACTTGATATAATATTGATTTAAGGATAGTTGCTCACTTAGCACACTTTATTCGATAAACGTCCTTAGGACGTAGACATCCTCTGAACGTCTTTAGGATGTCTCTTGGACGTTTGTATTATAAGGGTGTAGATAATTCGATGAACATTGCCTAATTTAAATTTAAAATACGTGTACGATTACAATCAATATACAATACAAGTAGTGTCAACTATTCTATGTTAATAATAATATGAAATACTTATTCAGCAAATAAGTTGACATTATCTGTCGTCATTTTAATGTTAAAATGATAACAAATAACATTAATTTATTCACTGAATACTTTAAAAAAATCGGAGTTAAATTATAAAATATCTGTTATTCAATTAATTATGAGCGGTAATGTATATATACAGGGTAGGGCAATAATGACATTATTACCTTAAATATCTTTGAATCTATACGGTCCAGAAGAAGATTCGTGTAACCAAAATTGCACGGTACAAAGCAGACTATCATATGGCGATAATAATTTTTGTCGAGGTAGAGGCGTATCGAAGATATCAAGGTCATCTTTATTTTTTTAAATGGGTTCAGTATGCTTTTTTTCCATAATATGATAGAGAAACTCAAAACAAGTTCAGAACTCATGACACAAGATTATCAAACAAGATTAAAACTAAAAAGTGATAAAAAATACTAAATAAAACTTATATATTACTTTATACATATGTATTATGTGACATTTTATTTTTTACATTTTATTATTAATTGGCATATTAAATGATGTCCATAAAAGGTACTTAAAGTGATCAAATTGCTATCAATGCAGTAATAGATTTTTCTGATCAATTTACTCTTCTAATAACGTGAGAAATTATTGACACACACTACAATAATTCGTTGTTGCATTTCTTGGGGTGTAGTTGGTTCTTCTTTGTAGACCATGTTGTTTAGGGTTTCCAATTAAAAAGAATCTAATGTTAAGTCTGATGAATGAGTTGACCACTATACGACTCCCACGTCCAACTTAGTTTTTGAAAATTTTTTATTCAGTTTAGTTTTCGTAAATCGCGACTAATGAAAAATGAGCCGAATATCCATTGTACTGGTACCACATTGTTATGTGATTAAAGACAAATTTTCTAACAAAAGATCCAATATGTGTTCAAGAAATTTGGCGTAGCTGTTATCATTTAAATGTTTATCGATAAAATAAGGATTATAATTTTGTTAAATAATGATACTGCGCTGTACATTCAGAGACTATTATCTCTGGTGTTTGAGGTGCCGCAGCCAATAAGGATTTTCCACTGATGCTTACAAATATTATTCAAATTAATTTTATTAATCATTTCGTGAACGAATTTTATTTTATGTTAAACTATTATTTATGTAGTATAATTATGTAGAATAATTATCATTTCTCCTAGATAGCACAGAGAGTTCAAAAGAATTTAAAAAGTATTCAGTCGAATGTCATCAATTTTGAGCTCATTTTCAGATGCAAAAAGAATTCTTTTTCTGAAAAGAAAATTTTTCTGAAAGCATCTGAAAATGAATTCAAAATTGATATATCACTGAATTCTTTTTGAAACTCTTTGTGCTATCTGGGTTGCCATGTTTTCTTAAAATCAGTAGTACTTCAAACATTGTATCGAAAAGCCGATTTCTTCTGGACGTTAAAATTAAGTTTATAATATAAAACATAATGTATAGATATTATCTTGTACCTGCATACCTTAAATTTAAAAGTTAGCCTACAAAAAAATACCTAGGTACATTTCTCTCGCGTAGATTAACTCTCGACTGAAACACATTGACAGGGTTATAGCTACTCTTAAATATGTCAGCAACTTCTTCAAATCTAGGCGATGCGGGATATATGTGTATTACAGCGCGATCTCTAAATTCAAGCATAAAATATTTATCTCATATTAACTCATGGGGGGGGGGGGGGCACTATCCATTAATTTTTATTAATAGTAAATTAATAGTAAAGAAAAAGAGTCTCTGACAGATTGATGAACTGTCTCTATCTCTTTCTCTCTTTTATTTCTATTATTACTTCAAATGAATTTCACGAAAAGAAATTTTAGAAAAATTTTTGAAAAATCACGTGAAATATTTTTTTGTTATCATTTAAGTATGCACACGCATACGTCTTGTATTTGACTAAATTTATTATGTTTAGACCCGGACTGAACGAACAGCAATTGGTTTTTGATACTGATTCTACATACGTGACGAATGATTCACGGAAAACGCGAGATTTCGAGAGGCTATGTTGGTCGTTACTGGGGTTCAACGTTCACTCTGCGCAAGGACGTGACTGCTGTCGTTAGCAGCGACATCGGAGATACGCGCGAAAAAAAAGTTGAAACGTGAAAACACTAGTATTTTTTGTCGGAAAGAGCCAGCCTAATGAGCCGCTTAACACGCGAAAAAATGATAAGGCCGGGTCCTTGACAGTTGGCACTTAAACGAGCCCCGATAAGCAAACGACGCGACGCCAATGTTGCTTTCCGGTATCGAAACGATCTTAACCCTGAGTCGCATAAGCGAGTAAACACGCCGCGTATGCAATTTTCGAAAATTGCAAGAAACAGGAAGAGCTGTTTTTTAAGTCGATAATCGAGAGATAGTGTAATGTTTGCCGTCACGTGAAATATTTTCAACATTCATTTTGCGTGATAGTTCATCACATGATGAAGTTTTAGAACGCACGAGTTAGACGCTTAAATGTTGTCATTAGCACTAATTTTCTGTGCTTAAAGACCACTTTAATTGAATCTTATCGCGTGCACGTGCCTAGGTAGTACTTGCTAGTTCTACTCTTCATATCGACGCATCTTTTTTGTCATTTAAAAAAGGTAAATTCCCGAACTAATATCTTCTCAAACGATCTAAACGTAAAGATACTGTTAATTATAACTTTTAACTGACGATAAGATATTAGCATTCTTTCGCGTTATAAATAAGTTAGACATTAGAGTAAACTTTTAATTAACCAACTAAAGACTTGGATGCTCGAAAATGTCGAGTGTTCATTTTGGTCATCGTGAACTTCGTACCCAATGACGGTACGCTCGTAACGCACCGGCTTCGACTCTGTGCGCACTTATTCCGCTCGAGTGACGATTCGACTCGGTAATGATTGTGCGCAGCGATTACGCAACGGGGGTAGAGAGACTCGAGGGCCCGCGCACGATCGTTGAGTAAGAGACGAGGTGAAGGTGAGCGGTGAAGCCGAGAGTAGTAGCAGCAGCGCGCGGCCGAGCATACGCGGGAAGGGTAAACTGCAGCTGATCGCTCGCCTCTACCACGGGCGAGAGAATACTTAGGATCAACGACCGGAACCGCATCGTGATCTCGCGAAGCGGGGCAGAAGGCAGAATTTCCCTTTCATCGCGAAGCGCCCGGCTCTCGTGTGCTCGCTCTCGCGTAAGCCGCGGTTTGTTAGATAATGCGCGCGCTACTTACCTACACGA
>NW_017256436.1:3765074-3805917 GCF_001594055.1 Mycetomoellerius zeteki
TCACGAATACAGGATTCAGCTGATACACGGAAAGAATGATTTTGCTGAAATATCTAAAAATTTAACTAGCTCTGAAAATAATTTTGTTTGGACCACCAAAATAAATATATAGGATGCTTATAAGGGGATGCTGGAGTGATCAAATTATCACATTACAGTTGTATAAAAATCTTCGAATTGACTGAACGGAATAAAAAAACCTTTTACAGGATTAAAGTAGACGCAAAATTAGGAGGTGGTGCAGTGGATTTTATATTAAAATCGAAAGAACGTTAAAAAATTTTTTAACTTTTTTTCGATTTTAGTACAAGATCCACCTCCTAATTTTATGTCTACTTTAATCCTGTAAAAGGTTTTTTTATTCCGTTCAGTCAATTCGAAGATTTTTATACGACTGTAATGTAATAATTTGGTCATTCCAGCATCCTCTTAAACTGGTTGCTAAAATGTTAAAATTTTTTGTAAGCATTGCCATCAACGTTCAAACATTCTACATAATTATTTTGATGATTCAACGAAACTATTTCAGTATCTAGCTAAATTGCAATGAAATATCATCGATCAATCATTTACATCACTTGTAATTATATCTATTGATGATTCTATTTTTGATAAAAGATGTTTTAGAAGAAATACCTATCTACTTGTTAGAATTTTAATTTGCCCCCCCCTCCCCAGTATCGCAATTAAGAATGAAACTCTTATTTCTTTCACTAAGAATATACATTTTTGCTTTTCAAAAATTATTCTAAACAAAAACAGAAATTTCTAGTTGGTTGTAATAAGGGTGAAAGAATAATGTATGTGTGACACAGAATAAGATGTGGATATATACTTCTATGTATAATCCACACAATTATATTTAAACATCAAGGACGATCGAAGTGACGATGACGCGTCGTAACTGCATCCGATTAGCAGTAGCTACATCAGGGAATACCTCAGAATTTATGTCGAAATCCTGGCCAGTGCTGACTCGTCACACTGGATTCGCTCACGAACGTGCGCCTACACTGCACGGGGAGGAGAGGCAACACGTGGGCACGGAGTGGGTCTTGTAAAAGTAGGTGTGCTAGCATGCACGTAGGGGGTTTTACGAGGAAACGACAAGAATCGTAACCCACTTCGATTGAAGCAAAGTGGACGTGAGCGATTCGAATGTGGGGGGGGGGAGGGTAAATGAAGGAGGAAAGGTGGTCTCAGTTCTTTGGAATTTGTATGGTCATCGTTTACGTGAACGAACATTCTCGGAATAATTACATTGGACATACGGAACGGTTAAATTTTGCCAACTTTCCATTTCAATGTGAATCCAAGGCTTCCAAGGAATTCGATTGACCTACATCTGTCTCTGATTGATGCATATAAAAAAATGTTATGTGACAAGATTAGTAATTATTAATAATTATTATTTGTTTTACAAAATATTGCTTAAAAATTGAAGAAAAAGGAATATGATGAGAATCAATAAAATTGAGTTTTATTAATTTTTATTTTATCATCTGTCAAATAAAAAAAAAAGAGATAGGGTTCGTCATTTAAAAATAACTCTACCGTAAAATGTATCTATCATTTTAAAATATCTCTAATTCATTTGATATTAATTAATTTGGTTCTTCAAGTGGGTTTTACATCTTGACTTATTTTCTTTTGGTATTTTTCTCTTATACAAATTGAAGAATCTCGACAAAAAACCATAGGTTCTTTTAAAAGGAAATTTAATTTTAATTATCGCATAAATAAACGGTGTATCGCATATTTATAATTGCATAAATGTGTGTGCCACAGTTGGTTTGCTCTAAAATTCATCAGTTTTTGTCCAAAAATTCCTGAATTTATTGGACATCGCTTGCACATAATGACCGGATGGATTCGCTATCGATGCCTTGGGTCAAGGCGTAACGTGAAGATACAAGTGCAGACGTGATAAAAGTATAGCGATATAAGAGAATAGTGTAGAGGATTAATTGTGTTCAGGCTGAAAGTTATCATGCGCTGTGGATAAGGGTTATCGAAGTATGAGACTATCATTTCATTTTTCATCTATAAAATACCGTTGCATCTTTGTGACTGTTTTCCTTATGCAAACCAAATGCATTACATACCTCTGAGATATCAGCATGCACTTAATCATATACGTCAATTATATGTAATTATTAATAAGATTATTCTTTTATGAATATATAACGTACTGCAAAGATTTCATTACTTCTCATTTAAATGACAGAATAATGGATATTGCTCGAAACTATATGTAGTTTAATGTTAATATAAATAAGTCTAAAATAAATAAGCCTAAAAGAATATTTTTTTGAATAAGGGAGATCCGATCAGTCAAAGGCGCGTCTCAGACCGAGCGATAAACCAAAAGACGACAGCTCATACTCGAATCCTTAATTAGCAGACTAAGATAATAGAGGTTTACGAGCACAAGCTAGATGTTAAAATTTACTTTATTATAATTTCAATATAAACATTGTAATAATAAACGCTTCGACCTATATTAGACCATCTTAATATTGGATTAGAAAACAATTAGAATAAATTAAATAAAATTTAATGAGTTGCAAGTAAAATACTGTGGCAAATTAAATTTCTTGGTGTATAATCGGCATACGTTATCAAGTCATCAACATCGTAAAATAGTATATTGAAAAATTAATTAGTACTTGTCAAAATTGGATTTTGCGACTCATAACATTTTTTTTTTGTAAATTGTAAGTTATGACTATATTAGCTAGGATATCTTTGTAAGAATTTGAAAAAAATGAACATAATTTATTATAAAAAATGATATGGTAACTATATGTTTGTCGCTTGTTTGTTTCTTTTAAAATATTTTACATACGATAATATTTTATTTTACTCTTGCGACCTACTAAATTTTATTTAATTCATTCTAATTATTTTATAATCTGACATTGAAGTGGTCTAATATAGCTCGAAACGTTTGTGATTAAAAATGTTTTTGTTAATCTTTAATATATACAGTAATTTTTCGATTCTTTATTACACGGAGAGAATTTTTTATTATATTTCACCTCAAAATTCACCATGTTTACTACAAAATTTACCATATTTAGTGATAAACGTGTAGCAATTTAGCAACCTATTAAATATTATCGTAAAGATATTTTTGAAATGTACAAAGGACATTGAGCGACAGTAAGCGACTTTAGTGTGTTGTTTAAGGTTCTATATACTAAAAAAGCTGCACAACGATATCGTTACATCAGTCATTAAGAGTCACAGAATAAGCCTCTTAGTAAGATAATGTCATCGAATAATCAATCAATTACCATGTTGATAAAATTTTCAGAAACGTTTAAGTCAAATTGAAAATATCATAATGTATTGTAAAATATATATTAGATATTTTATATGTTTATGACTGCTTGGTATCTATTCTATTTAAAACAATAAAGAATCATAAACTATTTAATATAATTTAAAATTGTTGAAATTTTACTATGTTTTTTAATAAAATAAATTAAACTTATTTTATACTTTATTATGGAAATATTAATACTTATATCAGAAAGAATCACATAAAATTCTTTGAAACATCATGTTCCACGATGTAGATAATATATGATCAGTTAAAATTTAATATTATATTTATTATTATATGTAATATATTATACTTATATGTAATATATTATACGTTAGTGATAACGGAAAATATATCGTAAGTAAAAATAATTTAACAGACCGTTCTTCATAAATAGATTGATTTTGCTAAAATATCTAAAAATTTAGCTATATAGATACAGACCTAAAAATAATTTTGTTAGATTATCAAAATAATTATGTAGGACGCTCAAGTCGTCACAAATTTTTACGGCAACGCTCATTATGCTTGAACTACATAATTATTTTGATCTGACAAAATTATTTACAGATCTGTATTTAATTATATTTTCAGATATTTCAGCAAAATCATTCTTTCCATGCAGGGCTCGACATTTTTATTTTCGCGTGTGCGCGTTATAATTATGATGTAGATTAATGTCGCGTGCGACATACTGTATCACAGATAATATATCCTGACGCACATACATTTTTTAACGGAAATCTCGTAAACGATATTGTCGAAGTGTTATTGTATTGTGTTATTGTATAATAACGTACGTTGGGAGTTCCGTGAAGTTCGCACCCGACTTTAACGAAAAAAAATTTTAATGGGTGTTTCTTATATGATTTTTCATGCAGAAGATTGTAGTAATCATTAATTCGTTTGTAGTTGTAAAATAAGGAAGATATCAAATTTTAAAAAACCGGTTGGAATTTTTTTTTAGATAGAAGAATATCGGCACCACATTTATATATGCAATCGTTTGTAGTTCCAACATTTTCGTTTGTAGTTCGAAAATAAGGAAAATATCAGATTTTAAAAAACTGGTTGGAATTTTTTTTTAGATAGAAGAAAATCGACACCACATTTATATATGCAATCGTTTGTAGTTGTTTGTAGTTCAAACATTTTCATTTGTAATTCGAAAATAAGAAAGATATCAGATTTTAAAAAATGCTCTCTGACCTCATGCGCATGCGCATGAGGTCAGAGAGCATGAAAGAGGCATACTTGTAGCACTGTATGTAGTCGGTATGACAGATTTCCTAACTTACATAGTCGTCAACTTTAAAGCTAAATATCTCGGTTCGCGGAGCAGAGCGACACTTTTTTGTGCCAGATTTCTTCATTTCGTACAAAAACGCGTCGAATGAGCCTAATTTTATTAAAATCGGTGAGATCGGCCGTCTCCTCCATAATTACTATTTAATTATGGAGAAATGGTGCAACTACGAACGAATAGAAAATTACTGCAAACAACTACAAACGATTGCATATATAAATGTGGTGCTGATTTTCTTTTATTTAAAAAAAAATTCCAACTGGTTTTTTTTAAATCTGATATCTTCCTTATTTTCGAACTACAAACGAAAATGTTGGAATTACAAACAACTACAAACGATTGCATATATAAATGTGGTGCCGATTTTCTTCTATCTATAAAAAAAAATTCCAACCGGTTTTTTTAAATTTGATATCTTCCTTGTTTTACAACTACAAATGAATTAATGATTACCACAATCATCTACATGAAAAAATGGGTATAAGAAACACCCATTAAAATTTTTTTTCGTTAAAGTCGGGTGCCAACTTCACGGAACTTACGTTAGGGCTACATTAAACTGATACCACGGATTATCGCAATGCCAGGAAAATATAGTATAGTGCATTGGAATAACACCAGAGAAACATCGAATTATTATCATCAGTATATATCTCATTGACTAAAAAATAGAATAAAGAACACAATAGTTTTAATTAGCAAAAAACTAAAACATGAATATAATAGAAATTAAATTTGACTAGTGTATGAATTTAATTGTGTCTTGTTTTATCATTTTTAAATAAGATATTATATTTGCCTAATTTTTTGCTTTTTGCATTCAGAATTAGAAAAAAGTTTAGTATATGTTATCACTTCAAACGTTTCGATATTATTATAACTCAATATTTTATAATATGTATTGATAACATTTCGTGAAAGGAATTCTGAGCGATATATTTTTTCCTTTACATACTTTTAAATAGATTATTTCTGAATTCACTGCTACGACATGCGAATAATTATTAGATATCGAAATTTTATCATCATGAGAGGAGATCGAATACGCGACGATCGTACTTTGACGTCGGTTCACGATAATTCTGCAATCATTACGCACGTTGCGTGATCTCGATGGAAGAAAGGGAGTTCAGAGGCGACGAGTCTTTATCGGTAGGGGTTCGGGACGGTGCGGGGTGCACTCGTATGATGCAGGGGTAATGGGCAAAGTGGAAAACAGCAATAACAACGATCCACGCGGACCCCCTGCGATGCCTATCGCTCATTTCCATTGCGTCAGTAGCTTCCAGTAATAACGCGACCCCCCGTGGGTTATCATTCTGTATTTTTGCTCTTTTTCGCTTTCTTCGACGTTCTTAATCGCGCGAGATGTCTCCCTTCCTTTCCTCGTTGCCTGTTGTCTCGTTGCCGTGGTCGTCAGCGATAACTCGCATGATAAAGCCGTCAGCGACGAGAAGTCGTTCAGCGACGAAGGCAATCGTACTGCGTTGAGGGACCCCGTGGTGCCCCTCCTCGAACCAATTTTTATTTTTGTACGCCGCATGGCGATCCCTTTGTATATGCTGTCAGTTGCGCGCATCGATGTCCCTGGAAAATATTCCTTCAGATTACATCAGCCATCCATTTCACATCCGGGAGACACATTCGCGACACAGTTCAAATCGGCTGAACGAGAGATTTTGTGAATACGAAATAAAATGTAGCGTCTATAATACGATATGTTTTGATCAATGACCGTGTTCAGCAAAATGTTAATTTGCAACTGTTGGAAATCTTCCCGTTGATTGGATTATACTTTTAGATCTTGAGGAATAGTTCGAGCTCAGTGAAGAAAAGTTTTCGGAAGTATATTGTATTTTTCCAACAAAAGTGGGGGTAGGATTATGAATTATTTAATTTAATCTGCCATAACACATGATTTGTCATTATGTCGTATTTTACTTGTTTGCTTTAATTCAGCATGATTCAGAACATCCTCGGTAGGTATAAGCGATGCAAGAAATGAAAGAGATATCTAATGCAATTCTTAAAATATTTCGTTTCACGTGTAAGTTTTTTGTGGTTGATTCTGTAATTCTAAAAATCATCGCGAATAAATTTCTAAATGTAAGCTCGTAAATCGTATAAAATTTATGTAAGTGTCACAGTTTTATGATAAAATAGAATAATTATACTTTAATCAATTTCTTAGACGTTTGTATATAGACAGATATGTATATATGTATATTTGACGAGTCTCATACGTGAATTACCTGCGACTAAAAAGATCAGATACATGCGTGTCCGTTTATTTTACAATAATATTAACTGCAGGATTATATCATATATTCCAAGATTATGTTGACATGGAATTTTTACGTATTATTTACGTTAAGGTTATATCTTATTCATGTAGATAATGCAAGCAATGTAAAATTTGTAAGTTATTATAAATTGGATAACACAATACTGAAAGAAGTAATTCATTTTTATATGATTGTTAATATATGATTTCAGTATTGATAAATAAAAATATGTAAAAAGAGATAGAAGTTTTAGTGCACTCGATAAGGGCAACGATAAAGAAAATACGCTTCGATAATCTATAGACTGTTTATAGGTGACATGTAAAACATAATTTACATAATTTACATTGTATATGTATACACTTAGATGTAAATTATTATATTTTACGCGTAAACACACAATCTTGATTAATTGTTTATGGTGTAAAATTACTTTATTCTGTCATGAAATATTGAATAATTTGGCTGAGACAAAATGGTATTTTGAAAGATCAGTAGTGGTCCACGTTCAATCTATAACGGATTGATTGCAACAGTATTTATCCGTTGAAAACAATCGTGGAAAATAACTGTCGAAAACATTAAAATGATTTTCAATTAGATTCTTTTTTGTAGGAATTATTATAGTAAACATATTTAGTAAATGGAACAAATACAATATGTGTGTGATAATTGATTTCACGAGAATGTATGTATTAACTTTTTATGATATTTTTAAACACTATCTGTCCAGATACATTTGAATAAATTCACAATTTTGCGTCATTTTAATTCTAGGAGTCGAACAGAATTGATCGAATGGAATATTCTTGACCCTTGCCCCTAATGAGCTCATTACGCACAGCTTAAGAGACAATATAATTAACAGATATATGCTTTCCATCGGCAGACACGACATCCTTTAACCTTCCGATGATTCCATATTCGTAAAATATGTGCATAAGCATTTGTATATATCAGTGTATAAGTTATTTTATTACATCAGTTGCTCGATTCGTTTTATTCAAGACAGAAACAACTGCTGCGTGTTAATTTTCTTCGACATAGCGTCTACAAATATTGATTAGAGAATTTTTTTTTCACTGCATAGTAAATCATGATACTTATTTTTTTCGTTCTTTGTAATGCTAACGAGGCGGCACAAATCACACGTATATTATGTAACTAGACCAGTTTGTTATGTATGCAACCTAGTGACATGTGCTATGAATACTCTAATGCTATGCATGACTTTACGTACATTGTTGTAACTGATAATCATCCGAGTCGTCAAATCATGAACTTTGTAGCACCTTCATAGAATTACCTATTCTACTTTTTAATTTAGCCCAGAAAAATTATTTTTATGATTTTTATTTTTATATATTTATTAATATTTTGTTTTATTTGTTCAAATATACAACATGATTTACATCAATTCTTTTATTATCTATATGGTTAAAATACTAAACACAGTGCACAGAAAAAAGTTTGTGCATTTTTACGTGAACTCTTCTCGCATGTCTCTTTTGCACTCGATATGCTGTGGATATTTTTCTTATCTTTCCTATTTATAATCGCTTTTGTCTGATTTCTCTTGGTCAGCATTTCTGGGATCTTCGAGAAGGAAATCGCGAGACGGATGCAACGAGCACGAGCTCGGTCATTCGGTCACTCGTAGTACATACGGCTGCGTACGCTAATATTAGCAGCGCAACATGGTAACCGCGCATCAAGCTTATTCCTGGCCTAGCAGCCAGCTGCTTGGCTAGCCAGAGTCAAGGTTACGGCATTAGTAGCGACTTGTCGATGTTATGGTTGTAGATATCACGCATACGGCCGCGTAATCATCGATTGCATCGGGTTGCCCTTTCTGGATATAAGAGTTCGAACGAAGCGATACTCAATTAGATAGTAGAGTCGTTTCAATCAGACAGTGGGATGCGCTGCAGTGACTAAGAAATTTGCAACAGTATTAGTAAAAAGACATATTGATTTGCTTCTTATTTTTTGGTACATATTATCTCCGATACATTTTATCTCGTGTTACCAGGGTTTTTTAAAAGTTGAAGAGATAATGTGTCGAGAAGACTGAAAAAATGTAATCTTCCCAATACATACGACTTTTTCTTTTCTATCTTGGTTACAGTATTTATCTGTTTGTATATATTGTATCAGTAATGAACAGAATTAAAGATAGAGTATATTTCTATAAACAGATACTGTAAAGTGCCGCGACTGTGGAGGATTCCATAGCGGAAACGTCATCGCGACCCGCCATTTTGACGATGACGGCGCCGACGACGACGGCCTTGGCCTTCGTTTTCGAACAAAATACCATACGCCGTCGCCTAAAGCGAATCGCATGTACGAGCCAACCCACTTCGATTGGGGCGGTCGCGTATGTGGAGCATGCGTTCACGGTAAAAGTGACACGACAACGTTACGTTATGTGCCCCGTTATGGCGCACGCTACAAACCGGGATGCCGGTTTGTACTTCGTTTATCCGCTAACTTAAGGCCAAGGTAGTGAGCACGTTACTTTCACCTATTATGTCGATTCCTCGCGATGCCGACGGTTTCTCGAAACTTCCTCCCCACCCCCCCGCCCTCCCTCGCCGTTCCCTTTCTATCGTTAGTATGCCGTATTAGACACGGATCCTGTTCTTGTTGATTTTTTATTAGAAAAAATCCCAACTCTAGTTCGGTTGCCGTCCAAGGTTCAACAGTGGTCCACGAGATGACATTCGACGTTTGATATTAATTTCGTGTTAATTAGGTATTTTTAACAAAATTCGAATACCAAATTGTAAATGATTATTAAGAAACTCTCAGTAAATCCTATCTATTATGCTTACGAATGCCATAGTTTACTGAATCATAAAAAATCAATGATTGCCTTCTCCGTTTCTAACAAGATAGTCATTGCGGAAATATTTTTTGAGCGATTCTCAGAGTCATTTTTCATGTCTTTAGCATAACATTTACATGATTTTGCATTATTATTGTTAGAGATAATTGAATGTTTTTTCTTTCATTATTATAGAATGTATTATAGACTAGTTATTACGTACTAATTTATTTTACACCTATTAATCTACTCATATATAATATGAAACCAACTTTCCTAATATGAGCATTTGTAATATTGTAATTGCGACGAATATTTTCATTCAAAATAAATACCTTGCCATCGATAATACATATAATAGCTGTATTAGGAGTTTAGTTCACATTGGAAAAACTTTAATAAATTTATTTACTAGCACCATGTTTCCATATAATATCTCAATAATTACTGTGTGTTTAATTGTTATGTTATAGTATTTAAAAATTAATTAATTAATTAATTAACATTATTCGTAAAACGTAGAATATTACATCAGGCCTGTAATTGTTCTTGTTGCATAATTAAATATAACATAAGACATATTTACACGCAAGACGAGTTTTTACAGGATATTGAAAAAAAAAAGATATACATTGCTAATAAAGTCGCTCACATCTCTCGGTTCCTGAAACAATTTCCGTTTCAATAGTTATTTTAAAGATTATCTAGGATTATACTGCGACTACTTGATAAGTAAAGCCTTGTGCACTATAATAATTAATTTTTATCTAAAAACAATGTACAAAAGATCGAAGTTGTCTCTCTAAATGTACTGATAAAACGTTCATAAAGATAGTAGTTATTTCTGGTTTTAAAATTAAAAATTATTATTTTACAATTTTACACACATAACGAACGAAACTGAATGTTATATTGTATTATTTACGTCCACAACATATGTATGTCCTGTAGAATTATTTCTTTAAATGAATTATTAATTCTTGATTCTGAAACTAATTTTTATTGTCAAATTAGAGATGTGTTTATAATATTTTTTTTTTTATAAATTTATTAGAATTCGTAGTTTAAAGGCAATCAATATCGAGCTCAAACAAGAGATACGCTTCCATAAAGACTTTACGGTGTCTCGTGAATAAACATCTAAGCGTGTTATCGAGTAAATTTAATCTTCTTCATTATCTTTTAATGATGTTACCGCGCGCAAACTTGTTTATGTATTAAACTAAACGAAGGAAGTTTCTTTACAGCTTGCGGTAATGGAAAATTTTTCTTTCGTGGAAGAATGTATTTGAAAATAAAAAAAGTAGATTCTGAAATGAATTGTAAAATCAATTTTTTCCAAATTCCAACCATATGTATATGTATATATATTTTCAGTATTATATGTATACATATCATATATCATATGTATGTACATTGATATCAATAATTTCATTTAGGGGAGAGTTGTCGAATTCGTACTGGTCGCCTAAATCGTACCTCATCAATATTTTATATTATTAGTTAATATAGGCAATATTTAGTAACAATAATACAAAATATATGAGAAATGAGTAATATAGACAAAAATATAATAGCCTACATCTTGTTTTATGGATGTTAGCGGCGTTTTAAAAAATCAGGTACATCTGATATTAATTTTTAATCAACTTATGTAGCTGATAACAACCCGATCATCCAATTTTATTATAAATTTTTGTATTTTTATAAAAGAAGATTTATTGTAGAGTATTTTACATTCACTGTATATACATATTTGCAACTACTGTAAAGATTAAATCGATATTTTTACAAAATTCATCAAGTTTCCTAAATCGTACCATCAAAAGATAAGGTTGATAACTGATAATAATAAAACTAATAATTGATATCAATGTAAATATCAAATGCAAAAATATATTTAAGCAAATTTTGTTTGGTGTAATTTGTATTTTTATTATTGTTATTTAATAATTATAAAATATTTCCTTCAATAAATTATTAAAATTAGGTATTAATTAATGACTTCTTTTATTAATCTTATATTTTTAATTGTTTTATTCATAAATTCAATACTTTCGAAGGAAATACGATAAAAAATATATCTATATAGGTACGATTTAGGCGACCGATTGTCTAAATCGTACCTTTTGCAGCATGTTACAAAAAGATTTATAACAAATTAATTTGTTATTAGTGGAAAGTTAAATATATAATAATAAGCGTCCAAAATCTCAAGCTACAATTTCTAATGTTCATTTGCATACAAAACAATGCCAAATGGAAAATATAATAAAAAAAATAGGTTAAGTGATACGCATTCAACAACTTTTCTCTATATTTTCATATATTTAATTCTTTTTATCTTAATCTTTAATATTTATACACACATTTGTATTGATGGCATTTAGTATTATGAACTTGTATCGTGACGTATTTGAAGATCTTCAAAATTTTTCAAGGAAAGAATTAAACATCGTTGGAATAAGTATTAAATTATTTTTAACTCTGTAGAAAGTGATATTACATAATATTATAACTATTACTTCGACGGTAGCTTTCTTCGGACCCAATTTAATACTGAAACTGACACAAAATTTCTATTTGCAATTAGGTTACGACACTCATGAATTTGATGATATTACGTCAGTATAATGTTTAAATGACTTAGCGAAAAGTGCCACTTTCAGCATGCCACTAAAGAACTGTTATTCATTGCATATTCCCCTCGATGATTGTAAAATTTTACGGTACGAAGAAATGAAATTATGAAAAAAATATAATAACGTCGACAGATAATACTATTATCATTATGAAGAAATAGGCTAAACAAAACTGTAAATAATGCATATAATTATTTTCATTACATTTGTTTACTTTTAAAAGAAATTAATTAATTTATGCAAATTTAAATAAAAATTTAATGACATTAAATTGTTCCTTTAAAAATTATTTATTTAATATCTTTATTTATATATTTATTTTATGTTCCTTTTTCTAACAATATTTTTTATTGTTAGAAAAAGGAGCTAAAAGCCGATGCTAAATATTTTTGCGAAATTATTCTATTATACATATGTAAATGAACAATTTAAATACAATTTAATACAAATGTTTCGACTTTCTTTATTAGGCCTTCATCAATTGTTTACAATAATAAAAATAAATGTAGAGAATCATTAAAAACGCAATAAAATTTAAACTCCTATAACGGTTAGATACAATTAGCTTAAAATCTAGTCTGTCAAGTTATAATTATGATGTTGAACTGTTGGTCATAATTCTTCGTGCATTTTGCAGTAACCTTGGATGGAATCTTTATCGTTCTTACAATAATTGCTCTCGAAATTTGCGTTCAAATTCCTCCATATGTTAAATTACAAGAACCGTCTCCGAATAAGCCGATTATGATCAATTACATTAAAGAAGTCATAAATTTTATAATCAATTACAATCAACATTTAATCTAAAGATCTTTCAAAATTAACGAAATTCCACATAACATTTTACCGATCAACCTAAAACAATTTCTAATTAAAATATAAAGTAATTACCTATCTAGGTAATTACTTTATGTCTTAATTTGATATAGAGTGATATACATGATTCTAAGAAGAATGCCTTGTTTGTATATCTGTGGTATCATATGCCCATGGTAAAGTTCCGTCCGAAACAGTTCTTTATATAAGTATAATGTATTGGTTAATAAAATTTTTCTTTTTCTATTCCGATAAGATACTGGCTCGGTTCGGGGAGCGCGCTATTTGTGTCCTGCTATCCTTGTTTCACGTCTAGTGGACGATGAAGATAGAATGACACAATATCCCGGGTTCACAAGTCAATTTGAAATTAATTGATATTTAGAACCGTTTGATTTGATATCTACTAGATGTTTTACTGATCTTCGAAAGAAGATCGGCATTTTATCGATGCAGCGTTGATGAAACGTTGATTATTCTCGATGCAGCGTTGATAAAATATCGCTTATTTGAAGATCAATAGAACATCTAATAGATATCAATCAAACAGTCAGAAAAATCAATCGATATTAACTTGATTTCGACTTATGAATCAGAGTAGCGCTAATAGCGTCTCTCCGAACGCAGTCACTATGTGTTTTCGCTGTCAATTTTTTAACTGAGTTTAACTATTTCATACATATTACTGTCCGCCAAATATTCCATTTTTTAGTATAATCTGTTTTAATGCCAAAGTAAAAATTTATTTATATGTTGCATATCGTTTACAAATCGATAAAGAAAAATATGAATCGTAATTTATGATTATTAAGAGCATTGTGTGGAGTTTATTAAATTAAATATTTTCGAAATAACAGTTTAATTTAATTTAATCAATTTTTGGGTAGTAAGTTAACGTAATCCTAACTTTGTTGACACTACAACTTTTATACATCAGTGTTGGCGTATCAACGGTGCATGATCACGTAATTGGCATGCCCTAAGCACTGTTTAGAATTCAGAGCGCGCCATTAACCCACAAAATGCCTTTCTACTATAAAAATAGAAGGGCACTCGTAGCTGTTAATGGCTTGTCCCGAATGAATTATGACCAGACAATTCTTACTTTTTCCATAATTAGAGAAATTTTAGCCGCCTGTTAGCATTCTTCGCCATTCGCTGCAAATCGCGAATACGATTTTCAACGATATGTTTCAGCAATCTAACTTAAAAGGTTAGAAAGGAATATATAATTACTCCCCTAATTTTTTATTTTTAGTATATCGAAAATATTTCTTTTCTTAATCACCCTTTCTCTTTTTTTTTCAATTTTCTAGTCCACGAAATTTGTTATATGCGGATAATGAAAAAAAAAAAAAAACAAACAAATAATGAAAAAAAAAATACATGCATACATGTGTTCTCTAATATTCTTTAATATATACATATACATATATATCAGTTTTTTTATCTATCAAATTTTTGTATTTCTATATTATTAAATTTCCATAATTATCTCATGTTTCCGTTACGAGATACGAGACAGAATCTTTAAAATTCAAATACATACCTTGAAAAAGATTCGGTTCTTGACAAGCATGGGTTTTCCCCCCGGAATGCATCGTCAATTCCTATTTTTACAAACGATAATGAGGCCGGGACAAAAAAATAAAATACACGGGGTTTGGTACGCGTGTACTTAGCACATACGTAAGTCTTAACGCGTACGTATGTACGTATGTACGAATGAGAGTGAATGAGCGTAAGCGAAGCGCTTCGCGCCGGCCTCGTAATGAAAGTGAAATCGAGGGCGCCGTGCCGGAGTACCTGGTCGTTCGTTCGCTTCGTCGCGCTCTACCCCGCTGATGATGCCGAGACTTTGCCGAGAAGTCACTCGGCTGACAGGAACAAACAGTTCGCACGTCGCGGTTACTGAGTAACCCGTATGTCTGCCGGAAGTAGGTTGGCGCTGATCTCGTTACTCGATTTCGCTCGGATGACCTCGCTTGAGAAAGGGAAAGGCACGCATATGAGAACGTATCATTGTTTTTATGATCTTCTACGTAGTGAAATTGACTATTTTTGGATTTTTACATCGTTGAATCGTTCTCCGCGTAAGCTGTATAATGTGGGAAATCGTTTCTGTGAGAAAAGATTTGAATATTGTACCATATATCGATATAATCAGATAGCACGAAATTTATTTTTTATTCTATATCTTAAAAATTATTGCATTACCATGTAGAAAGTATTAAAAATAACAATGATATTTTTGTTTTGTTTCACGATGTCCTCTGTCATTTTCTAGTAAAAAAGTATACATAATTTGTTGTATAATAGAATAAATAATTTGAGTTCAATTATTATTATCATTAATATTAATTTTTCTTTTAGATTTATAAAAAATTTCTTTATATTATCTTCTAATTTTATAAAAAATGCACGATATTTGTTATTCGTGAAATTTATTATTCTAAAAATGCACAGGGTCCGAAATTTTTCAATGTGAATACTGAGAAAAAACAATGGTCATTACGTTTTTAAAAAATATTATGATAAAAATAATGCGCTAGCATTGTGAAATTTTATACATGGCATAGAAATGTTTACGATAAGGTGAAAAAATTAATGACAGCTAGAGACTACATGTAGAGCAAGATAAAAAGGTTTATTTTCAAGGAAGAAATTAGGGACCAAGCGATACTATCCAGAATTTCTAGACTCTAGAAAAAAAGAAAACTGAGCGAATGTCGAGCGAACGAGATGGAGAAAAGGAAAAAGCGACTAACACCGATCGTGGTAGGGAAGAGTGAAGAGCGGGGGTTCAACAAAGAGGGAGGGAGGGACTGTTCGTAGCGTTGGCTCAAACTTTCACTTTTTTCACCTCTTCGCCCCTCTCACAGTGATTCTTAAAAAGTGCCATGGCGGTACTAACTCGTGATTGGTCGATTTTCGTCCGGTCTTCTCGTTCATTGGATCTCCCCCCTTAAACAGTTGATTCTTTGATCTTTCTTTTTCTCACTCCTTTCCTTCGTTCCCTATTTTGTGCCTCTCTTTCTAATACGTATGGTCCTTTTTGCTCGCTCATCGAGGGTCCTCTCTCCTTTTCTCAGTTTATCCCCTCCAGGACGGACAATCTCCCTCTCCAGCAACCCCTCCGACACTTCTGGGCACGGCAGGAGTCCTTATGTAACTGACACCATTCCGCTAGAGTAACCGGGACAAAACGCCGTACAGTATTATAGCGGATAAACAAAGGAAATAAGAGGCGAAAAGACCGCCACGAGAATCAAGCTAGATAAGCTGATAACTGCAGGACATCTCGAAGTATATAGGGACGTGTGCAGGAAAATGACTCACAATTAGTTGAAGAAAGAACGCAATCAGAACACGCAATCAAACTTCTTTACTTTCTACATGTACTAAAAATACTTACATTTGCATCAAAAAGTAGAATATTTAAAGAGAGATTTACTTAAAAATGAAAATAAAGTCACATTCATCTTACAATTAGATACTGCTGTGTAACTTGAAAAGTGTGAAAAACATTAAAAATATATGTTTTGTTTGTTAGCTGATATTATTTTTTTTATATCTTTACTTTTACCGATATCATTAACTTAAGTAGATAATGGACAACAAATATAATGTAAAAGAATGGTATTGGATATTTAATATTTAAATATATATATATATATACATATTGTGTATATATATATATATTAAGTATGCTATGTATATATATATATATATATTAAGTTAGAGTACACGTTTCAGTTATTCGTGTCTTGCGCATTTTCTTTCTTTGAAATACTAGTATTCGACTAAATAATGGTCTCTGTCCTTTTTTCTAATACATCTTTATACAAATATTTTCTAAAGATATTAAAGTATATGTAAGAATCACTTAATAGTTTTTATATAATTGTAAAAATGATGAAAATTAACCCAGAACATTAACCTACGAACGACTCTTGTGTAGTAAAAGATCGGAAAATCATCGTGTATTAAAGGGTTAAAAATGTGCAAATAATTTTTTTAGAAACAATTCTATCCATGAACCTTGATGGTTTTTTTTAATGATGCTCATTTTAATTTCAGACGAATACTCAGCTTTTTAACGTCGCAGACGATTGTCGCGTTTTATTTATGTCCGCATTCTCGGTCGTGTTATCGCGTTAAAATCAAGAGAGATCGGTGGACAAAACTACGACGCGCAAAGCGCGGCGAGCTAATTGCTACAATTAGCAGCGGGTCGCGCGAACATTCGCGCTAGCGCGGATCGCACTATCTCCCGAGTGCGCGAATCTGGAGCGGATTCGACGATCGCGACCGTTCCATTGTTGGCCGGTCGCTAAGAATTCCTGCTTTTGCAATCTTCCCAGGCCCGATCTAGTTGCGCCCGCCAATCGGCGCCTTGTAGGAGATGACGCTCGACAAAAGTTCGCGCAACAATGAGCGACGTTGCAAATCCGGCGGAGGCAGCTTGCGAAACGACGCCAGATATTTCTTATAATCCACCCTGTTCTCCGCTGTGCGGAATCGCATGGGAATTTCTATCATTTTCTTCATCTTTCGCGCTCTCTACCTCCGTTCACGTTCCGCGTCGACGACGGCATGGCAGTGGGCTTCATTCCCCGATTGTGCACTTTCAAAACGTCGGACGTTACGTTTGGTAGATTTACGATCGATTCACAGGACGTCCTGTTCGTACGATTATCCTTCTCGTCTATATATTTTTGTCATCGATTTTTGTTGTTAGATAAATTTACAAGTTAATAAGATAAGCAATTCAGCGAAAAATTAAATTGTTTTTCAATCTTTTTTAATCAGCATCAACAATCAGTGATAAAAAATACAAATTTTTATTTTTTAAAATCCTTACCTTTTTTTATGGAGTACACGATTGTTCTTCAATACAATCGGTCTTCTATAACTACGTTTGTGTTTCTATTCTATCATGTACTTAATTGCCGATATTCGTCTTTCATTGTGCAAAATAATACGTGATGAATATTTCAGTCGGAAAGGTTAATGATAGTGCTATTAATTGCGCATTACTTGCAAATCCCGATCGCGTCCTACAAACACTATATCCATTTTTGTCGCGCGTATATTGCTTTTTTTTCAGCGCAGTGATGATATTAATAATGAATATTTATAATGAATAATTATTGGACAGTTTGTTGAAAATAATTTTAATAGCCACTTTATATTATAACTTTAGAGTAAATTACGTTTAGATTGAATAATATTTACGAGTACATGTAATTATCAAATCAATGTCTGTTGAATTTCCAAATGACAACATATTTTAGCATTTATTATAATAATTAAGTAAATAATATATATTATTATATTAATATAACATAGGATATACATCAAATAATTATATTAAATAAATTGAATAGATCTCATCATTTTTCATTAAATTAGACAATAGAAGTACACATTAGGACTACAGCGTAAGCTCGTAAATACTTGTTGATACTGTCATATGTTACATCAAGACGATTGTGCGATGTTACGTGTATTTTCCTTTGTAATTAATTGTTATTGAAAGCGTGTTACACTTGGCGCGTAATCAAATGACTATGACGCCGACGATGACGCCGCGGCGACGCTAAGCGACGTCGGCGGTGGGGACAAAGTGAAAGTGAGTCGAGCATTGTTTAGGAAGCCTCGTTCCTGCAGCGGCTCTCAATGATGCCTTACATGAGTCAGGAATGGCTTAGGAATGGGTATTACTCACAAAAAATGAAGATTCAAGAGAAATTAATAATAAGAATTTGCACATCGAATTAGAATTGTTTAGACGCAATTACTCATCTGAGCTACATTTCAAAATGTCTTCTCCGAGGAAAATTTTACTTGAAATATATAGTACATGTAACGTATACTATATTATATCGAGTAAAATTTTCCTTGGAGAAGATGTTTTGGAATGTCCCCTAATCGATGTTTTTCTTAAGTTAGGGTGAGAAAAAGACGATATAATTATATGAATGTGCTAAGAAGTTAAGGTGTATTTAAATATTGTATAGTTGTTTATTTATATACATTCTGATCATTTCGGAATTTTATAACTCTAAATAGTCTGTTTAATAAATTTTAATTAAAATTGAACGAAAAGTGATTATTTTTACATAATTATTTATAGTAAATAATATTAGTCATATTAATTGCACTTAATTGCGGCTTATAAGCATCGAAATCACCGAATATGTAAGGCGTCCAATTACTGGCGTCCTTAGTTTTCAGCGGCGCGAAAGCGTCGATCACTGTATTTTTCCTCTAGCGCGATGAACAATTCGCTCCATTGTGGAATCATTAATCGCAGCAAAAATATCGTGAATGCAAGATTATTGATGAGAATTCGGTTTGCTTGAAAGAAGTCAAGGTTCCTAATACAGAATTATTTATGGACTAGTATTTAAAAAATTCTTTTTACATATCTCTATTCCAATAAATCATCAAAATAATATACTACTTTTTTTTAATAATATACTACTTTTATACAAAATAATATACTACTTTTATACAAAATAATATACTACTTTTTTTAATCAGAATGATAAATATCGCATTTATACACTATAAAAAAATAAAATTTTTAATGTTAATTTTAACTTATATAGACGTTTAGTCTGTACAACACTTTTGTGTTAATTTTAACATTTTTGCATGTCTCAGAAAGTCCACTAAATGTCTTCAAATTAAAATTAACATTTTATTTTTTATAATGTAATATTTGGCTTTATGCATCTTTCGATAAATATTTTTTTTGTTATCATGATTGTACACGTGGAATATGTATTGTATATATGGAAAATATATAGTGCCTTGTACGGCAACAATTTTTCTATCAAGTGCGTGCATGTCTGAATATTGAGAACGACACCTGTGGTTAGATCGTCGATACATCAGCGATTTCCCATGGTGTAGTGTATTCCCGTGAGGATATGGCATTTCGATCAATGTTAGAATGGTGCCGATCTTATTGGTATCTAGCCGCAAATGGACCGATCATAAATTCTCACGGATTCATAAATTTCACGATAAGATTCGCGCTTTCGGCAAAATAGCTTTCCTCACGATGAATCGATCGATTGCCGAATGTTTGCGGTGATTGCACTGAGAAAAGTTTTTAGTATTTGTAACTATAATTACATGCTACAGTTATGGTTATTACTGAACGGAAAGAACGATTTTGTTGGAGTATCTAAATATTTAGTTAATACAGATCTGAAAATAATTTTATTGAACCATCAAAATAATTTTGTGGAAAACTCAAGCATGATAAGCAATATGCTGCGAAAAGTTCTGACATGTTTGAGCAATCAGTTTGAGTGTCTTATAAGTAATTATTTCGATAGTCGAACAAAATTATTTTCAGATCTGTTTCTAGCTAAATTTTTAGATACTTCAGCAAAACTGTTCTTTTCGTGTGCTATAATATTAGTAACAATAATTATACCCATATTTTTTTATGAATTAGCATCAACAAATATATACATACAGTTTTAGCACCAAAAATGACTGTAAAATTATGGTTATTACCATAAAAATGGTTGCAATTATTATAATTTGAATATAACTTCTAGTCATTTTTTGGATTGTATTATGTTTCTTTTATTGTATCTCAGTTAGTGTGCTCGATGAATACAAAAATTTGTAATTGAGTTCCAAATTGTATTTATTCAAAATTTTCACATTAAAAAAATGTAATCATATATAATAATATAATTCTTAATATGGCTCAATCAGACTAAATCAATAAATAAAAGAAGGGCCAATTATTATATAATGTAAAATATTTAATAATCGTACAAACATTTCGACACCGATCGGGTCATTTTCAATGTAAACAAAACAATATTACATAAATCTTTGAGTATTTGATAAAATTAAACGTCGATAATTTCAATATTTCCTATTAACGTGCGGTCCATATTCAAATCAGCATCACTTGATGTAAAAATGATCTCATCTCCCTTATTATCTACGATCTTAATCAAAAACCTACATTACTTTACAGATTAAATTATCAAGTGTATAAATTATATATGTACCTTGATTTGTCGTGGTGATATACGTCAGACACAGAGAGAGAAAAACGTAAAATTGACTAAGTATTATATAATAAAAATAAGCCATGATACATTGGAGAAGTATTCTCGACGATGTCAGGCGACGTTATGATGAAAAGGAAAACGAGGAAACAAAGAATTGGAAGGCTGAGGACATTGTTATATATTCATTTAAAATTTTGGGTTTTCAGAAAATATTTATTCACACAAAAAAACTATGAATATTTAACGAGTATTCATATTTATTCAAACAAAATATAAACTGATAAAGAAAGCTCCAATAAGCAAGCGTTACCCCTTAACTGTAACCGTTTGATAACTTTAAGTAAAAAAATGAGTTTAATTTATTTTTGTCATTGTAATATTCCGATTTTATGAAGGGAACTTAGAAATTTTGAAAAATATTTTAGAAAGCAATACATTTTTTATTTATAAATATCTATTTGATAGAGCGCCATACATATTCCGATATAATTCCGGTTACAATAATGTTATAAACATTTTATAAGATATTTTGGTCATTCATTATGGTCTGTGGACATTAAATTCTGAGATATATTATTTATTCCCAATAAAAAAATGTTTTTATTTAATCTATAGGTTAAGCAAGAACGTACATCGTATAAGTCGCGGTCTAAGGGTACGATGTAATCGTAGTCATAGTAATAAAACAACTATGTTATATATAAAATCTATAGATATATATAAAATCTATCTATAGATTTCATTGGTGATTTCACTCAAATGAAATGAAAAAGTATTTATTTCTTGACGAATAAACAAGAAGTGTATTCGAATGAGTATTTTTATTCATTTTTTATTCATTTATTCGAATATTAGGTGTAGTCATCGGACACACTAATTTCAATATGCCTGTGATTTGGCAATAGCGTTTAAAGCAAGGAAAAATATTAAATAAGTCCATAAACATTAACAATTTTTCATGAATAAAAAATATTCTTGTAATTAGATATATAAGAGATGCAAAAATGATATTATCAATTTCTAAAAATTTGACGCAATCAGTGGAAATTAAAATTTCATGTAACAATTTAAATTAGTACATTTGTGCATTATTATATTGCGGTTATCAAGATTTTTTAATATTATGTGTCATTATTTCCAGAATACGTCAGCGTTTTTCCGCTAAATTGTCGTGTCTGCAGTTTATCCTGGAGCTGTCTCAATCGCTGTTTCTTTGTGATTCTTCAATTGTAAGTGATAATTCATTCATATTCAACATCTACGTCGATGAAACTATCTTCGCGTAACAGCGATACCGTAATGATTTACTGTAAAAAAAAATCGTGATGGAGATTATCACATTATCTTTTTGCGTTTCTGGGAAGCGATCGATCGTTGACGCGAGCGAGACTAAATAAGTGGAGAATGTTTAGAGAAAACTTCCGTGCAATAACCATATTCACATAATAGCCGTATAATAACCAATTGTGAAGGCAATTAAAGTCTCGGTGAGGTATACTTTTAGAGGCGTAGAAATCGTAGGTGTGTCAGGGCAGTGACGCAAAGCGACCGACGCATTTTCTATTACGCATCAGCTTAACGTGGATATAGATTACGTCGGCGATGATTTTCTTCGGTCGATTGTATTCGCGATGAACGCGCGTATACATCGATGTGTGTACATCTACAAGGAATCGGCGGGTAATACCCGAGAGTGTTGGACCGTCTGAGTCGCAGATGCACGTCCCACGCATGTAGACGCATTTATTACTCGAACAACTCGATATCCTATTTCATTGCCGAAGATCTTTTCCGGCTTGTTATAAAACATTACCTAATTATAATAGGTCCGTAAAATCTCAATTAATGATAAAAGAATTTACGACGGAAGTAATATTCTTCTGTATGAAATACGCAGTGTTCAAGATTTGACCCAATGATTTAATGATACAATAACTTTTTGAAAAATTTAGAGATTTTCCTTCAAAAAGAAGCTTATCTTATATATTTTCTTACGTTATTTAAGATAATCATGATGTGAATTTCTTATGTAAAATCTTAATGGTGAAAGGAATGACTTATTATCTACCTGTCGCCATTTGAAGATATAAAATGGATAGCCGTTTTTATCACACGTATGGGATTCATGTTAACTTCGGGTTAATATTCGCGTGCGAAAATGCGTATGGTCGTCACTTTATTATTATTGTGGAATTTCCTTCGAGCACAAAGGCCACGACTTCATGTGCGTTATTATATCGTTAATTATGCAATGATACTGCTTTGACATCAGTGTCGATTTAGCGGGAATTCCTGTTAATTTTCCTCGAGAATTTCCTCGAGGACATATCGCGTGCGCTATGATCTTTTCGCATACCTATTAATCAATGTCGTATTTATAGTTTTCGAACCGACGAGACAAAGATTCTTTGCTCTTTTTGCAACATGAATCAAATTTAAAAAACATACATATATGAAAAAACAATGTTTTTTCATGTAAGTATGTATTAATGTATGTTTTCACTAATGTGAAAATGATTCTAAAAATTGTGTTCTCTGCACTTAAAATTTTTTGATTCAACATCTTGACTACTTCCTCTTCTTATTTCCGTAAGCTCTGTTAAGAAAGATTTTTTAAGTTTATTTTAATTATTTTTATTCTGTATTTACAGAATGTAATTTAATATTTATAGAGAATAAACAAAACTAACATTGATTAATCTAAGCAAAAATTAAATTTAACTTAGGTTTTTTGGATGTTAAATTAAGAAAAAAAGCTTGATGTTGACGAAACCCTATTTGCCCTTTGTTGAAAGACGACAGTGATGCTGTCTTCAGTATTAGACATTAGTGACACGCCATCGATCGGTTCTAGTTATACGATGATAAAAATAGCACTACGGAACTTAATTATATTCGTGTGTATAATTGGTGAATCGTCGCGTCACAAAATCATGTTGTAACTTCTGGTTACGATCAAAACATCGTCGAGAAACATATAGAGACACATTCCAACAATAATCGAATATAAGATGTTCTCAAATTAGCCAAATTATAAATCGGCAATTTTTCGAATGTATCGTACTTGTCACACAGAAAGAAGGTCGTAGGTCTGAAAGTTATTTCACTCTGAGGTTACAAACACTTTTTATTTGTAATTTGAAGTTTTTTTATAAAGGCGTCAAATTTGGCGATTTATTTCACGGATACTCCTCATAATATTATATAAGGGATAAAATGGTTCAAAATTAAATTTCATAAAAATTAATATAATAATAATTAATATAATAATAGATACAAACTTCTGCAAGTTTACAAAATTTAACATTGTGATCTTATAACGAATATTTTAAAGATTCTTAATGTTAAATTTCAGTTGTTTTTTATTATTAATAAAAAAATACAGCCATTTCCTTAAGGGATCGATTTTACTCCACTTTCCCTATTTATAAAATAATACTAATTGTAACATCGCGAGATACTTGTTATTTTTTTGGAAAATATTTTTAGGTATTTTTTTTTGTTAGAATAAACCGGGTTAATCCTCATTCTACTTTCGATCAATATTACCGTAACGTCACGTAAAGTGACATGCAATTTGAGGAGATCAAATTCGTCTAACAACGAAATCGCACCTCTCAGCTGGTTATATTGATAGAGCGACGATAGTGAGGACAACAGTGAGCATGATTGCGGGTCAGATCGTTACCCATGACCTTAGCAAGTTGATATCGCTTCACGTGCGGAAACGGCGGCCGATCGAACGACTCAAGGACTCCCACTGTCCTGTACAGCGATATCTGATAGCATCCGCTACGCGATAGCGTGCGCATTGGATTCAATATGGTACATGCGGTAAAATGCGCGTCAGCTGAATGATTTGTTGCGCGAAGAGGCTACCTTAAACGTCAACTGCGGCTCCGTAACGACGGCTTTCCCACAGTCCATACATGCATCCGTGACTCGAGAAGTTTATTTAGAACCGAAGTATAAATGACCAACGCGCCGTTTAATGTGCGAGGAATCGTATAAACGAAAGGTTTGCAACAGTGCGTCCATCAAGTTGTGTAGTTTCGTACTCTCCGTCGCGCCGCGCGTCTCCTAGCATGCTTAATATCGTATTACAGGTACTTTTAATATAAAAGAAATTAAATTTTTGAAATATATAAACACCATAGCAGCATTTAGACATGAAAGATTTTAATGTAAAAGATTCACATTTTTCAATTCTGCAATTTTGTTGTGGAAAAACGTTTACATAGAAAGAATGGTTTTGTTGAAGCTAGAAATTTATAGTTAGTTAAATATAGATCTGAAAACAATTTTGTTTGACCAAAATAATTATATATAGAACGTGTAAGCTGGTTGCTAAATATCAAAAATTTTTTGCTCTTCATGCTTAAGTTTCTTATATAATTATTTTGATCCCACAAAATTAGGTAGGGGAGACCGGGTCTCGTTGGCACAAGAGATAAGTTGATATTCCGTTCCGTTTATAGTGTTTGTAGCAAAAGAAACAATGGAAAAGTTACTGCAAAATATCTCTTTTGTAACATAGGTATTTCTACCTAAGTTTCATTTAAATTAAACAAGTATTACAATAGAAAAAGAAAAAGATCCAATTCAAGAGCAGGCAAGTAAATTTTTGATCATTTCATAATTTCATATTAATGTCTTTCGGTTTGAGAAAGCAAATCTGGTAATGTATTATTAGTTAAAAGAAAAGTTTGTTAATATACAACACGTTATTTTGAGTAACAATAGTAATTATTACAATAAAATGGTCAAAATTAGACGTGTATAGGGATGGGGTACTTTGGTTCATATGATAATAAAAGGTTAGGTTGACTTATTGTACCGTACGTATGAACATTCATTTACAATTTAACTCTGACAAAACACTTTATATTTAATATTTCTATATTAAAATAAGGTAGAACTAAAATAATTTATACTCGTTTTTCTGTAACAACATTTTGCTATTTGATGATTACAAAATAACTTTGAAAGATACAATTTTTATTAAGAAGTACATATCTACTCTCTAATTTTTATTTCTATTACGTTTCTATTACGTTAATTTAATATAGAATTTATCACGAAGACAATTTATACTGTGATATGTACCAATTTACCCCACATATTGAGGCAAGTTAACTATAATGCAGCATGTTCGTATTTCATTTATTGCAAAGAAAATATACAGTGTATAGAACTATTATTAGTATGAAAATGAAAGAAAGGGTCTCTCTATTACACTGATATATTTAATCATAATAGTTAATTGTAAAAAAATCTAATGCCAAAATTTTGTGAAAATTGTGTCAACGAGACCCGGTCTCCCCTTTTAGATCTATATCCAGTTATATTTTTAGGTATTTCAGCAAAATCGTTCTTTCTGTGTATATAAGAAATATTAATGAAAAAAAGATTAATATACAAATATATTTTTCTTTATCAATCGATCAATTAATCTCTGAAAATTAAATTATATTTTTATTGTCCAATAACATACAGAGAATCCTTTTAGATGAAGGTGTGGAATAGTCTAGGTTAACATTACTAGTATAACATCCTACCTAAGATTAGGCAGATGTCCAGGTCATCTTTTGATGAAGGCTTGATTCGATGAAGGACCGTATATTTCGATGAAGGCCCGTATATCTACCTGGTGGACAAACCTATCTCTTCCGGATAGGGCTGGCAAGCGTGGTGTAAGGCGCGTGTTCTCTTCTAGGGTCGACGACCGCGACCGACCAGCTAGGAATTTGGTGCAGGTGAGGAACCGCCTTCTCTCTGTGTCGGCGATAGCCCGTAAGAGGGATCATGCCTCACGTTTG
Organism: Mycetomoellerius zeteki; assembly: GCF_001594055.1. Lineage (NCBI taxonomy): Eukaryota > Metazoa > Arthropoda > Insecta > Hymenoptera > Formicidae > Mycetomoellerius > Mycetomoellerius zeteki. Next base: position 3,792,158 of record NW_017256436.1, read on the forward strand.
CTTGTCCTCGTGTGTACTCTTGCGGGCCAATGACCTAGCTGTCATGTACCTTGTACAAACGCTGATTTCAACTGACCACGTTCGAGTACATGATTTCTTTCGTGTTGCAATCCGTACCCTTCGTTTCATGCTCATACTCGTGATCATACTCAAAATGGGTCTGCAAGAGCAACTATATCTGAAAGAACCATCTCTAAATAAAAGACTACTTTGTGATAATTTTGATAGTTAGGACTTGTGTAACATCTTTATCTAATTGCAAATTAACTGTACGTTTATTTTAAAAATTAGAAAAAATATAATTTTTAGTTTACTTTTCCAAATAATCAATAAATATTATCAGTAGACCATTGTCATCTTATCCTATATTTTACTACATTATTTGTATTATATATACCTGGTGAACATATATGAATGTTAAAAAATATAATTCTCAGTACTGTATATAGCAAGGTGATAAATATTGCGGGTTGAGAATCAAATTGGGAGAATAATGTTCTTTCGGCATCCTTTGTGATTCCTTTGTTCGTAGATTCCCGTGGTGAATCGGACGAACTCTTAGTCGTAGAAAACAAGGAAAGGGTCGACGGCCCTATTTCGCTTGAAGTCAAATATCTCGAAAGAGCCGGACCGCTTCCGCCTCGTTTTGTAAAAAAAAAGAAAAAAGATATAAAATAACATGGTACGAGCTAGGAACCCTAATCAAAAGGCGGATTTGGGGCTGGCGGACGCCTCAGTTTTCGTACTGCCGCTTTGGGTTCTGGGTGCTTGCCATTTGAGTCCGGCATAAATAAACGCGTTTCCGTGTGGGTGATATCCGTGCATGCGCGCGCGCGTGCACGTGATGGTATCGCGCCCGCTTGGCGAACGGAACGTCTCCTTAAGGTCAGACGAGCACGAACCACTCCCGAAGAATCGCGCTTGCCTTATTTTTTGTTCATGCCAGATTTAATTCTTGATCATGCGAGAAGGATCTTCTCTTCGTGGTAGTCGATGAGAAGTCGGGAAAAATGCGGAAGAGCCCGTACACGACAGTGCGATAATTATTTATAGTCCTCAAACGATAAAATAACTATGTTGCCGTGCTCATCTGTGGTTCGAGGAGGCGCGCACATTTTGTGTATTGCGTCTTACGAATTCGAGATCATTATCACATTTGAGGCAAAAGCAGACTTTGGTTCGACTAAACAACACATACCGAAGAAAATAGGACAAGACAGGATAAAGTAATTCGTACAGATTTTTCGTTGTTGAAAATGAATCCATAAATAAAATTGCTCTATCATATTAAGTTTTCTGAATTAACTTTTGTACAGAATTAAAAACTATACTGTCAAAATACATGTCTCAATTAATTTCATCTTTAAATTCAATTTTAATGGAAAATCATATTATAATACTACTCCTTTTATCAATTATTTTTGTGTGATTTTTAAATTGAGGTATTGAACTCCGTCGCGCCCATCTCGCACAGCGATGCCACGTACTGCTCGTGGGAAATAACTACTGAATACTCGACTGTATATAACCAGGAATATAACCAGAAGTTTCATAAAATTATATTACATAATTGAAGAATACTAATCAAATTCACGTGTACATACATAGTAAAGTCTACCAAACATTCTTGTAGTTATAAAATATCGAGTCCTATCATAATAACCAGAAATTCTGCTTGATTTCACTAAAATAATTCATTTATATTTTGTTGGTATAATCAAATCACTTTTCTGACAGTCAGTGTTAGTAATTAATAATAGACTAATCTATGCTAATTAGTTTACAAAAAAATTTTTCATCGAGAAGTTTTAGTATTAATAGTTTGTATTTGTTTACGGTTTCTGCAGTAGAAGCTATTTTTTGCCTGACCTACGATAACACACTTTTATATACATACGAAGGAAGAAAGAAAAATTAACATCGGGATTTGCAATGTATCATTTATTTTCGCGTTTAAATATAGACTCGTAAGATAAAAAATGATTGCGTTCATTGCGTGTGTTTTTAGCTTATGCAAATTGTTTTGACTCTTCTTGAAATTTTCCAATGTTCTCAATATAATTTACATGTAATAATTTACAGTAAACCATAAATAATCGATGGTATGATATTTCATTTATTACATCGTGAGCTTATTTGTCAATGTGCTATTTTTAGAAAGAATGCAAGAAATTACCCATTAGGAGCACAAGTGGAACTATAAATAAATATAATGAGCTATGCATTTTTTTTCATAACAGGTTGTATAATTTAATAGGTAATCATGTTTCAAGATCTCTAAATATCTTTTTGTCCCATATTTATTTTTTAAAATAAAAACTTGCTACATATATTACGTCGAACAATCCTACTTGTACTTTGTCTATACGTACGCTCTTAACATTTTCATGCTAAAAACAAATGTTTACAACTTTAGTGTTCGTTGAATGTGTACAAACGTATCGGTAGTCGTCAGTTCGAAATCCGACAATGCGTTCGAATGATTAATGGATGCTAAATATAAATGCGACAGTGAACGTATAAACAACACATTTAAGTGTATATTTGCACAAACGTGGCGCCTCTCTAGACGCTGCTCTAAAATCTAGTGCTCGGTTCACGTCTATAATCGCATCGCCTACACTGCAATACATAGAGTGAATTTAAATGAAACCACTCGTCTTGATTTCACCATTGAAGTCAGACAGAGATGATTTATTTGAAAGGACTGTAGTCTAACAATGACTCGTGCGTAAATGCAATCAATCTGTCTATCATTGTGTTTCTCTTATTTTGATATTAAACTCATGCTTCTATCATGCATAGTATATCAAATTTATGGGGAATAATACAATAATTGCACTATTTCATATAGTTGTCAAGTTATAAACCAATTAATTCTCTTTTAGGGGATTGGATATGATTTCTGGCTTCATCTAGAGTCCCTATAATATAGAGTCTCTCTGGCCACGCAACACAAAATGGTTGTATATGTGTGAATCTGATATGAATATATGTGTATAGCGTAAATGTGGAGCTTCTTTGAATGTAAGCTACACTTTGATTCGTACTGCCATTTTGAAGGGGTTTAAGATTGACCAATGAAAACAATCACGTTGAGTGGTCGGACTCTACCTTCTAGGAACACTAGCTTCATCTATTTTACAGTGCCCTCGCGCTGTTTAACACAAGAACAAATTTCTTAATGTATATATTTTTTACTTCTTTTTACTCATTTGATTATATCGATTAGATGAAAAATAAACAAAATAGCATCGAGTCGGATCTAATTCTTTTTTAGATATCTTGAAAATTTATCTGACCGTAGGAAGATTAAAAATGCATCGACAGCAATTTGTTTACTTTTTTATATATACATCGAATAATAGTCGAATAATCGAATACGTCGAATAATAGAAAAGAAACGTGCTCTTAATGTTTACATATCTTCGTGACCGATAACGTAAACAAAGCCGTGCAAATTATACGTTCTTGGAATTTGGCCGAACAATTATGAAGAAGCAAAATGTGTTATTTTAGTTATAAATACGTGTTAATCGTTATAAACAATTTTTTAATTGTGCATTTTAATTACATGTCAAAAGTACTTTATGATGATATATTTGTGTTTTTATTTTGTACCCTTTCTACGTTAATAATGATAAAAATATCTTTGGCCGGACACTTTTGCATGCAACTGTATATAGTATTTTTATGAAATTCTTCCCTAGTTAAATTACAAATCGCGTAGATATCAAATTTATTCGACAGAAAGTAAAATATCTTCAAGTGATTGACTTGATGTATATAATGGATGAATAACCTTCTCTTCCGAGTGTGTTCATTGAATGAACGTGATCATGTAACTCTCGTCGGTTGGCGCCACCGATTGCGTTAGCGAGATGCAAGTCGGATTGCGGAGCTTTTGTCTCACTATCGCAAGGCCCGTAGGTCAGCGACGTCGATTGCGAAAAGTCGTTCGCCCAACTGCCTTAGTCTGATTGACTAACTGACTGAGACTGTCTGACTGACTGGCTGGCTGGCTGATTGACCAATTGATTGGCTTGCCCATTCGGCGTAGGCCGTACATACACACGTCACCGTGAGCAGGGCAAGGTCAGGGTTTCGCGAAACAGCTGTTAGGTCTAACCCAATCCACATACGCGCGTGAAACAAACTTATGCGTACTCGTTCGTGAATACCGCTCTGTTTCCGCGCCCGTCAGTCCACCCGTGTCCTCCGATTACCGTCGACGTCACTCTCTCCTGTTGTGAGCGTAAAAGCGAACTCGCGTTCTCAGTTCACTCCCGACGATTAGCGTCGATGAATCATCCGCGGTGAGAGAAAGGCGAATGATGTAAACCGAACATCCGCGTGAAATAATGAGAGAATAAAAAAAATCGAGCAACTTCTCATCTATATTATTTCTAATATTATATCATATAAATCCAATTTCGGATAATAATCTAAATTGAGTAAAGACTCAATTTAGATTATTATCCGAAATTGGATTTATATGATATAATATCATAATAGATAATATTAAATAATTTTTCTTTCACCGAAAAACTCATGAAGAAATCACTCGAGACTTAGTTTGTTGTTTTATCTTGTTTGTCGTTTTATCTTGTTTGTTTATTGAAAGTAAATGTACCTCATGAATGGTTCTTTTATTTGATATATTGTATCAGTCGTTTAAATTTCTTTATGGATGAATGAATGGGCAAACTAATTTTGTAATAATGTGTTCTCTTTCGTCGAGTGGCAAGGGAGATAGTATGAACGTTTTTATCTGTATCATGTGACGTCCGCGTGAGAATCGACTAGCCGGCTATAGGTTCCGATTCGTTAAAGACTACTGCGGATAAAATTCAAATTCTTGTATAATATTTGTCAGTACCATCATTTTATAGATAGTAAGTACAGTATAACTAGCAGTTTATTCTCGTTTCTCTTTTGAAAAATCAATTTGTTTTTAGCAAAGGTCGATTTAATTGAATATTATCGAAGTTTTATTTTCAAAAAGAATATAAATGAATTATTCTTAATAATTACAAGCAATATAACTTTTTAATGATAAAAAAGGCTATAAAGAGATAGAGAATAGGAATCATTGTTTTATACGCACTTCCGCTGGAATGCAACTTCGGGTTGCTTAACGGTCTTGGCGCGGATCAAGTGCTTCTTCGCAATCTTTACGTCCCGGACGCCATCTTTTCGCATAGGTCATGTACGATCGTTCCTCCTACGAGATCGCGACAGTCGGTAGCGACGGCCTTGGCGACTTCGGAGAGAAAAAGCGCGCTCTGATCGTGACCTTTGGCGCGGTCGCTACCGTTCGTTCGAACACGAACAAATGCACGAGATGTACGGATGCGCGGTACCGCTTTAAGAGTTCTTTTACGCGACATGCTACCAATGGATGAACTGTGTTACCCCGGATCTACAATAGATTTTTAAACCTTAAGCCGTAAAAAATGGACGAATCATAACCAATTATTCTCCTCGCATTGGACTGTAATTTGGTCAATTTCTTACGGCTTAAGGCTTAATCTATTGTAGATCCAAGCTTACCGTAGGTAATACATGCGTCACGTGTATTACTCCACGCGAAGACTTTGATCTCATGGTCTCTTAAAATATGATATTAAAGGTATGTTTATATCATGAGCATGCTATCGTGATTCATACGAGGAAAATAGAAATATAAAAGAAAATAGAAACATAAAATGAGATAGAAATTTGACAAGACGCCTCATCGTAAAGTTTGTTGATTTTCTCCAAAGAGATCTAATCATTTGTTATGTGTTGATATGATAAATTATCTTACGTTATATTTTAATTTATACAGTTTATACAATTTACGTACAAATTAAATGGTCTTATCAAAAAAGAATTTTACTTGTGTAAACGTTCTGTGCACGTCAATTGACACATTACTGTCTATTCTTCAGTTTGCAAGTCGGTAGCCTTCGGCTTTGTAGAGTGAATGTATTTAGCCTTCGTTCATTCAAGAAGAAAAACATAAATAAAATCGCTGTTTAATATTATGCGTCGCGCGTTCTACATTATGATGAATGACTACTGATTTGATGAATATCTCCAATAACGCGAAGGTTCAATGTACAAGAGCATTTCTTCAGTTACTACATTTACTTCAGTTACATGATAGCTTTTATCAGAATTCGAATAGGTAAATGATGATAAATAAGCAATCGACTAATCTGCTTTATATGTAAAATTGTTGCATGCATCCGCAAAATTTCTTACATTTTATTTTTACAGAAATTAAAAATTATCATTATCTATAATAACTACACTCAAGGCAAAATTACATTAAAATCAAATTAATAGAATTTTCATTCTTTATTTTGAAATCACTATCAATTATGCTTCAATAATTTAAAAATTAATTTAAAATTAAACCAACTATAAAATGTCGTTACAATATACGTGCATAGCCATTATTGTGCATGATACCTTCTCTATTTTCAGTGTCCAGGTACAGGTACTTTAAATGTACCTTAAAAGTACCTAGGATACAGATACTCTTTTATTTTTAACATAAAATTTCAGAATAAATTACATTTTGACGATAAAATGACGTCTTTAACATTAATTTGATGTCAAAATGACGACTGCTTGTTTGTTAGGTATGATCTATGTATTTCATATATCTGCACGTAATATTTACTTATTATACATATATTTTATGTGTACATACATAAATATTAAATATTCTGTGCAAGTAAGTTTAACTTGTAAAATAAAATAAAGTAACACTTATAAAGCCATTAATTAATTTTATTCAAATAATCCATTTATTAACATTAAAAAAATAATATAATGAAATATGAAATGCTCCAATAAATTAAATAAATTAATAATGTAAAATGTCTACAAAGAACCGATACAGTATTTGAGTGTGTAAATAAATTTATTAAAATGATAACAAAAAATCGTAAACATTTCGATCTTAATTTTTTTTATCATTATCAATACAATTTAGATAACGGTATATAATATCAAATCAAATAAAGTTGAAATGGAATCACAATCAAAATAACAAAACAAATCAAAGTGACACTCTATATGATTTAATGTAATAAATTGACTCACAACAAAAATATCGGTACTTCGAGATTGACTTCTAAACATGACGATCTCAAAACGTAATACAAACTTATGACAATTATAAAGTTGTTTTAATGCAGGAAAGTATCATCCAAAACTAAAATGTACCTAAATGTAGATACACAATAAATGATACCTAGGTATACCATAAGTATAGATACCAGAAAAAGAAAAAGTATCTCGGTATAGTTCCTAGTACGTAAATTTTACCTAGTTTACAGTACCTAAGTACTGCACAATACTGATGCATACGTATGTAAAAATGTGCAAATATGTATTCATTCTGTAAATAAAAAATAAAGTAAAAAGATGTTGCCAAATGTTTCTGTTAGAATATAGATATTGCTTTTACTCGTTTCATTATTTTTTTTTTACGTTTTTAGTTAAATTAAGATTCTAATTATATAAACTTATATTCTTTAAATTATTATATGTATACTTTTTCTTATAGCGTAAAAATATATATAATATCAAAAATTCAGTGACGCGTGCTAAGCGCGCGTCTGTTGTGTTCTAGTTATACTAAAAATACTGATGAAGAATATTTTCTAAAAATATAATGATTTTATTAAATATAATGATGCATATGTTTGAATATATACACATACTATTATATCGAAAAACTACTTTTTCATGAGAAAAATCGACGGTCACTGGTCGTAGTACTTGTCAAGCGTATCGCGTCGTATTCCAATCGCGCCAATGGAAATAGTAAAATGCGTAGGAAATCAAGGAGTGGTGCGTGCAACGCTAAATTCTCACGCCGAACGTGAGCGTGTCGTGCGTGCGTGAGTGCGTGCGTGTACGTATAAATACACGCGAGAGAACACGACGTGGGCGTTCTTAGGTGTGGAACGGGGGCGAGAAGAAGGTCTCCCCAATCAGGACGATCATTTGATCGTGACTCGAGACCACGAGCAAGATCGATATTTTTTTAAAGTGATCGTAGGGACTGTTGCGCGAGTAGCCACCTACGAATGCTTTGTGCGCGAGGACAGTTTTGCATACGATTATCATCTATTTAGATGAATAATACAATAAAAACATTATTATTGAATAAATGACATAATATTATGAGTTTGAGGGACCCAACAAAATTAATTAAATATAATTATACTATCATAAGGTACTTATAAAAAATACCAATATATTATTAACTGTCGATATTTCGTTTTTATAGTTTCATTAAACGATAAATTTTATTATAATTTATAAATTCAAGCATTAGATATTTAAGTTTTAAAAGAAATTATTTTAAATTAATAATTAGCCCTGCGAGCTTCTATCGTTTATTTCTAACTCGGAGGCTTAACTTCTAATAAGTTCATAAGTTGATTTCTGTTCATACAATTTACATTGTGCATAAAAAGTATAAGAATATTGCAGAATGCATTGTCTAATGAGTTAAACCGTGAACAACAATATCTGTGGAAATAATAATGCAGTAATTCATAAGTGTGGACGTCTATTACCTATTGACTCTCGGGAGTGCGAGGGTTAATCCCTCGCGAGCATTTCACGCCGCGTGTTCCACGAGAGTCCTTAATCTTTTAAACAGCCTTCGTCTTTGAAAGCGGACTCGCTCTCGAGGTGCAATCGCAGTAAAATAGAATTGGTCGCGAACAGTCTATGCACGGGGGATTTACGACAAACGGCGGTCTCCCGCGGAGCGGAGTGTCGTTTCTGAACACACTTAGACGCAGAGCTGGGCTGCTTTACCGTCGTCTTTGTTGCGACATAGACTAGCGGTACATCCTCTCGGATGACCGCGTGCTTGATGACCACGAGCAAAGGAAGATTTGATAAAACGGTACAGAATAATAAGTACTTGTATAGCAAGATGCAGATAATATAAAAATTAGAAGTAATACAGATTTCGATAATATTTGTAATCAAATTGTATTGAGATCTTAGGAAGACATGGTAAAGCACACCAGCATTTTTTATTTTCCTAACGCAGTGGGAGTAGAAATGCCAATTTTAATACTTCAGCAGAGCTAATTTCATACCGTATAGACTTAGAATTCGAGATTCGTCCAGGTAGAAAATAATAGCATCTAAGCAATTTTATTAACATTAATTTGTATTCTGGATTTTTCACTTCTTTTTTTTTCTCTTTCTGTTCTCTCCTAACATTTTTTTGTGACTCTCCTGAAAGCAATCTTTACTCCGAGCTCCGGCGCAAACTTTGTTCTCGACTTTCATTGCTCGACTGAGATTGGGCCGAGTGCTTCATCATTCAAGCAAGGAATTACGCAAACGGCTCGCGACGCGTTCATCCGTCTGAAACTTCTCAGAGGTGCTCGAAGCCACGCTTCGCGACTCGATCCGTCCATGTATCTCCGGGGCCGATCTCCGAGCGGCGCGGCAGCAGCCAGCAGTCAGTGGCTTTCAGCTTCCGTGGGCCGATATCGGCAGCGATGGCGGTAGAAAACGGTATGGAGAACGCGAACGTCTTATTATCGTGCGTTCCGTAGTCGTCGCCTAAGCGGCCGGCCTTGATCCTTTAGTGCTGCAGTCGCCCGGAGCCCGACTACTCGGCGCGCTACTCGCCACTTTCACTGACTAAGTACTCCATCCTGTCCTGTCCTGTCCTATCCTGAGCGCTTGTACATGCTTATGTACACATTCACGTGCGTTCCTATATACATACGCTCGCGCATTATGCTCGCCTAGCTAAACCGCGGGCACAGAAGCGATTCTCAACCGTTACCAGCTCTTGCCTCTTCACCGCACCGCATCTCGCAACGCTTCTTTGATTATCTCCGAGCGGTCCCGTTAGACTCGATGCTATAACAAAATATACGTTGCCCTTTTTTCTCTTCCCGCGGGCACGAAGCGGCATGCATGGCCTGGGATTGTGGTATGGTCTTGACTGTCTATGCGGACGAGTTATCGTGTTTCGTTAATGACAGGAGGTTACGTGAGAATCTGACTAATTCTTAACTGGGCAACCGGGATAACTGGTTGCCTCTAATTTTGGAGAAAGTATATATTCTTTTGATTTATTTTAGTCGTACTATTATTTTTAAACGAAACTCAAGGCAATTATCTTTCTATGGATCATAAGTTTTCAGGACACTATATTTTGACGCTCATTTTCTCATCTTTGGTAAAATCATTAGAAATCAATTTTTCCTAAAGTTTTTTTACTTGTTAACTCTTCGATGCTATTGTGAGTATGGTATACTTCTTTTATCTTACACTATTTATCTTACAACTGTTTCTTTTATCTTACATAACTTTTTTATCAATAATGTAAAGATACATTGCTTGTTACTGTTCCTTATAATGTCTGGTGTTTCGATTAAAGAACATTTGTTATAATATGTTCGTTTTTACGCAATATTTTTACACAATATCCTGTTGTGTACATGACAAAACCTATAATAAGATACCGAAGGATTAAAGATACTAAAATGTACGTTAGCCATACATAATGCGTGGTCTACAATGGGCAGTAGCAGTAGTGAATTAACGAGTAGGTGCAGAAATCGACTAATCATAGTTGATTATCTTTCTCACATTCGATTATGATTGATTGATTTCTGCGTCTACTCCTTAATCCACTACTGCTACTGCCCATTGCAGACCACGCATAAAAATTGTTAAATTCTTCGGCTTACATCCGCATCATGTTTATCTTGAAGTGCGCGTTATCTGGCAGGTCGATACCTGCATCCGTTTTTCTCCACCGGTCCGAGTTGCGCCAGGTTAGGCCATGCCGCGAGAAAATGCGTGTAGCGATAAGACATACGCGTCGATCTATTGCGTCGTCGTCGTCGACGTCGGTCGCGACGCGCGCCGTACGTACGGGTGCCCGCAGAGTTGAGCACCGCTTCTTCGTTTCTAGGTTACACGCGCAGCGAGCTGAGTTTCACTTTTTCAGTGTTCGACGCCACGCTCCGCGGCCATCGGGAAGTTGGCCGGGTCTCGTCTAGTGTTCGTCGACGACGTCGATGTATACTGGTATACATCGCCGCCACGATGGTGGATAGCAATGCGCGCCATTCGTCCATCACTTATGATCAGTCTGGGTCAACCTCGGATCGAGTTAAATTAATGTAAAACTGTTTCGACTAAAAAAAAATTAAATAGTAGAATAATGCGTCAAGCTATATCAAGCGAAGTAGGAACGGAAGAATCTTTATGTAATCATGAGAGAGATTAAAAAACTTTGGAAGAAAGCTACGCAGTTGTTCGTATTACTCCAAGGTTGAAATTCGCATAGTTACCTAATAATAACATTCCTTAGACCTGAGTCATTTGCTACAATTTTTCTTTGGCCAAACTTCTTAATTACCTTTTTATGTAACACATTTGTCGAATTCTGAATCAACGAATTAATTATTATAAATTTTGTCATAAATTTTATGTCATGAAGTAAGAATTAACGAATGTATCCTTTCCACGGTATAAATGTAGTCTTGTTGATTTGATTCATTGACCTATGTCGCGGTTATCGCAATATTGTTATCTAATGTTTTCCTGTGCCGTCCTAAGTCGTTTCTTCTGCCTTCGCCGTTCCATCGTTCTCACGCCTTGTTTCGCCTCTCGAATTTCAGGCTCTCATGGTCGTCTGTGCTAGACATAGCACACGTAGCGAGTGTTCGGTGAAACTCGCGGGCCGACACGAGCTTGGAATACGCGAGGAGCTCAAGACTTTCGTTTTTAAAAGAGCCAACTTCGCCGCCGAATATGCGTCCTCGTTTGTATCGCCTTTTTAACGTTCTAAACTGCAGCCTCGATCGCCCCGGCATTGACGAATACGCGTGGCGTAGGTATGAACGAAGTTTCACAGCGACCGAACTGTTTCTCCAGAATCTATTCTTACTGAAATTCGATACATTTCGAATGCACGTGTGAAAATAAAAAAAATAATCAGTTTTATAAGAATCTTCATTTAATTGGAGATTCTTCTCTCTTATGATATTAGTCTTCCATAATCTCAAAAGTGTATGGCATCTTGAGATTTGGACAATTAGGAAGTATGACTTTTTTTTTTGTTCTGTAACTTTAATAAAAATTTAAATTAGAAAGGTACGTAATTGTGTGTGTGAGGAATGTTTTTCTTTGAATTTTTCCAACCAATCTATTTCTGATTTAATGAATTTTACAAATAGAACGCATATAACACTTGCATCTCTCTCTCTCTCTCTCTCTCTCTCTTCGAGTATAGTTATATCGTATCCAGTAGCAACTTCTATAGTAGCGCCATCAATGGAAAACCTGATTTCTCGACCACCTGTTGCTTGTCCCAACGACTCGATCTGTTCCCGCGCGTGTCCCACGCGTACTTGCTATTTTCGCATAAATAAATTACGAGTTCGCGGTGACAGTTCATCATACTGTTGGATCGCTGGACGTTCGTGAGATCTACGAGGCTACGTGAGAGTTCTTTTCGTGACGCGGCTCACGAAAGTTGGTCCCGACACATGACCCTCGAAAATTTGAACTTTCACCACTGGAGACAGCCATATATCGCGACAATGTATAGGGGAATCGCGCGAGTAAGATACGTGAGGTACAAAAATAGCCGGCGGAAGCGAGTCAACGAGAAGGAAAGTGAAACTCTGTACGCGAGCGGGCAGGTAGGTATCGTATTAATTGTCACGATGCTCATTTGATGATTTCCTGTACTCTAAATTCTTCCCTCTCATCTCCAGTAATGATCCTATTAAATTACGATCTAAGAATGCAAAAACCCTATGTGAACCGGTGATCTTATTTGGATCGCTCCTTTTTATTTTGTAAATTTCGCTCTATTTTTATGAAACTCTATGGGATAATTTAATAATGCTTTATAGATTCAATATGGTAAACAGAATGTTAAAAAATAGTCTGATTATCATAAAATTACAAGGAATTAATTTTTAATTGCAAAGTAACATCAAGTTTCCAGTTTTGTTTTATTTGAAATTCATCAATGCTACACAAACAGTCAATACTAATTTCTAAATTGACTTTTAAATTTTATGAGCCTCTTGTGACTCTAGATCGTTCTTTATCGAGGTTATTTGATTTTATTAAATATTTTCAAACTACACTTTTAAATCCGGATATCAAGAATCTTCTAAAATTAGATTTTAGTCATAATTAAATTATTTATTTTGAAATTTGAATTAAAAAATTCTGAGATCAACAAAATCGAATTCAACGGCCGTGAAAACTCTTAGAGAACAAAATCTTCTTTAAGTTTCTTAAAATTTTTGGTCCTCAAAGAGTTAATGATAAAGAAAATGGAGCTACTGAAATTTCTCTTATAAAATGTTTAATGTTTCTTGTTTACAAACTTATAAATACGATAATGAAATGTATCTATAAATTTATGCAGACGGATAAGTGAAAAATATAAGATTGTAGTTAATAGACACAAGATAAAGCTGATATTAATATTCTAAGGTTCTAATAAAAAAAGGAAAATACATGTATCACATTTATATTTTTTCATTTATCTAACAGAGTCGAGATTAGTAAGCTGAACTCATAACGAGAGGGAGATGTATCTAGTCATTATATCTTATTTTATTAAAACAACGTAGGTAACTTCTGTAACGCTAGCAAAGATATTAGATAAGTAAAGATAAGAAGAGCGAGGGAGAAGTGTGCCGGAGCATTTCACGTAACAGGCGAACTCGATGGCCGGC
>NW_017256436.1:3805945-3877185 GCF_001594055.1 Mycetomoellerius zeteki
AATCCTCCGGTGGCTGATGTAATGTGAAGACCCACTGACACGCATCGGATGGTAATGCTTATCCTGCGAGATGTGGAGGACTGCTTCTTAAATTTACGCGTTATAATACAGAAATCAGAAGTTGCATCTTCCGAATTCGTGAGACTTCTACGAAAGTAACGTAATCGAAGAAGCATGTAGAAAATGATCCTCATTGACGTTTCTTTAAATAAAAAAAAGATGAAATCTAGATCAATCTTTAAGTAAGTAAGTGAAATGCTCAGAACACCCTCCCCCCCCACACACACAAACAAATTTTATTTTTATAATTATAATTTTAATAGTACAATTTTAATAGTACAGTAGACTTAAATTTACATTATTTATATGAGATAGAGGAATGTAAAAATATATATATAATCAACTTTAAGACTTTTGGGCAATTCTTTTTATTTTCTTTTTCCAGAACAAAGTATTTAAGATAATTATGTGTGGAGTGCTGTAGCTATTTATTTATTTAAAGATTAATATGTCATGTCATTTGATATTATTGGAGATGTCAATAAGTGTAAAATAATAAGTACTTTTTAATTATTTATTGATTTGATTGTTCCGTCTAAAATAATAATAATTTTTATGAAAAAATTGATATTGCCAGCCTCAATAACATGTGAATTTTTACAAATATGAAAAAGGTCCAAGAATAATTTGATACAATATAATAGAGGGTTTTGATAAATCTCATAGATCTCTTTATATCTTTATCATATAGTGTAAATGACTTATGTACTGTCACCAGTGAGAAAGGATCGATCGCGCATTCCAAATAGGCTTGATTTTCTGACGAAGCTTCAACAGCTAAAATAAATTTCAACATAGGACTAACTTCGACCGTCCTGTGTATCGTTAAAATTCGTCCTACGCGAAGTTTAAATACCACGCCACTATGCCAGAATGTGGTACCGGTCTTAGGTTCGCGCGATATGGACATCATCATCATCGACGACGTAACGTTAAATCATTACCATCAATAACGGGTCGCCGGTCGTTTTGTCACTTTCCCCGTGACACGGGTTTCCCGCGGAGAATCATGCGTCGTCTTAAGTGTGTCACCAGGTCTACCGAGTGCAAATAAAACGCGATCACTTAAAGCACTATATTCTTACCGGTAGAGTAAACTGTCACATTGTATCGCGTTGTTATCTGCTAATTGTAAACATGAGTTATGCAATGTGTACAAATCCTTCCTATGATATGGCAGACGTCTGACAAGACTTCACAGTATTTCGAGATCTACTTAAAAAAAGCGATAAAATACAAAATTTCCATCATTTAATTTCCATTATAATAGCTGTCTATTTCCTCGCAAGTTTATTTATTGACGTTATACGAGCGTATTATTTTTTATTTAGGGCAACTCCAGCAAATACGTCGCGCTGGGATTTACTCCACAGAAATATATATATATATATATATATAGGTATTGAGAAATGTTAAGGTTTTGTTAAAAAATATGGTTTTCCATATGTTTTTGTGTTTTATTCATTTTTGTTTTCTCGTAATCGTTGAAAACACGAAAATTGAAAAATTAGAAAGTATGTCGACCCACTCTCCCTTTCGTAGCCACTTCACTCGCACATTATCAAAGACGTCTTCGACGAGGTGGACGCTTTCGATGTCGCTTAGACATTGCGTAACATCTACCTACGAACCCGGTTCTAGTTCTCTTTCTCTCTCTCTCTCTCTTCCTCTCTTAATAGAAGAAGCAACAGCGGGGAATTTCGAGTAAATGGGTCGCCAGGGCAGCTCGCGTCCGTTTCGCGGAAACCGGATACATCTCGACAGGCGACCTTTCAGATGCTGCGATTTAGAAAGAATGAAAAAATGCGAGTCGATCGTCGCGTGATCGCTACAGCAGGGAGAAGGAAATCGCCGAAAAAGGAAGCTCGTTCGTAATGTTCATCATTGTTGTTATTGATATCACAGGGATAATGAGATTGCATTATGCAACTTGAGTACAATGTAATTACATTTTGAAGTCTCAAAAAGAAGCATTTTTAATTCTTAAGCAATTGCAAATCTGGGTAACTTATAGTTTGTATGAAGATTAAATATCACAAACTTATTTTTTATTTAACATAAAAAGTTTTAATAAAATCTTAACTTAATTATAAAGATATTTATTGAAAAAATTGTGGAAAAGAGAATAGTATCCAGTCTCAAATATTCGTAAACAGAAAATTAGTCTTAGACTAGTCTATTTCATGAAACTTTAATTACGTAAAATATAAACGTGAACGTATGTATATATGAGTGTTTAAAAATTTTCAGTTTTCTTTGAAAATTTTCACGAATTTACTTTGAAATTATTTTGTTGCATGTTTAAGTGTAAGTACTTTCAATTTAATTCTGAGAAATGTGCGTGTTAAAATAAAAAAAATGATGTCTTTGAGATAAGTCGTGAAGAACTTTTAAGGGCCGGAAGTGACTACATCATGTCACTTTCTAAATACTTTTTACTGTCGAGTTGTGCGGCTTCGTCTTTCTGCCGTGGGATCGGCGACGTTTCTTTCCATGGATATACGGCATGGAAGATGGAAATGAATGAGGATATACAGCATTGTATAACCAGCTGTATGTGTGCATATGAGTGAATATATATGTATGTATATGGGGGGAGAGAGAGAGAGAGAGAGAAGTCGCGGTGCGAAATGGAAACTGTGGAATTGAGACAGTTTTGTCGCTTGTGTAACAAAGAAATTGAAGGAACACACTAACGATTGAAAGTATATGTTATGATTACATTTATACTTTGATAACAATAAAACAATTAATAATGAAAATAAATGAGAATGAAAGTGATGGCTACAAACATCAATATATCTTAATTAATTTAAAATTCTCATAAAAAAAGATTAATCTAATTGCTCATATATCTTCACTTATTTTTTGTAACTTTTTTTGCCAGCGGCATGGACAAAATAAAATATTTTTGCTTCTATTAAATTATATTCAGAGTAGATAGAACATAAGTATAAACTTAAACAAGTAAATTAGTTAAAGATGGCTAGAAAAGCATAACCATTCTAACGACAGTTTCTAAGTGAAAATGAATCTTGTTTCACTGTGAAAAAGCTATCTGTGCACGTATTAACTTGCGCATTCGCAGATACACGCTGACACGAGGAGATCAGTTGGCGCGGCGAGGCAAAGGACGAAACGGGGTGTCTGTGCTCTCCGCGGTGAAGGCAATCGTCGCGACTGGCTTGGCAGCGTTCACGATCCGTGACGCTCCGTGACTCCGGGATCTAGGCCGATTGTATAATGCGAACGTTTCACTAAAATCGTTAAATAACAGCCTACTTCGGCGATTCGCCTAAGTTCCAGAGAGCAGGACTGGTCGACCATTGCGCATCGATCGCAACTGCGTTCCTCGCGCTTAGTCATCGGTCATCGGGTTTCCGTTCTCCCGTCCTCTCCCCGATCGTCGGATAATCGATTTTCGCTTTCGGTACGTCCGTTCACGATTCTCTGGGCCTCGACCTCTAGGCGATTCCTCGCAAGCATAGTGCATGCGAAAGGAGCGAGGCTCGGTCTGCATTGCGGTCGATGTTTTTAATTCACATGAAGGATTATTCTATTATGTATATATTCTATAAGAATTTCATTGCAACATGAATTTTTCTATTATTGAACAGCATTCGTTTATTTATTATAAAAAGAAAAATATTATTAAAATATCTAATGCTTGAGATTAAATTAATTAAGGATATTATCGTTATTATCACATTTTCACATAATTCTAATAATATTAATATATTCTGTCAATTATCATATTTTTTGATTAGAGTAATTTTAATTGATTTTCTATGAATAAATCATTGCTATGTGTCTATATTTATATTTCTGATGTCGATATTAAATTGAAGGACGACTTCCAATGATTTTATTTTGATGTAAAAGTATAAGGTAAAAGTACGTCGTTACAATTCAATATTATGACAGGGTGGTAAAGGGGTGACCTTTCAAGGCGATTATTAATAAAAATCATGAGTAATAATGTATTTTTAAAAAGTATAGCTTTTATAGAATGCATTATCCAACTCTATATAGCTGAGTCACATAGTTGCTGTGATTTATGTCAGGATAGCAGAAATGTAGAATGCGATAAGATAATTAACATATTGCGCCCTTCGACTTCATCTGAATAAAATAATCTTATATCATACCATAATTTGAAACTATGCGTTAACGGTACTTGCGACAAGTATCAGCTAATTATTCTTAGACATTAACATAAATATTAATTTAAATATTAATCAAAGCTAAATATATCAAACAAGTGGTGACGATTGTTGAGATGGTGTGTTCCATATATATCTAAAAGATTTATTATTTTTGTAGTTTTTTCGGTTATTAATTTGAGCCGCAAAGAATCAAAATCGTTAATCCTAAATTAAAGACCGAATTCTGGGATGATCGCTGCTTTACCGATTTAATGGGATTTATACACAATTTATATGATAACGACACTGCATACTACATCAATAGTATAGCGCACACATATACACAGGGTGCGTTCTTTTAGGCATACAGCAGTTTTTGCAGTAATTCGTTCTTTTAGCATGACTGCGCAATCGACTACAGCACAGATTTTCGTTCTTTTAGCAATACATACACAGTGGATATGCAGACTCTAATGCGGATTTGCGGATTTTAAATTGTCGCGCTTTGAGAATACATGAGAGAATACATGCAAAATTCCGTTCTCTCAAATTAGTTGTGCATTCAGCAGATCCGATGCACAGCGGCTGTCATATCCGATACCTAAAAGAATGCACCCGCACGCATAAATTTTTGTAAATAAATATGTAAACAATAAGTTTAATTCTAATAATTCGATGTTGTATCTATGTGCAACCTGCTAGTCTGGAGTCTCCGATTTTGTAAGTACAGATTGCAAAGCTCTTAAATGCTGTCACGACTTGATAGTTCTAAGCGCCACATTGAAACGGGAAAGCACCATATTGAATTAGGAAAGATCTCATTTCAAAAATTTTTTCGTTCTTGGCATAAACTTCAGACTAATACACACTAACCTGTATACTTTAATTCTGGAAGTTTTCCAAATTTTTTGTAAAAAAAGGTAATCTACATATAAAAATCCTTTACGAAAATGCAGATTTTAACATCCCCTTAAGGAATTAGACATATTATAGTCCAAGATTTAAGAAAAATCGATCTACAGTTTTGAAATGCTTTTTATTACAGTCTATTTCTAGTCTCGAAAATTATGTCGTCTCTGAAATGACCGATTCGCTGAGCAACGGACGGAACGGTAAATCGAGCTCCAGAGCAGTGGCATGTTGGCACGTTGAGCAATTCCGTAATCACGTTTATTGCCGAGCCGTATACGCGCTCAAACGCGAGAGTCCGTGCGATCCCGGTCAATATTCATGTTAATCACGGTGAAGTGCACTCAATTAAACATTATCCCTCTCCGCGAAAGGCGAGTGGATACGCGCTCTCAATCGTAAACCTGTGGCGGCTTGAAATACCAATGCGTACAAATTAAAACGCATGTTGTTTGCGGCTGAGCTAAGTTGCGCTTGATTACCATCTTCGTATAACGCGGTTGTTTTAATTATACCGCGTTCTGAGTAACGGCAATAGAGAGTAATTAAAAACTATCTAGTGTTTTTCGAAGAAAGCACTACGATTCGATGTTAGAATGAAACGAACTGGAATTAGTTATGCGGCTTTTAAATTTATAATAAAAATATAAAATACTAATTCCGTTATTTATATATATATATATAAAACTTATAGATCGAAAAACAAATTAACAAAGATTATTGTAATCGGAAACTTTTACCAACCACTGTGTGTGTGCGTATGTATGTATGTGTGTGTATAAAATGTTTCTGTGTGTGTGTGTGTGTGTGTGTGTGTGTGTGTGTGTGTGTGTGTGTGTGTGTGTGTGTGTGTATCTTTATCAATCTGTTTTTCAATTTATAAGTTAATAAAATTCTTATTGTAATCAACTTAAGAACATGATATTGTATTTTAAATGCTAAGGTATATTAAATACTTGTATATACTGGATTTTTATTTGTATAGATTTTTTATTTGAACAATAAAATTGCTCATTAGCCGGAAACTTTTGGGAATCACCATAACTTCGTAATAAAAATTGAAGATTAGTAAACGTAATATAAAAATTTCAATTATGATGGAGTTAATTTTACAAAAGTAACCGACATCACGTTAATCTTTTAAAGTTTGCAATTATATTTAGCGCTTAATTAATGTTCATTCGATATAAATTATCTTTGTTTCGGATTAAAATTATCTGCGTCACATCCGTAAAGATTTTGAACGTCATTGACCTCTCGTACGATGCAGATTGTACAGGAAAGTGTTGGATTGAGCGGTCAAATGATGGGCTTCGTCGATGACATCGTTAATCATTCCGTCGTCCGATAATGACGCAGCGAGAGGAAACGACGGAGCAGAAAGATTGCGCGATTACGCAGGCATAGTTACAACGGTAAGAGAATGCAGTAGTTATTACTCGGAAGTAAACCGCACGTTGTCCTGGAAGTGAATCAGGATACTATGACCGTCTTCCTTCCGCGCAGGGATACTCCGTCGTAAACCACACAGGATGAATCAACGATAATCACCCACGCCCGGCTTTCCCGGGGAAGAGATGCAGGCAGATTCTCGCAGGATGTGACGGGTATCTCTATTTATAATCGTCGACCGCGATACATCCTGTATAGCCACACAGAGCTTCGTAGATCTCACAAGTATCTTCCTGGAAGTCTCTGTTGTATTGTTCGGCAACACTGGCGATTTATGTATTTTTTCTGTCGGTGTCAGCGAGGTGGACAAACAAGCCATTAACTTTGCATGCGAACCGATGAACTTGTTCGACTTTGTAGAAATATTATCAAAGATGTGACCATGAATCGTAGATTTAAATCCGAATAAGATGTAACACACAGTGTTTATACTTTATATATTTTTCGAATCTGATTAGATTGCGGGTAGTCAGAAATTTTGCAATAAGTTTAACTGTTATATACAGTGTTAAATCTCTTTTGAAGTGTATATATTTTCGACCATTTTCAATTCAGGAAAAAACGATTATATATTTTTTAATTAAGTGAATTTTTATCATTTCATTTTTTACATCATATAATTACATGTAAAATTTACAATTTACTGATATATGAGAGAAAGTTATATTAATTAAAATATTTTTCGTTTAGCGCTAATTTATGTTCAAGTCATTATTGAAAATTATAACTTGATATTTAACCTACTGTTATATATTCAATGGTACGTATAAGAGCGTAATCAACAGTTCTCTGAAAGAAATCGAGTATACTATATAAAAATTAAAATTATATTTTTTAAAAGTGCATTACATTCATTAAAATGCATTTACTTAGTTATGGTATTTAATCAACATTATTATTAATTATAGCTTGTCATCATGCTTTCCACTAGACGTACTTTTTACGAAATTTTCACAAATATAAAAATGACATCAATCGATGATTTGGCCTTCCCAGTCTCTGGATGCAAATCCGATTAAAAATATTTGATCAATCATGAAGCTTTAAGAAACATGAATATTTATTTTAAAGTCGTTATTTTTGATATATTCGGAAGATTTGAAAGTTTTTACCCAAAACTTTAGCCGAAAATCTCGTAAGTAGCATGTCTCGACAACAATCTAATTAATAATAATGATGATTGAATGCTATAATTAAATGCATTTTGTGGTAAATGTAATGTACTTTTAAAATAACTTTAATTTTTAATATACTCTTTTTTTAGTTTTTTTTTTTAGAGAACTGCTGACTACGCTCTTGTATCTTTGACTGTATTTAACATTTAAAAAAAGTAATTAATTTATTATAAGCCTTTTTATAATAATAAAAAGATTTAAACAAAATCTACACCTTCGGTTTCTAAAAATGTATCTTTGTTAAAAATAATAAACTTACGAATGAAAACGATAAAAAATATAATAAAAATCTATAGGGGAGAGTGTGTTTGTTGTGTGTGGTCTAAATCGGACCGTGTTCCAAATAGGACCTTTTTAATTTAAATGAATACGATTAAGCAAATTTGCGTACTATTTATAATGTAAAGATCCTTATAAGACACCGAACATGTGATAGCAGTTTGACAGTTCTCTGTCATAACAATCATGAAATAGAGGCAAATATGTATTTTCACTCATCGTGCGAAAATTTTTTAAAAAAGAAAATCCTTGTAAATCATTATTTAAAAGGTGTTAAAAATTTGAAAAATAATTGATTTAAGATAATTAAAGAGTGTAGAATTCAAAAATATCAAGCGTGATCACTTTTGCGGTTTATTGTAAAATTTGTTCCAAAGTTCAAAAGGACCCGTGTCCAAATCAGACAGTATAGTGAATAACTTATAGGCCTGGTTGTAGTGCTGGTGATCGGCTGACCAGATCTGGTCTAAGCAATTAAATCAGTAAAATATCATGAATAATCAGACTCAGATTAGTTTTATTGATTTCAATTCTAATAATATAAACAGTCAGTAATTTCTTTTTTCAAAAAAATTTTTATCTTTGACTGTCAAATTGTTCGTTTTTACTCAATACTAAGAAAAATATATTAAAATATTTTAAAATTCTATCTAAAAATCCATAAAAATAGGATTTTCGATTTGAACCAGGGAATGGTCCGATTTGAAACCGATGGTTCCAAATCGGACCGGAAAAAGTGTTTTTACATTTTCCATTATAGTTTAACACAGGTGAGAGATACGTCAAAATAATCTCAAGCAAAAATGAAAGGAATTAAATCATCTTTTCAACGATTTGACAGTTCATATTTAATATGAACTGTCAAATTATATTAGTATGATTAAAAAAATTGTATAGTGGTAGGAAACACGATAGATTTTTAATAAAAATGTTGATTTAATTTTGATAATAATTATAATATATATTTAAGATAAATGTAAATATTCAAAAATATTCAACGATAAATTTTCTATATAAAAACATAAAAATATTGAATAAAATACATTGTTATATTATATCGTCCTCTACATAAGTTGGTCAAAAATTACACACACACACACATCAACTGTCTAATTTTTTAAGATGTTTGTAATACGCACAAAATAAGAATAATAATCTGGGATTTTTTTATTTCTCATTGCTTATTTATTTCATATTTTTACCATTAGACATAGCTTATATTCAATAATAAAAAAAAGATTGATAAGATACGATTTAAGTGACCAGTATTCATTAGGCTTCCCTTGTTTAAACAATAGTCTTCGCTCATGGATATATATTTTCGAAAGTTTTTATAGATGAAATTCACATCGATTGTAATCGGTCAGGAAATATATTAGACTAATTTTTCTGGAAAAGACGTTGACGCGTCGGAAACTACAACCACATTTCCTCGATGTCGTACGAATTTCGGTAGGAAACAATTCGCGCAACGTTTTGCAACAGGGAGAGTCTAGGGTCTCTGCATTTCCGATTATTTTTGCTAACAGTAAGTTTTCGTCTTCGACGAAAAAAGGCAAGAAGAAAAAAATGAAATGCGCAAGGGAACGTTGCGCAACGTGTCCGTCGAGAGTGCGGTCGTGCGGCTGCAATCGCTCCTAAACTCCTAAGCGCTTCGCTCGACGGCGCGGCGCGAGGTTCGAAAGTAAGTGCCCCCTCGAGACAATGCCTCACGAAAATGGGGCAGAGTAATTAAGCCGTTATATAACGGAGTTCGTGAGCTGACGGAATGTCGCGGCGTGGTGCAGCACGGTGTCGGTAAATAGGGTGTATGATCATTCGCTGCATCATTAGGTAAATATCTATTCCAGGGAAAGATATAATAGCGAACGATAGATGAAGTACGAGGGGGTAACCATTAACTGAAATATTGTCCCATAGATTATATGATTTCATTTGATTTCATACAATTTCTTCTGATTACAAATAATTTTCTTCACTACATATATAAAGTCATTTGATAAAATAAACGATTTTATCTAATATTACACAATGATTTCGTAATTGCGATATGTAATTATCGGATTATGTATGGGGATTTCGTATGGATTTTATATTGATTTCGAGAACACTTTCCCACGATTACACATTAAATTATCCCCTTGACGAAATGCATATTGCTGATCTTTTTCCTAAACCGACTTCAATTACATTTGTCCCATCAAAAACCGAATCGTTCTTGATGGGATAAATGTAATTGCAGTCTCAGGTTGGAAAACATAATCGTTCTACTATGAATTTTTGAATATTATAAGAATAATTTTAATCGAAAACAAATAGAAAACGTAAAGATAATATCAGTAACGTCAGTCAGGGAGTTTAACTCTTCTGACGGTAGTCAATATATTGAATTCACTCAATCTCGTATATTGTAACTGTATTCTTTATATTATATCTGCAAATTTGAATTATTGTTATTAAAATAAACTTAATATTTGTTCTTTTATATGAATTATACCATTTTGATTCCTTTTTGGAAATTCCTAATTGGAAATTAATTAATGACTTTTAGTCAATAAATTATATATTTAAGCGTAGGGGGGAGAGTTACTTAACCTATGTTTTATTATATTTTCCATTTGGCATTGTTTTGTATGCAAATTAATTTGTTATAAGTCTTTTTGTAACATGCTGCAAAAGATACGATTTAGGCAACCGATCGCCTAAATCTTACCTATAGGTGTTTTTTATTGTATTTCGAAAGTATTGAATTTATGAATGAAAACAATTAAAAGTATAAGATTAATAAAAGAAATCATTAACTAATACCTAATGATTAATTAATACCAATTTTAATAATTTATTGAAGAAAATCAAATATTTTATAATTATTAAATAATAAAAAAACAAATGACACCACAATAAAATTGGTTTAAATATATTTTTGTACTTGACATTTATATTGATATTAATTATTTGTTTTATTATTGTCAGTTATCAGTTATCTTATCTTTTGATGATACTCTGATGATTTTCGGAAATTTGATGGATTTTGTAAAATAATAAAATAGGATGATCGCGTTGTTATCAACTACATAAGTTGATTAAAAATTAACATCAGACATATCTGATTTTTTAAAACGCCGCTAACGTCCATAGAACAAGGCGTAGTCTATTATATTTTTTTGTCTATTAATTTATATTGTATTATTAATTTCTCATATATTTTATATTATTGTTACTAAATATTGCCTATATTAATTAATAATATAAAATATTGATGAGGTACGATTTAGGCGACCAGTACACATTTGGCAACTCTCCCCTATATAGGTCTTACAAGCCCAGCATCAGTGTTACAGATTTTGAATTAGCTTTGGCGGATTAATGAAAATTTTCCTTCTGACAAAAGTAACAGTTAACTATACTTATTTTTTTAATTGAAAGCAAATGGTAGATGTTAATTATTCGGATTTCGATAATTGGATAAATTTTATTGATTACTGTATAAATTGCACCTCAGTGACATTATTCTTACCATCTTACCATTTGTATCTAATATAAGCGACCTTTGTCGTTGTGCGTGCGTACGTTTTGCACATTATTATTACAGCACCGTTAAAGCAACCGGTTTCACGGTACGATTATGCTCGACTTATCTAACGTGCGACTTCTGAAATATGTTCTCTCGTTTCTAGAGGAAATATCCGATAAATAGATAGTAGAAATCTGCACACCGGATCTCGATATCTATATACAATCTCGCGGATCGTTCGATCGTGCACTCCCTGCTTCTTTCTTGCATTCGCGCAAATGTTCAATGTCACGCGATCAATCGAACATCGACAGGTATTTAGAATCTAGAGCAATAATTTTATCGAGTTTCATTACTTGTTTTAAGACGAGACATGCCTCTGCAATATAATTTAATTAATTGAATTTTAATTAATTAGAATCCATAAGGACAATTGATTTGCGCAATTATTTGAGCTTAGAGAGCACACGAGCTCAATATATTGTGAACACTCGTATACATTTATATTATATATACTTATATATATATTGATACATATACACGGTTTTGAGTAGCAGTATAATAATCACTTGAGGAAAGTGGAAGCAAGATACAATCTAATTTAAGAACAATAAGAAGAATAAAAATAAGAATTAAACCCGTATATATATATGGATCTATATAGATGAACAGAATAGTTAAAGTTCATTTGAATTATTTTTTATTTATAACCTTTAATATAAGAAAAAACATTAATATTAATAAGAGTCACACTTTAATAAAACAATTTATTAAAGCAAGAGATTACACGCCGTTTTTAGTTTATGAGTTACATATTTTTCTTGCAAAATTATCAGTTATTATATATACTCAGATTAGAAGTCAAATTTATAGCATTTAGCTGCAATCTTTTATCTACAATTAATATTTTTATACTATTTATTATACATATGTATTATTTGGTACATGTTTTTATTATCTGCATTCACTAAAATTATTATTATTGTTATTGTTGTTGATATTATTATATGAGTGATTTTGATTTATTTATTTATTCTTTATGTTTTTAATTACATTTTTTTTGTATCAGTTATCAAGTTAACTTTCCAAAGATTTTCCAATAATATTAGTTATTCATGGCCTACGAAGTAGGCCATTTAATATTTGGTGGAAATACATAACCAATCACTCGATCAGCTTTCTTTTTTTCCTACATTCTCGCGACAAAACAACGAATTCCTTTCGCTCTCGCAGGTTTGGCGCGGTAGCGGCCGATACATCCACCTCGATAGTCGCTCGAGCTAGACCAGCTGAGAAACCTATTACGCCACTGTCTGTTTACACTGGAAGTCGACTATACGCACGACCACGAAATGTTTTTCCACTTCGGCCGAGAATGCAAAGAGAGACTCGCTCATACCCGCGGCGTAGTGGTCGGCCGGCCTTTGGGGAGAAATTGCCGAAGAAACCGCGGGTTGCGGTCAATCCTCGACGATCTACGTCATAATTGCGATTGGAGTTTTTACAAATAAAATGCAGACATTTCTTATGTTTGCACAATTTTATGTTATTTTTGCAAATTTTATTTCACTTTTTTCAATCATGTATTGCGAATTTGATGTTATAGATTTTATTTCAACCGTGTGATTTAATAAATTAATGTTACTTTACCGAAGCAACAATACATTCGAATTGTTTTTATAAAAATATTTCAAAATAATTTTTATATCATTTTATATCAATCATGGAATTATTAGAAATTAATAGTTTAATTTTTCATCAGACAATGTGATACAAATTTATCGAATTGGTCGATCAGGAGAGGTAGAGTACGTTGAATGAAT
This sequence comes from Mycetomoellerius zeteki, assembly GCF_001594055.1. Taxonomy (NCBI): domain Eukaryota; kingdom Metazoa; phylum Arthropoda; class Insecta; order Hymenoptera; family Formicidae; genus Mycetomoellerius; species Mycetomoellerius zeteki. The sequence continues at coordinate 3,819,303 of NW_017256436.1, forward strand.
ATAGATTTTGATATAATCGGCAATCTCTTTCTCGACTGAATGAAATGGATTGATATCGGAATGAAGAAATGTTATCAAAATAAGTTTAAGAACGTGATTGTGAGAAATGATGTTAGCAACGCGAAAGTCGCTTTGGTGACGTTATAACATAGATTTGTAAATAAGGAAATAAGCAAAACAGTCAAGACATCGTAAATATTAAATTGTGACATGATATTAATGCCTTTAGTTTTCCATAATAGCTGGTATTGCATCATTCCTATTTAAACATTTTATCCACGAATATACTAATCTATCATATATAAATTTTTCTCTTTCTCATTTTTATCTTCATGCAAGAAACAGATGATTTATTAAAAAGAATTGCTTGATTTAATCATAAGTTAAAAATATATTTATATTATAGCGATCTGCATAGCGGAACGGTTTAATGTTAAGTACGGAGATTTTAGTTTTAATCAACATTGACACTAATCCATGACATATTGCTGTATCTGTGATATCATAGTTACATATTTTTAATTGAACTAAAATGCTATACACAGTCGCAAGACGATGATTAGACGTGACATCCATGTTAAGCAAATAAAGTGCAGCATCGGGCAATTGCATTTTAGGCCAAAGGCAATGGTAAACCGAGTGGCAAAATACAGGCCAAAGAGTATCTTGACGAGGAAATGGGCGGGGTAGATTTTGTCGACGCAATCTCTAGGATGATAGGATACGCCGTCGGTCGTGAAGCGGGATCGTATCTCTGGTCGGCCGGCCGCTCGGATGGGTGCCGGAGGTGGCATCGTAGTAGTAATAGTAGTAGTAGTACCACGATGGATGGTGCGGCTGTTTGCGAGTCACCGGTGCCTGCTCGACGGCGGTGCTTGTGCCACTTTCACTTGGTTACATAACCAAGGTACGTTCGTGCGCGCGAGCGAGCGAGGGGAACTGGGTAAATGGGAGAACCACACGATTCTGCGCTGCCTGCACCACCGCGCTGTAGTGGAGAGGACGTCGAGTAATAGTATCATGACTTTAGTAGGGATGCTTAAATTTAACAGGGTATCGATACTTTCACCCGTCTACCGTCGAAAATACTGGAGGTATTTCGATACTCTCGACGGATTATTTCAAAAAATAACACACCCAGAGTACAGATATCATTCGTTTATATCTTATATGAAGAAAACAAGTTAACGCCACGATAAATTAATTTATAGAATCAATAAAATCAGTTAGTACACATCTTAAGAATATATGCAGATAAAAGATTATCGTTTATTTAAAATAGTTTAATATAAAACTTCGTCGATGATATTTTCTTCTTCGTTATCTTTGAAACATTTTTGAAATGTACGAAGTAATATTTAATTAATATATATTAGAAATTTGATGAATTATTTAGCGATGTGTTATTAGTCTTAATTCGTACACTTGATTTTGGTGAAATAATACTTAGAACGTCCTGGGAATTCGTAAAAGGCTCGGCACGAATCTGCGTTTCTTACGGCCTCGTCGTGCACCGGCTGCAAAGTCCATCAGTGGCCCACGGCTTTTCTGGGTAATGAATGCGTTGATATATTGGCAATGAGGCGTGAATGGAGGGAGCGGGGAGATTGTCTCGATTACGGAGAAATTTTCTTCGAGGTCGGTTTCCCCTTTGGAGTCATGAAGTTTACCTGCCTGTTTATTTGTTAACTTAATCGGGATTTATCAGGAAGTTAAGCTGATTGAAGCTGATTGTAGCTGATTGAAGTTTTGAGTTATGAGAAATGAATGAATTACTAGCTGATGCATTTATTCTATAAAATGACGAACTTAATTCAAGTTTGTGCTACGGACAAGATCATGGTAATGTAAACTTGAACGCGGGTATTAATATTCAACATGTCCTTTATTTTCCAATATAAAAACTCGCGTTGTAATGTAATAGTATGACGTGCATCAGATAGAGATCACTGCATATTTAGCATTAAATGTGCGGTGTGATGCAGCCTACGTAAAAGAAGAGATAGGCCGCATGAAGCGAATTGCATAACTGTTCGAAGGAAATATGGACTTTACTTATTCGAATGTGGATGTTAGAGCATGCAAAATACGTGTATTATCCAGAGCTGTGGAAGAATTAAACCTACGATGAAATCGCGCGCAATTCCTCACAGCAAATTATAATAAGCAGCTATCCATTTTTTTTCAAATGTGTATATGTATATGCGTCGCTGCGTTCGTTTTATGGCAATTATGTTCTCGTCAAGATTTATAGCCGTCCTTTCGCGATCTAACTCTAATAGTGTCTACGCGAGCAAGGTTTAAGAGTGCCTCCAATCACGATTATTAAAGATTTATGTCGTCTCTTTCTTTTCAACGAAGCCACTGAGCGCTAATAATAATGCGCGATTACGCCGCAATTGCGTTATTATTGCGTTTGTGCGCTTTTGCCGCGTCCGTGTGCGACATATACATATCGATCGACTTTTGCATAAGTGAATTAACAGCGGAGAAAAGTGCCTCGGAATCAACAAATCGAGCATACACACTGTCGGATATCGGACAGCATTATAATGGAAAATAACTACATAATTGACGATAATTTAAGCACGGTCTTTCAAGCGAGAAGCGAATGTGCATTTAGTGGCGTTCTTCATTCGAAGCTGAGTATTCAAATGCGTTGCGTATTTAACTTCTTTCACTTATTCGAATCGTGTCGATAGCATACGTCTAAATCACAAAATTACAACAATCATAATTCTTATGAATAATGATTGGCAATTTTTTCTATAATATTCAATAGAGTATTCAATAAATTCAGTAGAATTAAAGAACAGATTCAATGAATAATCATCAAATTATGAAGAATAATATTCAGATATTTTTTTACATCAGATTGTGTGTGTGTGCTATATGATCGAAACAATTGAAAGCGAAGATAATTATTAGTTTTATAAAGATAGCGCGCTCATATAAATATAGATAAATTAATAAAAAGTCCATAAGCTGAGATTTGAGTTCAATCCTATGACTATTCAGTAAATTCAGAGAATCAAAGAAAAAAATCAGATTCAATAAATAATCATTAAATTACGAAGAGTAGTCATTTAGATTTTTCTTTTCCTTTTTTTTTACACAGATTGTTATGTACATAATCGAAAATCGTCGAAAGCAAAGATAATTAATATTTAGTAGATTCAGAGAATCAAAGAAGAGATTCAGTGAGTAATCACTACAAATTACAAAGAGTAATCTTCAGATTTTTTTTTATTTGTCAGATTGCTACATGATCGGAATCGATCAAAAGCAAAGGTATTATTAATTTTGCGTAGATATCGGATATAAATAAAGAATAAGATATTAATTTAAAATATAATTTATAAAAAATTTATAAGTTAGGATTTGAATTTAATCCGCGTATAGTCGAGGGTTGTTTTTCTCCGGACTATTTTTCCTGACGTGTGTAAATACGGCGTGGAGCAACAGGTGGGAGTGTAATCCGGGAAGGCACGGATCCACGTAGCGGAGGACGATCCGTCCTCCGCACTTTGGAGGGAAGCGCGTTCCACGAACATGGCTCACGAGCAGCTGCGGCGTGGTGATCGTGCGGAGCGGATCCTTTCCAACAACCCCTCCAGAAGAACGACAAGAGAAGCAGGCGAGGTGGATGCGATGACCTAAATACGAGCCAGTGAAAGTAGCACACTGGTCAGGCATGGCCTGTGCCGCCATCGTGTTCACCCACACACGCGTGTGCGCGCGTACACGGATGCCTTACTCGCCACCGTCGTCGTCGTCGTCGTCGTCATCGTCGTCGTCGTTGTCGTCGTCATCGTCGTTGACGCGCTGATACATGCCTACATAATGCGTACACACATGCAAAGTTACGCGTGTACACATATATGTTTTTATACCCGCGTACCTTAGGCGAGTTAGTTCTCTCTCCCTGGCTGGCACCGCACGGTGCGGCGCGACGTTGATGAGGTGAAGGTGAAGCAGGAGCGCAGCTACCGACTGATTACTAATTAGAAATTATGGAAATGCATTGCACGCTCGCTCACGCGTACTTCTTCCATTGGTTTGCTCGCTTTTCTTTCGTTTTCCTATCGAGCGCAATATTTTACTTCATCTTCCCGTATTTTCCTCTTTTTTTCTTTCTTCTATCCTTTTCTCGTTCTTATCTTTTCTTTATGTTTTCTTGGTCATCTCTTCTTATCTATTTCCTTTTCTTTATCTTTTTCTGTCAAATATTTATTCTTTGCCATTCGTTCTTCTCTCCCCTCTCTTTTATTTTTTTTTATTTTTTCCTTTTAAAAATATAGGGGTATACATATTATAATATCACACACACAATTCTTTGAGTATCTGATATTAATAGACAATAAATATTATAATGAACAATCTGTGAGTTGTTCTGTCACATGGATGTGCTAATGAAAAAACATTCTTCTTTTAGCAACACGTTTTTCCTCGTCACTCGGTCGTGCTAGGTTTCTTCTAATTTCTAGCGTTCACAGTATACACAGCTTCATTTCCGTGTATGCAACTTCAAGCAACTTCGGATATCAATGACAATTAAATTATCGTAAGGGTTTCACTTGTTGGCGCGGCTTAATTGGAAATACTTGAATGGCATCCCTTGATCGACTCTCGAAATGCTTCCAGGCGATCGTGAGTAAATTTAGCGCGTGAGCGACAATTTCGGCTCGTCCAGGGTTTGTTGTCGTCATATGCCGAGTTCTCTTCGAGCTTCTAGCTGTGCATATATATATATATATATATTAGATGGTTTTCCCAATCCCAGATACACAAGTGTAGAAATACTTTCTACGAAAAATTCACAATCACTCTCAACTTTCTATGATGATTTATATAAAGAACATTTATATAAAATATTTGTTTAGTCAGCAATATTGATGTTCACAAATCAATCTTTAATTTTTAATATTTCTCTTGATATTGCTCATATTAAATTATAAAAAATTATGATCCCAACTTCCGGAGATCATTTGTTTTACAAAAGCAGAATTAGAAGAACAGTCTCGGTTCCTTATATTTCGCGATTATCAATTCCTTTTTTCTGTTTTTCAGTAACATTACATTTATTAAAATGTTCTTATTATGTAATCTTGATCAAAAGACTAATGTAAATATTATTAAATAATTTTGAAAAATGATATCATTTTGCTTTGTCTCTGTCCAAACTTTTTTCATAATTATATTGACAATTTTTTAACCAATATTTATTTAAATTTTATTAAGAGTTATTATTCAATGATTTTGCTTGTACAATTTCACAATCAAACAAAAGACGTTTCTAACAAAAGTAAAAAAATTAAAAGCAATATTATCTCGATTTGTCCCGCATAATTCTATGAAAACAAAATCTGTAACTCACAGTGGGAAGATCTACGAGATCTCTCTAATAAGACTTGGCAGAATCTCTTTGTAGAAATGCCAATTATAAAAGCCATAATACGGATAACCAAATCATAGCAGAAGCTTTCTCGATTAATCGAGCAATTTTATGATTCAACATTTCATTCGTATCTTCATTCGTATCTCAATGTTTCCATTGATAAAAATCTTTTAGAGTTAATAAAAATATCAGTTATTGAAGTTATAATTAATGAATCAAAGCGTTAATCAAGATGAAACATAGCAAAAATTTACTCTTTATATGTACCATATTTTAAATTTTGTGGTTCCGCCAATAATCGTTTTCTCGTTTTTATATCCGCATTTCATGACGCTTAGTCATTAATCATAGACGTTTCCGAAGCATTGTCATCGCGAGGGGGTAACCACTAGTTGAAATATTGTCCCACAGATTACATGATTTTATATGATTTCATCTGATTACAAATAATTTTTTTCATTACATATGAAGTAATTTGGTAAAATATACGATGTTATTTAATATTATACAATGATTTCGCGATTGCATACGTAATTATCGAATTATATATGGGGATTTCATATGGATTTTATATTGATTTCGGAAACATTTTACGATTACACATTAAGTAATTACCCCCCGTGTGTACCTCCTCATCGTATCATAAAACAATCTCGGAGGCATAATCCACTTTAGTTTGTCCATGTTGTCTGGTCTTGAACATTGTCGATCCATTCGAGTTATTCGTGATCGTGGACTTTTGACTCATAAAATCCACGTTTGCCGGCAGCCGGAACTTGTGGAACGCTTTTGTGCCTTGCTGGGACGATCAAGGACGAGAAAGTGAATTATAGCTGGTTCATTTACTCTCTCGCGCACTCGCCGATCGGCCGATGAAAGGGCTAATGCACAGCTCTCTCGTGTGTTTGGCCTGTTTTCCCGAGCAGCACAATTCATTGGCGAAACATTGGTTAAACGTTGGCATACATTGGGGATATGTTGGGCCAATGTTACGCCGATGAATTGTGCTACTAGGGTTAAAAACTAATCATTCAGGCTCTGCACGGTCGACTATTGTCGTTTGGAGAGATCATATCGCATCGTAATCGACACTCGCCACAGAAACAATGCAAGGATCTCGTTAGAAATTCTTTATAAAGTCAGTGAATTATGTTCAGTTATATATTCATGTTTGTAATTTATTCAAGAATCAAGTAAAAGAATATTTTTAGCAGTATATTCGAATTACAAAAGTAAACTTTAGAAAAAAGTAGATAATTTGAAAAAATTTATTTAGTTTCATTGAAGAATTGAAGAAAGCAAAAGTTGTATGAACTAGTGTATATAATTCTTTCTTTGAATTTATATAATTCTGAAACTTAGAAAATTTTAGTTTTAAAATTAAAAATGGTTTTTAATTTTTAAATTTTACATAGAATTATAAAAAATTTCAAGCTTCTATTATTTTAAAATCATAAAATTTAAATTTAGAAAATTTTTAATTTTGTAATAAAAACATTTTTAATTATATAAATTTAATAAATTATAGGGGTAAGTAGAATAATCGGGGCTACATTACAAACAAATCGCGCGAGACACGCGTAAACCCGTCTGAGCACACAGCAGCAACTGTCGCTCAGTCTGCTGTAACATCTCGCTGCGAACATATCTATAATAGAAGTTACGTTACAATTTAAAAAAATCGTACATCTAAGTAAATATTTTTATTCTTGAAGTTTTTGTTTTACAATCGTATATAATTGTCTGACAATGAGATATTTTATTTCCATTTAGATAGTAAGCGTAGTTCTTACTTAATAAAGTCCAACAGATTTTTTTTCTGTCTTTGGTATCGTATACTGTTAATGTTTTTAAAAAATGAACGGTTGAGGCTAATAGGCTAACCACAACACGGGGCTATATGACTAATTTAGTAACGATCACTCTGATAGTATCTACTCTCAAACTTCTTGGAATGAAATCTCACTCTAAAAGAGTGAAAATATAGTTAGTTTTGAAAAAGAGTGAAAATGTTCCACTTCTTGAGAAAGAGTGGCAATATTTCATTCCTTTAAAGAGATTTACCCCAGTGGTAAATGTTTTAAGTTTAGTTCTCTCACGTCCCTCCAATCTCGATAAAATTAGCTCATTTGACGTATTTTTGCACGAAATGAACGAATTTAGCAAAAAGAAGCATTATTCTGCCTTGCGAATCGAAATATTAATTGTTAAAGTTTGTTTAGTTAGGAAAGTTGTCATTCGCTACGCCCTGGTAAAAACGTTAATAGAAAACGATAGAAAAATCCTATCGTTTCGAATATGAAATTTGATTCTTAAATTCATTAATTTGATCTTATAGGAATCTTGTACAAATCTTATAAAATCCGATAAGACACTATAAGATTCATATCTGGTCAATCGTCATGCTCGCGAGGTCAACAAATGAAAATAATTATAAACTTTTAGAAAACGATACAAATTGATAGAAATTCTATCGTTCTCAATTGTTCTTTATCAACTTTTTTTACCAGGGCGATGTCACTCTGTTCCATAAATAGTTATATTTTCACTCTCTTTGAGATTTCACTCAAAAGAATTTAGAGAGTATTCTTTTTTATTTTGAATGTACCTAAAATGCAATAATTTTTGTAGTTTTAATGAATTTTATTAATAAAGATATGCAATAATAGTTAAATTACATGTATAAGAAATCTTTCATGCATGAATATATATAAATACGTATAAACATACATAATATAATAAATTATATATGTTTATAAATATTTATACATTTATAAATATTCATAAACATATAATTATATATGAAATATGTCCATATACTAGTATGTTCATACATCCTTTTTTTTGTAAAATTACTTTTAAGTCTAATAGAAGTAGTAATAATAATGTGATGATATTAAGAATAGTTAAAAGGATAATTTTGTGAACATGTGGGCACATTCTAAATGCATAAAGAATAACTTATCGTATTATGTTTGTTATAACTGCAATTCGGATAACGATTTAGATTAGATAAATTGTTATTTAGTACAAAGTTATACATTTTTATAAAAGTTTTATTAATATGTAACCAAAGATGTATCTTAAAATATACATTAATCTTCATTTTAATAATGTTGGTCAAATTACCCCGTACCATCAGTCATCTTACCCCAGTCCCTAGTTAAATCAGATGGAATGCATTAGAAAAATGCATTTTTTTTCATATTAATTATCAGTTTTCCCTTATTATTAAAATATTATTAGATAGTCAAATGTAGTAACTGGCGTAGAATTCATTTTTTCGATAAGTCTCTTAATTCCGTCTGCAAAAATTTTAAACTGAAAAATGAGCCTACTAACCCAGGTCTCCCCTAATTCTTAAAAGTGCATGTCTTTACTAGATTACAATAATATATTAGCAGTACGTTATGGTACATTATGGTATGAGAAAATGCTATTTAAATTTAATAAGTTTTGTTTGAGTTGTCAATTGAAATTATTTCGAGTTCTGATTATTTATGAGCATCCGCGTAAGAAATAATATATGAGCGTAAATGATCTATAGCCGTATAATTGCTCTCGGTAGATTGGTTTACGGGCGAGACATATTTTCGTTGACAGAGCTGTAACAAAAAGGATGATACCCGAATTTATACAAGCCGGAACGAGGCTTCGGATCAAAGTCAGCAGCACTCTCAAATCTAGTTCTAGTACGACTATGAATAGACGACGAGGTCTCTTGGCCCAAGCGCGCGTGGCTCGTATCCCAATTAAACGGCCATGCGATCATCTTACAATTAGCGCTAGCGCGAATTATGTCTCCCCGTTGATTCGCCACTACGTTCTGAAACGAAAAGTTAATTGATATGTAAATATAGTATATATTTTCGGAATTAAAATTCCGGAATTAATACTAATAATAAAGTTACATTGTATAGAGAATAAATCTCTAAATGATAAGTTAATAACGCTACTTTAATTGAAGACTATTTTCTATTGAATGATATTGATTAATTGAATGATTCGTATCGTCAGCTCTGTCTACATCTTTATCGTTTATTAGACATAAAACAAAGAGAGACGCTGATAGTGTTCTCCGAAACGCGTTCTATATCTTATCGTTTTATGTACCTGTTTGAAAATAAACTGTATCTATATCCTAGTAGGAATTGACTACCGGCGAGATACTGGCCCAAGTACACTGAAAAAAAACTCAAGTTATATTATCTTAATATTTAGTTGAAACTATTTTACTCGATATTTGGTAGCTATAACTAGATTTTTTTTCAATGTATGGTACCGAATATTGAGATGATAGCAATAGGCCAAGACTTGTACTAATCAGTACTATTACAGTACGGAGTTACTGTACTAAACACAGACACGATACTGCAAATATACTAGCGGTGAACTATCTCAATACTGACATCTGTTACACTGATTTTGAATAATTTCAGTATATATATAATATCGAAAATATATTGATAATGTACTGGATCAGTATTACTATTCAATACTGATCCACACATTGAGCTAGTACTATACTATTGTTTTTTAAATACGAGTCCAGTAACAGGAAACTTACTTTTTGGTACAAGATCTGTACTTTACCAGGATTCAATACTGGTCTACTGTATAAATTCTTGGATAAAAATTTAAGATTTTCTTACGAAAATCATTAAAAAAATTAGTGAAAGTGGAGATAATACCAATTAACTTAATGAATTTGGACGACGTGACAATATAGATGATAAGACAAGATTTCTTTCAATCAATCAATGTCATTCAATAAAAACTTTGATATCAGTATTAAGATTGTGTTACTTAACACTATTTAATGAATAGTGTAGAATTTGTACATCATATAATCTTTTACACAATAGTAATGAAAAATATGATCTGGTGCAACAATTATTTCCATAATTATTTTATGCAATTATTTTCCATTTTCAATTGCGAATTAATTTAAAACTGAGAATTAACGATCAAATTGTCTTTAATATTATCAAAAATTATTGTATACAATATTATAATATGATATCATTATGTGTTAAATCCCTCATTAATTTTTTAAACAGAAAAATTACGTTGTTATACACATTATGTAGATGAGCAATATATGGTCATATTTTAAAACAAGAGGACTGTCAGCTAAATAAATATGCCAAAGATCATTGAATTTTAGAAACTGCCTTATCACAACTGCTTTATCATATATCGTATCACAATGATAAAAAGAAGATTTTGGCGTCAGCATCAGATTAAGTTATCTAAAGTAAGAATAATAAATAAAAGACGATAATAATGAAATTAGTTGATTGACTGCAGAGAAAGGTTAATGATCAAAATCCGATTTATAATCAACTTTGTATCATATGCAATAATTTTGATTTATATTACATGGATTCCAGCTGATTAGCATTACCAAGGTGTGTTCTTAATTGAACGTCCGTTATTTTAAGGATAATCTCCGCACGCGCATTAATTGTAATTCGACATAATTTATAGTGTGATATCCACGGTTGGGAATTAACTCGTTACTTGAAATGCCGTTACTTGTAACGGGTTGGAAAAGTCATTCATTATTGAAAAAAATAACTCGTAATTTGTAAATCGTTACTTTTTACTCCAACTTGTAACAAGTAACTTTAAAGTGCTGCTTGTTACTTATTACTTTTCAATAAGTAACGCATAATGGTGACTTAGTTATTTTTCAAAGTGATCTTTCTAACCTTAACGTATATAACTTTAGCGTTTAGTTATAGTTATCATTACAATCACACAAAAAAATGCAATGTTAATCACTATCAAATTGTTATACAAAGTAACCGTAAAAGTAATAGCAAAGTAGCTCTTTCCAATCTTGATGATATTTAGAGCGCGTTCCGTTGTACGCATGATGCGCATGATGTGTAATATCATTTTATTCTTGTTTAACATTCAGTGAACAGCATAAAATAAACATCATGTGTATCATGCGTAAAATGGTATCACCCTTAGTGTGTTACATATGTCTTTGACATGCATTGGGGAACTGTTTTTATAAGATGGTGGACATTTAATCGTACGGAATTTTTAGGAAAGACTATATATAAATTTAAAACTCAAATATATGTACATTTTACTTTAATTATTTTTAAAATCACAACTAAAAAATACATCAATATTCCAATATTAATACTAAAACTGCGGCATCATTTTTAACCCATCTGATAGTTCTTCTTTTCCAATTTATTTGAATGCACGTGGAGTTTCAAATTTTTGTGACTTTTCGTAAATAATCATAATTATATACTTAATTATTAATAAATACAAGTAAGTGATTTTACTTTTATAATAACAATCCTCTCTCATAAAAAGCCAGATTTACCTTGAACCGCAATTGGATTAATTTAGACCTGCGATTCTAGTTAAATATCAGACTAATTATTCGGTTTATATATTTACCATTTTCTACGACATTAAATATATATTTTGAAAATTGCGATCGCTATCAATTTAATCGGAATTAATACGAAAGTTTGTACATTGGTAACTTCGAAATAATAAGCAGCTATTACATACATATTCGTTCTAAGAATAATAATTTAAAATTTTTGGAAGAACAAATAGCGATAAATTTTACGTGACATGATAAAAAGATCATAATTTGTCGAAAAAAGATAATTGTGATATTTTTAGTTCTTCACTCTACAATATATTTCTCGATAAATAAGTATTTTGACAGGTCGGGCTTAAAGGTCAGTTAAACCTTAAATTATATCACACTCCTAGAAAACACTTAAGAGAAAGTTGATAAGATATGATGTAAATATACATCCAATTTATTTGAGGATTCGGACGGAATCATTAAAATACAAAATAAGTAAATAATTTTTGTTTGTCCTGGAGTGGCGCTATCTTTTTCGTAGATCGACGCAATGGCATAGTCTCAACAAAATAAGTTTTAAATCTAAAACTTAAAAGTTGTTTAAAACTTGCCGGTTCTCAGGATTTTAATTACTTTTTTATTTTAAAAATAATTAACTTTTTATTTTAAAAATAATTACTTTTTTACGTGAAAAAGTTTATCGCTGTTATAGGTATATAAATACAAAATAAATAAAATTATTTTACAGTTAAAAATTATTTATTTATTTTCTATTTTAAGGGGTAACATTTATATAATCGGCTGTAAATAAGGTCTACGTTTGAGAATTTTTTTTTTGTTTAATGAATCGTACTATTAAAAAATGAGTTTTATTCTTTTAATAGCACGATTCATTAAACAAAAAAAAAATTCCCAAACGTAGACCTTATTTACAGCCGATTATATAAATGTTACCCCTTAAAATAGAAAATAAATAAATAATTTTTAACTGTAAAATAATTTTATTTATTTTGTATTTATATACCTATAACAGCGATACCTATAACTTTATTAAGCACATAAAAAAGTACAAAAAATAATTTTTTCAGAATTTTACTTATCAAAATGGCGGATCTGCAGCAGCGTGATGGAGACAGTCGAAATAGCATGGTGTTCCGCGGCTAGCAGCACAAGTGTCGTAATTTTTGGTTTACAACAAAAAAACAAATTTATTTATTTTCTTTACTCAAATATGTACAGAAATACGTAGCCGTTTTTGAAAATATTGATTTTTGACAAAATGGCGAAAGTACAAACAAAAAGTTCCATTTTCGTCACAAAAATAGTCGAGTAAAATCAGTTGTAACTCAAAAAATTTGTAACTTATCAAAAAAACTCTACGTATTTCTTTAGAAAATGTGATTTGTTAAACACTGTTAAAATTTGAAGTAAATAGGTTAAAAATTATTTGAGTTCTATTGCTAGCCAATTTAAAAACTACTGTTTTGAGAAAAATGTGTTTTGAATGTGAATACTTTTAAGTTAACAATTGAATTTTTAGGAGCCTTTCGAAAAAAGTTATGTATCGCAATAAAACCACTTGCACTTCATTTTTGAGACCTTAAAGTGTATTTTAAAAGGAAAAAAAAATCGATTTTTTGAAAAGGTACAAATTTGGTACAATATATTGAAGTTTTCAATTCTATCTATATAAAAATTGTACATCTGGCGTGTCATCCTGTGCCCGCAACGGTACCATCTCTCTTCCAATTTCCGCACGGAAACTAGACATGTTTTCATTCGAACTTTCATCTACGTCGCCACCTACGTCCATATGTTTCTCAGATCCAAATCGGATCCCTATGAAGCTGCGCGGCCGCCGGCCGGTATCAAGGGCTAAAAATTTTCTCGGTTTCTATTATTAGGGCGAGTGCCCTCAATACTGGCATCTATATTCGGCGAGCGTGTGCAGGTGATGCGTGTGCGTGCACGCACCATCTATACACACACCTACGTATAGGGTGTCTAGGGGTTATCAATGCCCGCCAGAAAGAGCAAACAGTCTAACGTGACGGCCTAGGCCATCACAGAGAATTATTGCCAGTCCTCTCGAATCATCAGGAAAGTGAAACCGATGATCGAGCTGCTGTTATATTTACAGAGAATTAAGCTTGCAGTCGGTTAACCGGAAATTCCCGCGGTTTCAATCCTTGAAGTTCTTCCCACATTTTGTGTGTCTGCGTTTTGTCGTAACAAATGGTAGCCCTCTTTCTTTATTTGAAGTACCACCGATACAGTTGAGATCCTCCAAAAAGACACTATGATTTTTTTCAATGATAAAATTAATGTTCGTACTCTAACAATAATTTTCCGATAATTGAATTGAATCAATGTGATATTATTTTAAGCTGTTGCGGGAAATAGTTATATGAAATTGATTCTGAAAAATTGACCGTAAAAGGGAAGCTCTCGATGGTGCACTTCATGAATTGAGTGGCACTTGTTTGCAACGGAAGTTTCGTTTCCAAGTTTGCGGTCGATGCAGCTTCCTTTGCTCTTGTCTTCGCGTCTCGCTCTTCTCTCGATGTGCGTATTCTGTGTCATTTCTGAGTATTGTTGAGTTCTTTTGTCGCCGCTAACGATGGTAGTAAACCGTCGTTTATAATCGAAAGTTTCCAAGATGAATAAAAACGAGAGTTATTGTATGATAATAGTTATCTTGATAGGTTGACAGTTTCATAAAAGAACAGAAAATTATTACTTTTATTATATTATATCTTTAGAAGTATGTTTGTATTTTTTATTTCTGATGTTCGTTGTTGTTCAATGTTTATGCAGAATAAATAAAATTTTCAGAAAAGACTTTAATATGTCGTGCATAAAAAATTTTAAAAAAACATTTATAAATAATTATCAGTAGAAATTAGATCAATAAAAATAAATCAAATAAGAGAAAAGAATCCTTTGATAAGATTCTATTTTCAGTCGAAGTGGAGCTTTGTGTTTAATGATATTCACATATTTAGATTTTTAAGATACTTTTTAACATCATTATTAAATTGACGATCAATCTAATTTGAGATATTAATACTTCAATTTTAATTTGTGATTGTGTTTCAAGTCCGACAAACCGAATCGGTGTGTAGTTTAGAACTGAAAAATTTACAGAATTTGCAAAAATTTACACGTGAATATTATTAAGTACTAACAAGAGAACCGTCGAAACCGTCCCTCACCGATTTTGATGGACTTTGGAAATGTAGAGTATAAAAAAATATTAGACCCATATTTTTTTTATCAGCGTATCTCAAGGTTTAGGGGGTGAAAATTAATGAGTGGTGGTAGGGGAAAGTTAAAAAATTTGATATTAAAAAAAAAGTGAATACACCATTATATAGAACACAAAATACTATAAAACTTTTGTATTAAAAATTTTTTCGTATAGTTTCGAAGATATTTGCTAAAAACGATAAAATCCATTTTTTTCGAGGGGGTGTTTTACCCTTTAAACCTTGAGATATGTTGATAAAAAAAATATGGGTTTAATATTTTTTTATACTCTACAACACATCCAAAACCCATAAAAATCTGTAAGGGACAATTCCGACGGTTCCCTTGTAAGATCTGCTTCAATTAAAAATAGAATTCTTATTTAATTTATGTAAATATAATTTAGCTTTTTCTTCTAATTCCTTTTTTATTCTAATCCTATGAAACGTATTAGGCTCATTCCGTGAGCTGTCTCTTTATAATAAAAAAAGATTCGACATTGTGTGGAATTCCGTTCCCAATCTGTGGTCGCTGTGTTTTCCTCTAGCATGTCTTCATATGATTTCAATACATTATAGTTCGATCGTGCGTACTATTACGCAATGGAGATTCGTTCTCGGTGCGATGTTGTCATCACGATTCTTATTATATAGAAAGGAAAAATATGATGTTAAAAATTGTTAAAAATTTGTAAATAAAATATTAATGGCCTTCCTGCATTTCATCTCATTTTTTAGGGATTTAATCATGGATACAAATAATTGTCTTAGGGATTAATATGGGTTGATTGATATATATTTTATATATCTTAAGAAATAGGCAGCGGGGATATCTAGTGGGGGAATACCATAGTTTTAGATTTATGTCAGCATCTGCGGCGGGATCGATACTTTTATGCTTGAGTTCTTCAGGTAAAAGTTAGGACACTGAGTGATCTTTTATTAGTTCGCCATAACAAGAAACAAGTGATAGACAAAGTAAACAATTGTTTTATTTCGGTTGTTTTTTCACTTTATTTTACGCAATTATAAAATAAATAAGTCTACACGTACAGATAACACACATGTCCAAAAACGGAACATAAGATGTCTTAAAAACATTTTGACAAAACTTATCTAAAAAATACCTTCAAGATATCTTATGTTCCCATTTTGGACTTTGTGCTCTCTCGGTATGTTCTTACAAAATAGAGTGAGATAAATAGATTCACGTTCTTCATTAATAACGACGACCGGTGTTTATCTCTTACTTGAGAAACTCTATTTTACACTAGAGAGTAACTCGAGGGGCCACTCACCTATGAAATCAATGAGGAATTCAGTAAATAAGGCAGTCAAGCATTCCTCATTGAAATCAAGAAATCATTTGAAATCGAACAAAAAACATCGTCGTACCCTCGGTCGCGCGTCTCGAACTTTCTGTCGGAAAACAAATAAAATCACTTTGCAATCACGTTGAAATAACCATGAATACAAGAAATCGGAAATCATTTTCGTAGGTGAGTACCCCTTCGGGGTAACCAATAGCTGAAATATTGTCCCACAGATTACACGATTTCATATGATTTCATCCGATTACAAATAATTTTTTTTCGCTACATATAAAGTAATTTGATAAAATATACGATTTTATTTAATATTATACAATGATTTTTCGTAGTTGCATATGTAATTATCGGATTATACATAGAGACTTCATATAAATTTTATAATGATTTCAAGAACTCTGTTCCACGATTACATTAAACGATTACCCTCTCGCTATTTTATGTTGCTTGTGTAGCACGGAACTCGTAATTAGTAGATAAGACTTATGATCATATTGCGATGAGATTGAATTACTTACTACTGGCTCTCCGTGGTCGTGCAACGATATCTTAGAATTATAGTGTTCCGGATACATAATGACATGACAATTAATTTGTACCGGCGCACGGTTAATTAATTTAGTATCAGAATAGTAGCGTTTCCTAATTATCATTCTCGACAAAAATATGGTGTCATACGTATATCGGCGAATCGTGCAGGTAGACAGATGCAGCATTCATTGTTCGCATTAAGTGTTAACTGACGCATTACGCTAAAACGGCTATATTTACGTTCCATTCAAGACGCCACGCCGTTGCGTCTTTCGTCGTATTCTCTTCGCTACGGCACTTTTCTATATATTGTTTCTATTAATAATGTTCAACCAATTTTATTATCTTCCAACCAATATTATCTTCATTACTAATTCTATGTTATTATCTTCATTATCACAATTTAATCAATTCTTCGACCGGTCACTTTTACTATCTTTTATTGCCTAAATTCTCGAAGAGAATTCGCTTACGAGACGTCTCACGTTATATCTCATAACCGTTATATCTCATCCGTCGCAAGATATGTGAAAAGATATTCGTGTTTAAACGTTCGCTTTATTTACTTTCTTCTTCGAAATCGTACATTGCGATAACAAATGAATTACTGCAAAAGAGTACTGCAAGATAAAAATTAAAACTCGTGCCTCAAAAGATAGGGGTAACAATATATAACCAGGAAACAAATAATACTTAAAAAAATGAAATCAATAAAGATCAATATTGTATAATTTATATACATATACACATATAATTTATCATAAAAGTACATAGTTGTGATATATTACAAGATATACTGGCCATTCTTAACGTGATACATTACGTAATCATTCGTTGTCAATGTAGGTATACGATCAAAAGGTGTAATTATTGTGTATCGTGTTTGCTCAAATTCTTGGTACGCTCGAAAACAGGAAAACGAGTATTATTCAGGCATCGCAGGCATCCCTAATCGCGCTCGTTAGCGCAACGCGGCACGGATGGAATAGGACCGAATCCGTGGCGGCCGGCGATAGCCGGAGCATGGCGCGGCGGCGCGGCGGCGCGGTAGCGGTCCGGTCGGTCCGGCTTTCTCGAGAAGTGCACCTTGGCACACTTACCGGCGCAACCCCACGCCGCGTCGCACCGCGTCGCACCGTACACGGGGCTCCGCGGCGATTCACCTACTCGTTCCTACTGCGCGTTCCTGCTCGAAGCCACGTCTCCCGCCGTCTTCGCCGGGCTTTCCGCCATCGTCTCTGTCTCTCCTTTGTCTTCCGCGATACTCTTTGTCTTTTTGCCGATACTTTTGTTTACGGGGTGCACGGTAATTGGCGAACAACAGCGGTATTGTTCTGTTGAGTGGAATTTATTGTCATAGCGATATAATTGCTATGATTATAAATAATAAAATTAAATTGTTTTATAATAACATGTTTAATTTGATATATTTTAAAAATGATAAACGTTTTCAAATTTTAATAAATATTAATTAAAGACATCGGTTATTTTAGTAGCAGAAATTCGTAATGATGTGATTTAATATTATTTCTTATGGGAAGATAGTATTAATTTGCTTGCATAATGTTATTGATACTTTTTTTGCAATGTAATTTTTTGATAATTAAGAACGTCGTTCACAGAGCAAATATGGCGCTACAATTTTAAGACGCGATATTCTCACAGCATTTTTTTTTACTTCAACGCATTAATAATCTTATTTATGATGGATTCTTTCCAAAACTCTTTAGTCGGATACTCAATAAAATATCTTCCTTCTCATTCTTTCTCGATAACGGTGATGTCGACTTGGTGAATGGTGTAAATCGATCTTGGCTCTCGCTCCACGCAGATCCGTTCGCGCATACACTTTCATGATTCGCATGTGCACGTGCGCCAACTTTTGTCGTTACACGCGCGCACACACGCACGTATGCACGCACGCACGCACGCATGCATGCATGACCGTACACATACGTGTACATCGGCCGCTTCACTTTCACGTTCTACGCCTGATTCTAACTCTCGTCTTCTAACGTTTGACGAATACATACGCGGACGAATGCGCGTGCACGTGCGTGTGTATGTCATGTTGTCTATACGTGCACGCGATGGGCTTCGCACAAATTGACCTCACTCTCGCGCGTCGCTCGGCTGCTGCTGGCTCCGAGAATCGTTCGGTTACATAACGGCAGAGGCAGAAGTGCACGCTTCTCTACCGCTTGCCAGCTTCTTACTTTTCCTGGCTTCGCCTCGCTTCGCTCAAACGACGCACTGTGCGCGCGCGGTTACGAATCTTTTCAACTTCAGAAATTTAACGTTCCTCTCTTTTTCGGAAAAATGATATTTAAAAAAATGTAAATGTTGCTTAATATTCTTGATATACAATTAATTTACTGTTTTTATTCTAATTTATATTATAAATTATATTACATTATATATGTTAATTAATATTAACATTAATAAAAAAGTATGTATAGTTTATAGATTGGTCAGATATACATATAATAAAATATTTGGAAAATTTAAATTTTAAATACATATAATTATTTCTATCCAAATGATGGAAAACGACTTTTTCACAATCCGGCCGAATAGCCCGATTGTAAAAAAAACGGGCCGGATAGACTAGATAGGCTATTGAATAATTGTCGGATATCCGTTGCAGTCTCTAATTTTTGGTGTTTATATATAATATACGATTCTTTTTTTCGTAGATTTGTGTACGTATACAGAGTTTAATTATGCGATTTGTTGCAATGAAGATTTCACAATCTGTGAATATTTATTAATATAGCTAATTATTTTAATCTAGAAATAATTGGCAAAAAAATTTACAACATTAAAACAAAATAAGAGTTTATCACTAATGACATATTAATTCCGTTTGTTGCTTGCATTTCGTAGAAATAAGATATATCTATAATGAATTACTGATTCCGAAATAGAAATCCATTCGTATATCGAGATTAATTCGACGAAACGTCATACAAAAGGAACGCTAATTAATTCATTAGTCCGATAATCCCATATATACTATAGGGAAGTCCCCGCAAAAAAGTCATATGATCAAGTTAACAAAGGGAAACGTATACATCCTATCTTATCACATTTTACTGACTATAACACGGAGATATTGCAAAGTTCGCGAATAAAAATGACGAAAACTGCAGGAAAAATTCTGACGAATTGATCACGTTTATCGTATTTTATTAAAGAATATCTGCGTACACATATGTAAAAACAATTCTCCGAGATAAATTCTTTTCTTTACGAGAAAGACGCTTTATCAGACATGAATCAGTAATGTAGAAATTTACACATACTTTCCCACACACATTTATTTTTCATTATATTTTTTCTTAAAAATAACTAAACATAGTTTCTTTCTACAATTTGTTGACGTAAATTATGTTGTTTCTTTGGCTCTAACTGATCCTAACATTATCATATCATTACCCAAATTCAATCACTGCAACTAATGATTAATTGTAGCGTAAAATAACGTGCGTTACGGAAAATCAGTCGATCTCTTTCCTTATATTGTCTTCTTCCTCCAGCTCGACATGGATCACTGAATCACTCGCGTCACGCAAAAAGAAACGGGTGTGAAAAAGCGTGATACACTGATGCAGATCGTCACGGTACCCCACGTCTCTCTTCGTCTGATCGAGAGAAGTATATAGGGCTTCGAAAGAGAGAGAGCGAGAGAGAAAAAGAGGCCCGGCATGGCGAGCTTAATCTAGTGAAAGTACGGTCAACGTGTTCATAGCTATTTTATCAGTCTACTTCTTTTTTCTACGGCGTCGCATTGTACGCAATGGCACCGCGTTTTGGCCATAGTTAGATACCAATAGTTTGACTATTTCCATGATCCTGTCGGTCGGAGCCGGAGCTAGAGTGATCGTGATTTCACTGAGTTTCACCGTTCTGCCGTGGCGGCTTTTGGGCCACGAGGCTTATCATTATGCAACGATTGGCCAACTTATAAATGAATTAGGTAATCGCCGTCCGGCGAAATCTGAATCGGATTGGATTTTGTTTTCATCGCCTCACGAATTCAACGACATTCTCGCGGAATGTATCTTTTATCCGAAATCTATTGAACATGCATCCATATGGTTTGAAGACTTTTGGGTTAATGCCAAATTTTTTATACGACGATGAGATTTAACTTAATTACGGTATTAACGTAGTTAAATTTAAGTAGGAAAAAAATATTTTAATTAGACACATTTTTTAAAGTTTAAAGATTTAATATAAATCTTTTATATTTTATATCTTTTCTATTCATTATCTAACTATTCATTATTGATTCATTAATATCATTTATTATTTAGTTTCCAACTATTAATATTTTATTATAAAATTAATGAACATTAATAAATGTTAATAAATATTTTCGATTTTAGAAAAGATGTGATATTTGTACTTTTTTTATGTACTTGGTGTACATATATATATATATATATACATTTTAAGTTTCTTTAGAGATATTTTATTACAACATTAATTTGTATTATAATAATACAATAATTAATATGTACGGAATCGATATACTTTTACTTATATGTATGATATCTTGTTCTCAAATGACAAATCATCGTCACGAGTATCGCCTCTATCGATGAATGCCAAGGAATTACATTCTACCTGGGGGATCTAGCGAGAGGATAATTATTACACTGATAAAAGTCATATACCTACCGTGCAATAAGTAAATACAAAATTAATTTTATTTTCATGATAGGGCGCAGTGCTTCCGTCGCAAGATGTTACGAGAGAGAAGGATTCCTCTTTGTTTTCTCTTAGTCACACACTCCGCTAAGTCGGGCGTGCTGCACATACGATAAGTACTCGACTATCGCACAGGAATCACTGATAATCGTCTGCGCACCGCTTAAAAATAGCCTTGTGGCGCGGCGGCATTTATGTGCCGCCGAGTTCATTCATGAGCTGTCGCGTGACACGTGCGCAACAACGACGCACATATCTATCTACGTACGTTCACGCGTGCGACACAAGTTATTCGATAAATCGAAGTAAACTTATATTTTGTACAAACATCCTGACAACGAGACGAGTACACTGGCGAGATATAAAAAAAAAGGAATTCTGAACTTCTCGATGAATTTGTAATAAAATTTGTTAAATTCTTAAGTTATTCCAGCCTTTTGTTTTTTTTCAGAGTGAATGACGCAATAAAAACCAACAGTATTTTTATATTTATTGCAATATACTTTTTATTGTAAAATTACGGAAGAAATATTCTAAATTAAAATTTCAAATATTTTTAATCCTAAACTCATCTAATACTGTGTTTTAACGATTATTTTTTAAATAAGTATTTTTTTAACTGCCTTTATATATATATATATGCATAGATTAAAAAATTCTTCTCTAAAAGTATAAGCGATAATGTAGTCCAAACCAGTCGACTTTATGTTAAAAATAAAAAAAAGTTGAAAAGTTACAGTTTTGTTATCGGCTTCTGACATCGACTCGCAACAATATTTGTTTTATGTAAAACAAGTTTTGTACTTTGTATGTATAAAACAATCTTGATTTGGACTAGGAATTACATGAACAAACAATGTTGTGTTCTTAGAATTAGATTTAGATATCTAATATAAAACATTAGTTAATTAGAAAATTTATATTTATGTGCGTGCGATATTGATGTAGTAGTGTGTAGTGATATATCAATGATAAATCGTATAAGTCCTACAGAATTGGTAATAGAAACGGTTTTAGGATTTCTTTAATAGAAAATGATAAAATATTTTATGGGTTAAAACGAATTAAATTGGTAGTAAATCTTTGGTGACAATAAAGTTAGATAAAATAACTGCATATAAATATTTAGAAAGAGATAAGTATGTTTTTATTGTATCTGCATTATGTCGTCTTGAGAACTTGAAAGAGTTCGATACTATCAGCTAATATGAAATTTCTTTTTTAGATTTCAGGTTAAATTTTTCATTATACATATTGTGATGACGAAGTGAGTTCGTAGAAATATGGTATTTATGTCGAATGTTGGGAAATTTCGCGATTATCTGTTAAAATGGAGAAAATTGGATTTGTACGGAAAACCACAGATTATGATATCGATATTCGGTTGCGTGCATTGAAAAATAATCTGGTATTTCCGGATTATAAATTAAGATAAACGTTTAGCAATGCGATTTGCGTTTTTAGGCATTTTAATAACACGAGAGGGGTACAACATCCGTTTGAGTTCATCGATACGCCACTCAAGCGGAATCGGACTGGTCGGTCGATATTTATTTTAAAAAATAAGGAGTCAGCAAATCTGTGCATGACACAATGCGACGTCAGCTTTTAGTAATTGTCGCGACTCATGTAAAATGTGTGCACGTGCGGCCGTTTAAACGAAAATGCGGTCGATAATCGCGCAACATTCGATGCCATTTCTTTGATTTGCAGTCCGTGGTCGCAGTTTCCGCCATTAGTCACAGGACGATATTCTGCGGTTAAGAATCTCCACGAATTCTGCATCATAATTGTTCATTTTGTTACAACACGCGCTCCATTATAGACTGCATGAAACTCCTTCACTTATTAATATTTACAGTTTCAGACCGGCGATCAGTATTTCTATCATAATTCGTCGGTTTTCATTACAACAGGATTACAGATTCACGCTTTAGCTGTATAAAATTAAACTTTTGCGGCACGTGCAGCGATTACTTATGCAGCCGTTCAGCGATTTTTTATTTTCAATCTTTTTTTCATCACACAGTCAGAATTAAATATTAAATAAAAATTAAATATTCACCGTTGTATAAATTTTCGCTAAATGTCAGCAAAATTTATATAATTACTTGCATTATCCACATATATATAATAATAGTTACTTGTCTCTGTGTAAAAAGGTTTTCATAAAAAAAAGTATTATGAAAAATTATATTATTACAACTTGAATTCCAAATTTATTTATTTATGCATTTCTTTTTTTAATATTAAAAAGCAAACAGTTTTTTCTGCGTAAATCAGTAATGGTTAATAGCTTATGTGTATGCAAGAAGTAAATTATATACTTACATGCGAGATCATTTATATCCCGAAAGTATTTATTCTTATATTAAAGGAGGAACGATAATCCCGCTTTCTGTCATTGACTTTTTCTGTGAATAATCATTATCGTCGTTATCATTGGCCGAAAGTGCAGTAAACTGTCGCGCATCAATTTTCACAGAAAAAGAATGACTCGTTCATCGGTGCTAATCTGTCGTTGGGACGGTTTTAAATGTGTTTATCGAGAGCTATCGTTGCGTCGCGCGCAACAGGTGAACAACTACCTCCGCACCATCGCTCTTGAGAAGTCAGTGTACTCAACGAAAGGATACGATAAAGATAATCGTTTTATAAAGATAATCGACGTATGCATTTTCCACATCGATCGTGTGCAGCGTGACGTTCAGCTGCGCAGATTCACGTGCGTCACGCTATGCATAAAAATGACAGGGAAACTTAGCCACGAATCGCATTTCCCGATCATTTCAATCTTTTTTGTTAATAACGTGACTGTCGTAGTAAAATTTTTAATCGACAAGAATTTGAGAGATTAATCCGCGAGGATAAAGCAAGAATTGCTTAAAATGGAAATTAGTTATTCATTAGTAATCAAACTTAATATTATTACGTTATTCATGTGGTTTTTTTGTACTTGCGTGAGGTGTTTCTGATCGTAACATTATACCTCAATTTTCCAAACTATTTAACATTTTTTGTCTTTTTGATTGTCATTTGTTTCAACTCCTTTGAACGCGTGTGTGTCGTTTATTTGCAGGATTAATTTAGGTTGAAATAAGTTCTCGGCTTTATGCGACCGCTGTGAATGATACACATATATTTTACCCTTTTTAACAACACTCTGGTCTTTTTTTATCATTGGAATTCATGCGTATATTATCGAACAATTCAATTAGTGCTTTTTCCGTTGAGAATGACACGAAAATGAATCGAAACGGATTCTTATTTGTAATGTGCAATTTAAGTTAATAATAAAACTATATTACGAATTTCAATTTATGACCACCAATTGCAGTGCTTGACTCGCATTTAGCCTATTGTCCTATTATTTTTTTTCATTGTTATCTTTGATAATTTACAATTAAATAAAAATTGATAATATTCTATACATCTTTTAGATAAAGACAAATGCAACAATTTTTTTAATTGTGAACCGATTTGTATTAAATATAATTATATGTATAAATAATATTTATGTGTTTAGCGAATTCATAAGATGGGCGAAAGCATATTTCGGATGTCTCACGAAAGTAATGAAGTGTTAATTGTATCAAATCTTTTTTAATTCTTTATAATTTTAATACTAAAATTTTTATATAACACATTAATTATATCATATACTCAAGATTATTTTAAATAAAAATACATTAACATAATAACACACTCTGAATTAAGATGACACAAATATATGATAACAAAATGTTTCAGAAAATGTTGGTTAAAATGAAGAAGAAGGTAGAATGTATATAAAATATAATTATCACGACGAACAACTAATAGAATAATAGAAACAACTTCTCAAGATCGTAAAACACATATTTTATCGCATAGCATGAAGAGGAATCGAATGCTTCAACACGCTCATTTATTGTGAATCGATAACCATCGCGACGTATTACCATCCGAATTACGATTAATGGCCAGATGTGATATCGATAGCAATGTGAACCGCAATCGAGTCGATCGTGAGTCGAAATGTTAACTATGTTTCGAATATATGTATATTTGGTATCCCTCATTATTATCTCTGCAGCAATCATACTCGTGTTATAGCTCTGTTTTTAATTATTCGCGCACGTGTTTTATTCTAATTATGCACACACGTGTATGCGAAGTCGTCAGTACCGATGTGAACGAATCCTTTCCTATACTTGCGAAACAGTAGTATGACGAATAAGATGCGCGACAATTACACGAGATCGCAGCTTAATTATACAAAATGCAATAAGAAGGATATATCGCGTAATGAAATCGAAGTTGCTCGTGAAACGAAGTAACGTGAAGTCGCCATTCATAAATATATGGTAATTATCCCAGTAACTAACAGGTAATTGTTTATTATCTCAATGACGCAGGTTGTGACACTGAAAACTGATATCAACTAAACATATTACGCGCTAAAGTAGTTTATGTGACCCATTCAAATGTTTTTGTATACATTCTATAAACGAAGTTTTTTTAGTTTCTATGGATATTTACCGTCGAGTCATTAACTAAAAAAAATCAGAATATCAATAATTTCCAACTAGGGGCGGTA
This sequence comes from Mycetomoellerius zeteki, assembly GCF_001594055.1. Classification (NCBI taxonomy): domain Eukaryota; kingdom Metazoa; phylum Arthropoda; class Insecta; order Hymenoptera; family Formicidae; genus Mycetomoellerius; species Mycetomoellerius zeteki. Next base: position 3,845,455 of record NW_017256436.1, read on the forward strand.
TTCACAGTCAATTCTCATATTCAAGACCATCTTAAGTTCTGTCTTGAGGTGTCACGAACTAATCAGAGGACCGCATTAGCGTTTTAAGATATTACTTAAGACGATCTTGAAATAAGAACCGACTATGAATACCGGCCTATGTACATATATTATATATAAGCTATATATATATAAGCTATAAATATAAAGAAGTTTCTTCTGACTAATTGTAAGATTCTGAACAGCAATTAATAAGACCCTTATTGCTCACGTGAATTTCAAGCGCAGATTTAATTTTGTTTAAATCTTTTATATTCTGAGCTTAATTATTGAGATATTTATATAATTATGGAAAATTTATTGTTAAATTATTTCAACAAATAACAGCTCTCTATAATACTCTTTCTATTGCTTAATTGAAATAGATGTCTTTTATACGAGACGTGATACAATCGGTAGGGCTGCTAGGTATACAATTCTGGTCTTGGTAATGATGTCATCGACAGATCTGCGATTTCGCGACAGCGAAAGATCTCGTCAAGTAATTATCGTTAGAAGCGATGACTAAATTACGGACACGATAGAAGAGACACGTGGGCCAGTATAACGTGGGTCGTCTACCATTGCCATGGTGGTGTCCGTCTGCTCCATCGTGCGATTAATTCGTACACGCTATAGAACGCTCTTGAACATGATGTTTTCATCGAAGAAGTTCGACCGTCCCAATAACGCGATATTGAAAGTAAGGCGAAATTCCTTCTCGCGTATGTCTTATTGGCTACGTTTACACCGTGCATTTAGGCCGCGGCCTATACAATAGATATCCTTGTTTATCCTGTATATTAAACAAAGACACCTATTGTATAGGTCGCGGACTAAGCGCACGGTGTAAACGTAGCCATTGTACCTTGATTGAATCGTAACGTCGATACCTTTCTTTTTACATATCTTTATCGCTAATTCTGACATTCATTAAAACGTATATGTCAAATAGGTATATATTTGTGTGAAAATATATATTTTCAATTATATTCTCTATTTGCAATGCTTTCATATCGAAATATTAGCAACTATATATAGTATTTCTTATCAAAGAGATCACGTTTAAAACCGCGTTTTAGTTCTATTTATGAAGATGTTGTTTTAAACAACTTTTTTTATTGAAAAAAAATGTATATAAAAAAAGACAGTTTTTTTTTTAATTTGGTCTTTTCTTTAGGCATTCTGTTACATATAAATTATATGATAGGTTTCGTGGAATAGAGAAGACAGAGAAGAGAGAGAGAGAGAGAGAGACTCTGCAGATAGCTCTACAATTAAGCAAAAATCGATTGTTTAAACGTAGGTAAAACGTAACAAGATATTTTAAATTAGATTGTTTTAAAACAATTCAAGAACGTTAAAATAAGAATCGAAGAAGAAATGACAAATAATCCCTGTAATAATCTGAAAGATAAATAATTGCCGAAGTAATCTGCATACTTATGTATAAATATATTTAATTAATGTTCGTCTACTGAAAAATTCAGCCGTTTACATAATATAAATCAATTATAGAAATAGGATGTCTTTTTTGGGCGCAACGAGTTTTTCATCGATATCGTGACCGCGCGCTTAGATGACGCGGCAGCAGAGAGCCATAATCGCAAAAGTCGTTATCGGTATACGTCGTCCGAGAAATCCGACAGGTGATCAACGTCGCTGTCCGGTCATCAACGATGTGCGAGTCAATGACCTCGCTGCACCTACAGCTCTTAATTCGATGAGTCACTTTCGGCACATGCAGTTCCTTTCTTTATCAAGCTGACGCTATACACGGCCCGAGAATACGCTATCAACTTTCTGTATTGTGACACCTCGTATTTCCGCGCGCGTATGCTTATCCGCGCCGGATTGACTTTAACGCGTTAATACTTTTTACAAGGACCGTGAGCAGCGATCTCTGTTAATTTTCTAATCGTATAGAAACAGCAAAAGGTTAAACAATAATTATCGGAATCTCCTTCAATTTCGTATCGAAAAAACTCGATATAAATATCTATCATTATTTTAAGATGAATAAGGGATATAGAATTTTCTGATATTTAACCACAATAAAAAGAAAAACTTCTGATTCGTGTTTTAGAACTTCATTCAACTTACAAATATATTATAATAAGTAGGCGATTTATATCTCAATTTTTATCATTTGCATATATTTTAGTTTTATAAGATCGGAAACTTTTAAACAAACATTAAAGATGTTACATTCAGTATATGTTACATCATATACTGAAAAAAGAATTTGATAATAGCTACCAAATGTTTAGTGAAATAATGCCAATTAAATGTTTGGTTACAATTAAACATAATTTTACCTTTACAAATATACTATTGGTAATCTGGTTTGGTAATATTTACTAAGTCTTTGTAAATATAAAATTATATTTAGTTATATTAACCAAACATTTAATTGGCATTATTTCGCTAAACATTTAGTATATGTAAGCTGTACTAAACTCTTTTTTCGGTGTACCGTTACCATATATATAAATTTCTTTCTACTATTTCCTTCTTTTATTCATATTGTGGAACATTGCCCATGCATCATCGCATATGATGGAACTATGAATAAATTTCCAAACCGGATATGTAACTTTGCGGATCTAAGCTACGGTACTTCCTCTCTTTCGAGGTCCAACTTTCAAGCACGTGCTAACGGTTACGTGCAACGTGTCGGCCGGTATATTAAAGTCTAGTTGCGAGAAACAGCAGCGACTGTCACGCGGTATTATATTTTTCAATCGTTCATTAATAATGTCGGTTAAAATTGCCACGTGTCGTGCCGACTTTTTACAAAATCTAAAGAAATCGAAAGAAATCTAAATAGCACAAAGTTAAATGGACTCTTAATTTCGCTTATTAATCACTATCATGCTATACATGATATGTGCATGTAAATGTGAATTTTTTCAGAGGATAAAGATTTATCCTTTAAAAAAATTGAACACACAGGAGATCCACGAAGTTCCTAGAATAACAAAAATAATAAGACGAAGTAGGACAAGACACCGCGAAGAAAATGAACACAGCACCGGAAATGCAATATGACGCAAAACGGACGATGGCAAAAAATCAGAGTGAAAAGGAGGTTCGATGAGAGAAAAGAACATATGTAACGTAGGAGAGAGAGAGAGAGAGAGGGGGGGGGGATAGGGAAGAGAAAGAGAAAGGAAGGGTTTGAGTGAAAGGTAGAAAGAGAGAGTACGAAAGAACGGTGCGCAATGCAAGCTATGTGCGTACACGTAATGCAGTTCGCGATGCAACATTGCGCGACCTTGCGGGCCACGCACGTCTCGCACGCGCGAATAACGGCCAAGCGTATGTGTGTACGTATATGTATACGCGTGTTGGATGCGTGCACAAAAGTGTTCACTGTGTTCAGCGCGTCGCTTGCAGAGAATTGAGAATCTGTCGAGAATCGCGCTCGCGACGTATCCATGCGTATTCAACTGCATTTCGAATAATTAGAATCGTCCAGCGTTAATTTGTTTGTATTATACAGCAATAAGTGTTCTTTAATTTCTTCACTTTCTTATACAATTAACGTAAACCAAACAGCAAATATATGCGAAGTTAAGTTAAAAAGTTAATTAATTTTGACTTAACTTAATTACATTTCAGACTTTGAACTTTTTAACTTAATTTAGTTATATTTTATCGGTAACTATTAAGCATTCATCTAAGAAAAAATTAAATTTTAAGTAAAATTAAAATTAATTATTACTAAAAAATTAATATGAAAGTGGTTATTATCTCATTCAATTGTGTTATGTATATTTCTACTCAAAAAGTGACATATACATACATATATATTAAAAATACACGAATTATTTACCAAAATAAGTATTGAAGCAAATAAATAGTGCTATAATCAACATATGATTAAATATTCGTAATATTTCCGATTAATTCACTGAATATTTCAGTCTATGAATATTTTGACTATATTTCGCAAATCGTTCAGCCTGGATGATTACACACTTCAATTTACATGATCACTCTTATAAATTATCACAAACGGCTAAAGTATATGCTAATTTTCAAATAATAATTATTGAATTGTCTTATCAGAGGCTCTCGAATTTGACGCTTTTATTATTTTTTATATATAATAATTTATTATACATTTATTATCATTTGATATTTACTCTTCTAATTTATTTTAATTTTTATCAATATATATATATATATACACCTGTATTTTTAATAGATTTAAATTAAAATTTTTTGTAAAATTAATTTATGATATTTTTATTTGTGTGTGTGAAGTTTTAAAGTTTTGTATTTTACTTATTTTATGAAATTTATTCCAAAAATGATAAGGAGCCAATTTTTTTCTCTATTTCTCTTTCTATACTTTTTGTGACTATTTAATGTGCGCATTTTTGTATGCTGTTTATTTTTTTCTAACGTCATATTTGTCATTCACGTGCGCACTATTGGTAATGACACGACGAATATTTTGCAGCTACAGCTTAATAAGTAAGTCTTTGGCGATAATGATAATCGGTACGTAGAGCGGGAGGTTAACAAGTGATATGGCGCTCGTGTTCGCTTTTTCGAATTTTTATGGATATCACAATACCACCATATTATCAGCTTCTTCTGATAAATGCAGATCGATATATTCAATTCTAAGTTTTTTCTTAATAATGCTTTTTATTCAATTATCTTTACATAATAGCGTTACGTAAAATTAATAAGAAGAAAAAGAAAACAAATATTTGAGGTACTTTTGCTGAATATTTTAACGTGCCTAAATATCATTTATATTAAAAGTAGATTAGAGTAATTATGTTTGTTCGCACGTGTTGCAAACGTAATAAAACAGATTAAATAAACAATGTTGGAAATATATATAGCTGCTTTATGATTTTTGTATAACACTTATACGAACGCACATAGCGTAATTGATTGCGAATCTTTTCTTTATTTAATAAATTATTAATTTTCTTTAATAAATAGCAATTAGTTCCCGGTGCATTATTTATATCAGTTATATCGGATTTTTCACAATAATTAATTTTTTTCTGCATTATTTATTTACAATTTAAAGAAATAAAAATTTTTCACATTGAAAATACAAATTTAATATAATAATTGAAGGATTAATCGCTTATATCTGCTTATATTCAGAGCAAAATGATCTGACTATTGAATAGTTCTATGTTACATCACTTCGATATTCGAACAAAAACGAGATTTTCTCTTGATGACCTTTCGAACTTCAACTCATGCCGTCTTGTCCGGGGATGATAAAATTTTTTGTAAAATTAATTTATGATATTTTTATTTGTGTGTGTGAAGTTTTAAAGTTTTGTATTTTACTTATTTTATGAAATTTATTCCAAAAATGATAAGGAGCCAATTTTTTTCTCTATTTCTCTTTCTATACTTTTTGTGACTATTTAATGTGCGCATTTTTGTATGCTGTTTATTTTTTTCTAACGTCATATTTGTCATTCACGTGCGCACTATTGGTAATGACACGACGAATATTTTGCAGCTACAGCTTAATAAGTAAGTCTTTGGCGATAATGATAATCGGTACGTAGAGCGGGAGGTTAACAAGTGATATGGCGCTCGTGTTCGCTTTTTCGAATTTTTATGGATATCACAATACCACCATATTATCAGCTTCTTCTGATAAATGCAGATCGATATATTCAATTCTAAGTTTTTTCTTAATAATGCTTTTTATTCAATTATCTTTACATAATAGCGTTACGTAAAATTAATAAGAAGAAAAAGAAAACAAATATTTGAGGTACTTTTGCTGAATATTTTAACGTGCCTAAATATCATTTATATTAAAAGTAGATTAGAGTAATTATGTTTGTTCGCACGTGTTGCAAACGTAATAAAACAGATTAAATAAACAATGTTGGAAATATATATAGCTGCTTTATGATTTTTGTATAACACTTATACGAACGCACATAGCGTAATTGATTGCGAATCTTTTCTTTATTTAATAAATTATTAATTTTCTTTAATAAATAGCAATTAGTTCCCGGTGCATTATTTATATCAGTTATATCGGATTTTTCACAATAATTAATTTTTTTCTGCATTATTTATTTACAATTTAAAGAAATAAAAATTTTTCACATTGAAAATACAAATTTAATATAATAATTGAAGGATTAATCGCTTATATCTGCTTATATTCAGAGCAAAATGATCTGACTATTGAATAGTTCTATGTTACATCACTTCGATATTCGAACAAAAACGAGATTTTCTCTTGATGACCTTTCGAACTTCAACTCATGCCGTCTTGTCCGGGGATGATAAATTTACGATGTACATGTGCGTTTATGGAGATATCGTGATCCTGTTCTCGAGAACGAGAAAAATTTTCGAATATCTTTCGGACCTCGTATATCACATATCAAGCAACATAAATAATAAAGGCCGGGAAGCGGTCAGAGAAGTTGGAGTCTTAATTATTAGCGATAAGTCCATGCATATTGATACGAAGAAATACGTGGCCTATCCTGTATATTTCTCGCTTAAGAATGGAAAAAATTTCTCGATTAGATGAAATAGCTTTTCGTATTTTAGGTTAAACATTTTGGTATAGAGATCAAATATTTATTTATAGATTCATAACATAAATACACAAGTACAACAAATATGTAAAAATGATAACTGTAAATAAAAGTTGGATTTATATCAGAATCATGCGATGCATTATTATGAAAAATTGTATAATTTTGACTTAGTTTTTACTATAATTATTGCGATATTGTATTGAAGTAATAAAAATATATAATATTAAACATAATTTCCAATTAATTTTTATCAAAATATAAATATAATGTATCTGTCTTAAGTATATCAAGCTGATCAGAAACATTTTTTGTTGTGGCATATTTAATACTATGTAGCGTGACTTAATATTTATGCGCAAAATAAAATATTTTTCATTTGTATGAATACTTATTGGTACACAGAAAAAAAATTTGTTCAACTAACTGAACACATTTAGTTGTTTACAGATTTGGTTAATTCAACAAATTTTATTTAATCGAATTTAACCATAGTCTGTTTAACATTGAACAGCTTATTAAGCAGATTAAGGTTAAATTCAATTAACTAATTGGTGCAAACAAGTGGTTCGAACGCATGCAAAAGTGTATAGATCATAAAGGAGAATATTTTGAAAAACAATAAAGTCATTTTCAATGACAAATTACTGTTTTTTTATTATTAGGCTCAAAATATAAATAGTGCCCCTCGTAATAAATTACTATTGTTACTCAAAATAACATGTTGTATACTAACAAACACTTTTCTTTTAACTAATAATATATCACTTAGATTTGCTTTCTCAAGCCGAAGGACATTAATATATAATATGAAATTATGAAATGATCAAAAATTTACTTACCTGCTCTTGAATTAGATTTTTTTTTCTATTGTAATACTTGTTTAATTTAAATGAAACTTAGGCAGAAGTACTTATGTTGTAAAAGAGATATTTTGCAGTAACTTTTCCATTGTTTCTTTTGTCACAAATACATAAACGGAACGCAATGCCAACTTACCTCTTGTACCAATGATCTGGTCTCCCCTAATGACAAATATACAATTCTTTGAGTTCTTTCGTATTTTCTTTAATAAAACTTGAATTATATTATTAAAAAGTATTACTAGGGCAGTCAATTTTAGTTCTATTTTTTAATTTTTTAATTAATTGAATAATGTTTTAATTAAAAAAACGTTAATTCATCATTATATTTACATGATTTTATAGTGCTTAATTGCATTATAACAGACAATGTTCATGACTTGTATAAATTCTCAGGCATTTCTGGGTTATCATTTTCGATACGTGTGCAAGTTTGTCGAGGTCGTGACAATATCGTGCTGCAAATTGGCAGCAATGCATTAAATAGAAGTGATCGTACGTGCGAGGAAATTGACTCTGTAGTATACCCGCGCGGACGAAGTACAAAGTTGCAGCATAGCGATCTAAGAAGTGTATGATTGAAGTTTAGATATCGTTTTCTTTTTTTTTTTTTAGACAAATCGTAATATATAATTATCATGACGTCAACAATCGTTTACATCCATAAGATATATTTTGCATGAAAAAATCACGTACAAGTGTAAGATCGAAGTATCAAGTTATATGACATAAGAAAAATATATGTGTGGGATATATTCTGGTATTTTTATATCGATAAGAGTTAATTGGAAGATTTTAATATATTATGTAACATTGCAATATAATTACAACGAGAAAAGTGAGAAATTCAAAAGAACTTATACGAGACATGTTTCTCATTATCTATGCATACCGTTATTTTATATCGTTTATCAGTTTAGACACCGATTACATTTTTTATCTGCCAATCAATAGTCCCTAATATAGAATTTGGATATGTAAAACATTGACTCAATTGAAATAAGTAAATTTCATTGAAATAAGTAAATTTCGTTATAAGTGAATAGAATATAGTCTGAAAATAGTTTGGGTTACGACGCATATGTGATCGCATCACTTACGTGATAAATGCGTGCATGCGAGTTCTTCTTATCATCTTATTCCTCTGTCGAGATATCTTTCTCATTCATCCCTACATTGACGTAGTTCTCCGTCTTTTTCTCATGCGAACAAACTAATCCGGCGGCCATTGCGCAGTAATTAAAATTCATGCCACAGATTCGTGATAGGAAAAACCGTACATCGACCCGTGATTTGCGCAGAGAAGTCCTTGATACGTTGTCATTTATAAATGTATCATCAGAGCGAATGGAATTCTTGGAAAATTGTTTCGAACGATATGCATTATGGGTAAAATCGAATAAGATTTATGAACAAACTTGTTTTTAAAAGTTAAATATTTTTATACTATACAAAATAAAAAATTGACAAATTTAAAATTAATTAAAATCATTCAATCACTCGAAGTATTTGCTGTGAAAAATATTTAGCATATAAAGATAATGTTTTAATAATTGATCATTGATTTATTGATTTCATGAGTTACGACAATTAATAGATATAAGACAGATAAATGGATGTAAAGTGTATCGTGTTATGCCTAACATAAGCGGTTTAATAATGGTAAAAGGAATATATTGGTTGATCTAGCTGGGGAAATGAAAGCATATGAACTAGGGTGACGGAAGGCCATCGAGCAATTTATTGCTTCGCGATTCAAATAAATGTTCTAGCGAACGTAAATTACAGCATGTAGAAGCTGAAAGAAGAAAATAGAACGTAAAAATAAGTTGATAGTTAGCCTGTAATAGGAAAAATACCGTATCGTCGCATTTCATCGCGATGATTTCATTTCATCTAACTATAACTGTATGACTGTTTAGTGTTTACGGAGAAAGTATGTTTATACTTTGTCCCTTGTAGTTTTAATCGATAAGCTTTCATCTGTTATAGCATACATATGTACATATATATACATATTTTCTTTAGATAAAATAACTTAGGATTTATGTTTAATTTAGAATGGATGATTTATTTTCTGAGATAGCTATCATTAATTTTTATAGTAGAATGAGCTATATTCTGTATCCAGCTTTATTAAACTTATATGTGCGCAGAAAAATTTTAACTTCTTCAGATCAAATTTGATGTACATTGTATGTATCAAATTTGAAGATATTATCCATCGAAATTATTTAATTCTATCGATATCATTTGAGATAAGATGTACACAATAATGTATATGTTGGAAAATAGTCAAAATTTTGAAAAAAATTAACTTTTTAATATGAATTACTTAGTAAAATACCCTTGAATTGAATTCAAATGTTATTTTAATATGATTTTATTAAAATCAGGTCCAAAGGTGTTAATATAAAATTGATATTGACACAATAGCTATACTCTTTTAATTCGTGAAATTCGTGAAAGTGTATCTATATTAGTCATAAATGCCGCAAGTAGAAAGGGCATGGATTACATAGACGTGATCAGCGCGAGCGACCCTTATCTGTGAGTTAAATAAAGCTCTGAGCAGTCGCGAGAACGGGAAGAACCGTATCGGAGCGATCGCGAAGGTTGCCCGTCCGTCCTACCAACCGGCGCGCGAAGCCGCCGAGCCGCGTTGCTCTCCTACGCGCCTCGCTCCCTCGTATCTAACGCTGACCCACTTCTTGAACCGCCGCGGAGAACTGCGGGGACCCGGGGAAAGGATGAGCCGAAACTATTCTCCGTTCTAGCGCGAGCAATCTCCGCGCCTCGTCCCGCCGTTGACGATCGTGAAGGCGCATGAGTAGTAGAGTAGTAAAAGAAGTTTACGTCCGGAAAAGTTTATATCTTTCATCCTTGTCTCAAGCTCTCCCGCAAAAAGGGCGTTATAGATTTGAGTGATCTTTATTATAAGCAAAATCTTAATACGAAGCTTAATTCGTAAAGATATTTATGATTTAATATTAAAGAAGTGATATATTATAATTTCGCGAAAAAGAAAATATCATTTTCAAACGGATTTCGTAGATGAGAGAAACTTTGAAGAACTATTCTGTAATACCTAATATTTTACGAGGGATTGCCATTTCATGCTATGGAAGGGTCAGCTTATTGTGTTTGGAATTTGTTTTACAAAGAGCGATAACAACCGTTTCAGCAAATTTTTGAAGTGATAATGATGGATCAGCGATTAAAGACGAGATTATTTGCTTTCGACGACCCTGTTAACATTTCCTAACGAAAGCTTGAACGATGTCCTTCTACGCGTTATACTTTTACAAAGCCTTTCGAGAACGATGATAGAACTGTTTGCCGATCAAACAAGACAAATAAAACCGATTCACTCATGTTCAAGGTCGATCGTATGTTTTTAAATTATACTTGTTGCTTAAAGATACATCGCTTTAACCGCTGATCTTGGCAATTTACGATTGTATTAAGAGATTTTAACGCACTTGATGTCAGTTAACGTGAATTACTTTGTTAAGAAATATTTAAAATATTTATTATTTTTATGCAATTAATAAAAATGTTATTTGTATTTAGAATATCTACGAATTTTGACATTTCTATAATAATCAATAAATATCGAAGCGCGCGCACACAATGTAAGATATATATATGTATATATGCATATATACATTATTATTAAGTGTCTATTTAATTATACAGTTTTTAATTTGTTCAGCCAATAATTACTCACACTTGTTAAAACATTCATTTTATATTAATTTTATATTAAGGGCGAGACATAAGAAAAATTCTTGCTTGTGCTAAATTACATTAATCGATTTTCGATTGAATGTCTTCACGCGAAACAAATTACTAAAAAAACGATACAATGACAAATAATCGACGCGCAGTTTGCTTAAACTAGCAATTATAAAAATTCACACAAAAATATTAGGCATCAAGACTCGCTTTGACTGAATATGGCCCTCTTCATTTATTTGTGTTCAAATTATTTTAATTTTACAAAAAACAAAGAGAGCTTTCTTAAGGATAGATGCACGTCAGTGCAATGTATCGTGACTTCATCTTGCCCGATTTACAAAACACTAGTTACCATCACGTACCTATTACTGTTCATGCGTGATAAAAGCAACAGAACACCTGACATTATTGGCACATGTGTCGGTGGCTCCTTCTTTAAGCTTGATAGTTACATTGTGTAACGTGCCTTTTCCTTTCCTGCCGACGATACGGAGTAATATTTAGCGTGATGTAATATAGGCAAAATTTTGTATGACACTCCCTTTATAACTTCAATCTTTTACCAGCTTTGTGATATATATTTGACATCCACGTTTACAGAAAATTCACAAATGAGAATATTTAATAAATCGATATTACAAAAAGAGAATTTAAACAACACGAAAACTAAGTAGTGAAAACGAGATTTTCTTTATTATATGCGTGAGCACTTATGTACAAGTTTATGTATGATGATTAGACTTCCTGTGCAATAGAAAACATTTCGTAGTTTTAAATCTCAAGCGTTAAAGGCGCTATACATAATAAAACAAAAATATGAAATGATATTATTTGCAGGAGAAAACTTCACTGTTCACCGTATGATTTTTCATTGAACCAATGCACGACCGGAAGCTCTCATTGGAGAGTCGCTGTTGCTACAAGCGGCCGCTATGAAGCATGCATTAGCATTCCCCCGAGACTTTGACGACGTAGAAGGCGTGCGGTATGCGTGTGCGTACACGCCTAGGTACACACATACGTGGTATCTATACCGTACACGTGTGGATGCATGAGAGTAGCTCGAACTGGATGTACGACGTCACTTGAACCTTGATCCCTTAGTACTGATTTCATCGCATGTATAAAACTCGTACGCGTATATAACTGCATGGAAACGGTTCTTTTATGGTCCACGAAAGTCTATCCAAATCTTTTCTGTGAAATCGTGATTTTCGAATTTTTTGTAGGAACTTCATGTTTGCGCAGTTTTTATGAAATTTACAAGCAAGCGATGTGATTTGAGCTACAAGTTCGTTTTAATTTAATGTAGTACCATTTTATTATTAACTCCGCGCAGATTCATTCTGTAACTCTTGACGCAAGTTTTGTTATCGTTATAACGTCACTGCGCAGTTTTTTTTTATTATAGTAAAAGAGCTACGCAGTGGTATTGTAACGATGATGAAATTTGCGTTAAGAATCATAGAATATGCCATAGACAGCACTATGTCTAAAATTGGAACATAGGACATGTGAAAGACATCATTAAGACGTTTTTTAGACATCACAATAGAAGACGTCTTAAACATGTCTTTAAAACATTTTATGTTAAAATTTGGACATATGCTGTCTGGGAATATATATGATATATGTAAACTAATAATTAATATATATATGTTGAAATTATATATTTTACAATTGACAAGTACAGAATTGATTATTTCTATAAATAATAAAAATAAAAACAGTTTTGTGGTTCCAACAATAAATTAAATATAAGCAAAATGCCTATAAGCTTTCGCGATTGTTGCGTAAATAGTATATTTATAAGGTGATAAGACATAATTTACAAAACAATTGGAATGTATTTACCAACGAAGTTAAGTACAAACATTTCGACTGTGTACTGAAGAAAACTCAAATCCGGAGTCGAAACGTATTATACATGTATATATGCATTTTACTTATATTTACTCTATAAATAGTATCTCTCTTTACATATATGGATAACTTTTTTGTATTATCGCGTTATAAGATTGTGGTTTTGAAGATAAATAAAATATCTCTAATGCGTGCAGTTTAATACCTAGTCGGACTTTTTTATTTTATTTAAGGGACAATACGCAGTTGAATTTAAACGACATAGATACAATCGTTCTTATACGCTGTTGAATGTACAAATCGGTGAAACTGAGAGTAAAAGGTAACGAAGCCACACCGTTTATGCGGCTCTGAGAGAGGAAGACGGGATGATCCAGGCCACTGAAAAAGGAAAGTGGCCGGCTACCGCGTCTGCCAGTGGGTAGAACTATTCCAGCGTTCATTATGCAATAATTATTATGATCGCGCCGCCGCTGCCGTCGCGTCGTCGTCGTCGTCGTTGCTCGTCGTCGTCATTATCGCGAGTCAATTGTAGACCCGCCGCGTATCGCTACTATCGTAACCCGACCTATCCTTTTGATTATAAATAATTACGCGTGGAGCTCACGAGCGAGCAAGCGCACGATTAACGCTATTGCTGCAAATCTCGGCAATAGTAATAACAGACCGGGCCACCTTCGATTTCTTTCCTCCTTTACTTCCGTGCGACCCGATCTCGGTGTCCACGCGAATCTACAATTATTCCCTGCAAATCGTTTATTGATACTTAGCGACTCCAGGATGGGAATGTGAGCCACGTGGGTATACAATGCGACAACACTTTTCAGTTGACTTTAATACTTTATGTATCTACAGATCTTTTGTTTATTCAATAAGCAAAACTCATAATGAGCTATAAATTATACGGGCTCGTATAATCAGCAAAATTATTGTTAGAAATTGAGCCCTGTTAGAAATGAATCTCCTATATAATTGTTTTTATTAGATTACATTAATCTCAGATAATTGTAATTTATATCTATATACATCCAATATATGCAGTAGAAGAAGATATTGCGGACTTTGGACTTTTAACTCGAATTTTCAAGCGACAGAAAAAATATTAAGAATGTTGAATTTAATTTTAAGGCTGATACTTTGTAAAGTGTAAAGAAAATAAATTGCTATTTATCCTTCTCCGGTTTTTATTACCTTTATAACTGTCTATTTTTTGTTATTTTTTTATTAAATAACAATTAATTTTTATAAAATAACAGACCGATCCTTCTTAGTTGATACACTAAAAAAAAAACAATTCCTAAATCTAAGTAATATTTTCTTGAATAGTACTGAGTAAACATTTCTCTGACGCGAATGAATATTTATTTAAGAAAAGAAAGTAACACTTAAATCAAATATGTTTACGTTTAGTAAATATTTTTTACAATAAGGAAATGTTTACTTATTAGTACTATTCAAGGAAATACCAACTTAAATTTTTTTTCGGTGTACAATACATAGTTCTATTCTGACGAAGCGCAGTGTAAAATTCCAAGATAATGTTACAAAGTTTATAATATTAATCGGTATTTCTCTTCGAACTGATATTGCTTTTATTTATCCGCATTATTTTAATATCACACGAACTGTGAGTGAGGAACTGTGAGTGAGGAACAATGCAACTCGATGTCCTCGCCGCGCGAATCGTCGAGTACAAGCTAATCGTATAAGACCGAGAAAATGGAACGACTGCTATTTGCTGACGAGTAGCAGGGCTAAGGAAAAAAAAGTGGCACGACCATTCTACAGGCTCGTGAACTGACGTATAGAAACAAAGCGGTGGGCCTCGTGCCATCGTCGTGACTTGACGTAAACGCTCGAGAAAGATCTGGTTCCAAGGATGAGATTCTCTCGTCCTCGCATGTGGAATCCAGGAAGGAATGGGTCTACGTCGCTTGAGACATTCAGATTTCATTAAAATATATTTTACATTCATCCGTATACGTCAATAATATTAATGACGAGATATCTAACTTTTATATCTATTTTTAGAGTCCTTGTTTCAATTTCGTTCAGGAATCATCAACATTTATCTTCTTTTTTTCTGTATCTAAATTTTTCAAACGTATTTTTTTTATTCATTAATATTAACGATATTTTTATAACATTTATTTATATATACAAGTTTATGTTATTTATTATATCTTGACTATGATATAAAATAAAATTTTATATTTAGTATTTTTTTTGAATGATAAATTGTTTCTATAATCTATAAGATTTTACGCTTCTTTTTCAAATGACACGAAGAAAGATGATATCTTGTCATTCGTTGATCGACAGTTCGATGAACCATGAAAGAATATTCGATTGTCGCTTTTGAATAGAAAACTGTTGACTGGACGAGATTATTAAGCTTTTTTGATTTATAATCAAATTGAATGTCGAAAGTTAAGATACAAAGCGATTTTTTTTTAATTTTCTACTAATATGTTTCGTTTAAAATATCTTAGTTGTGTATAAAAAGACATATTAGTTATATGTATAAAAAAAAGAAAATTCCGACTATACGTTATCATGCACAAAAATTCGTAATGATAATATAAAGTAATATTATCGATCGATTCGTTTATAAAATCTAGAATTAATTTCATGAAAAGTGCTAGTTACTATGCGCAATCGGTACTCTCGGTATTTTCATAAACTAGTGCGGCACAGTGAATGCAATTTGCTCCTTGTCATTAGGTAAAGTGCCATGCGGTGCAAACGGCAGCGTACGATTAGTCTGTATATAAAAAATAGAAAATTCTCTTCGATTTCCTGTTCTGTTTGTACATTTTTATTTCATGATTTAGAAATACAGAAAGGTAATATTACGTATAGAAAATATTCGTTCAAACATTTTTAGTAATGACGGATATGTATAATAGAGAGAGTAGGTATGACTCTTCAGACGTTTCAGCATCTCTCTAAAAATAATCTGAAAAAAGACACAAATCATATCAGTGTTTATACGTCAAATTTCACATTCTTTTTTTCGAAATGTAAAATCTCGTAATGCGAGCGAAGGAAAAGGTGAAAGGATGACACAAACACTCCGAAATATGCAGTACAGAGTTTAATTGAAATAACGTCAGCGACAGCGAGCCGATTACGTGAGTCGTGACTTTGCGAAAGTAGGAACACGGCAGGTCGTTGCGGTACAATTGCTTTAATTCTCTAATTAATTAAAGTGCTTGCGCGGCGGTGACTGAGCCGCACATATTCATGCATACATCCGGCATCGCCTCATATCAACATTTGCATAGAGTTGGGTACTTCAAATTCTCATTTTACATTACGGATTTTAGCTTTTCTCCGCCACTTTGGAATTATACATTCAATTTAATCGTGATTAATTCATAACACTTATGCAATAAGTCGATTGATTTCTCCGAACTGTAGACATTTTTCTTCTTTTAATTAAATAATTGTATGCTCTTTCAACACATTATATTTCACGGTTTGCCGCGGTTTTATATTATTTAAATTCTATATAATTTGCATAAAATTATAAATTTTGCTTTCTCTGCATATACGACTACTAACACTCAGAGAAAGGTTTCTTCAATTCAAAGAAATATTTCTTTGTTATACGGTTAAAGAAAAAAAATTCTTTGATTTGAACGTCATTTCTTTGATTTGAACATAATTTCTTTAAATTAAATAAATTTTTTTATTTGATTTCAAAAAATAATGTTTAAATCAAAGAGAAATGACATTCAAATCAAAGAAATTTGTTCTTTAATCGCGTATAATAAAGAAACATTTCTTTAAATCAAAGAAACCTTTCTCTGGGTGAAGGATACAAATTATAGCGAGTAGTAAAGTAATGTTCCTTTTTTTTGCGAAATTTTATAGAATTTTTCTATATTGTAATGTAATTTATTTTAAAAAGATTGATAAAATTCAACGTACGCCCTCTTTTTAAAGAAAACAATGTTGTGATCTATAAAACATGTTAGAAGAGAAATAATGAAGTACAAAAAATTTCTCTCTTTCTCTTTCTTTCCTTTTGCTGTCTCTCTTAGCGAAGCTCGTGTTACGCACGATCGTTATCGTCGTAAATTACGCATTTGCGACGCGTATAACTAAACGACATTGAACCACGACTTGTGTCTTAGCGACCCCACTTTTACTGACCCCATCTCATCAATGATTTCGCAGTATCCATAGCGAAAATACGTTAGTTCGTCTTCACACAGTCACCTGTAATTTATAACGCGATTCATGCGCGTACGTACGTGTGCGTAAGATACGTACGAGATAATGATTACTTTATAACTAACATATTAGTTTGTGATAAGATAGTCAAGTAGTGAAAGTCTTTGTAAAAGGCCAAAGAGTTATATTTTTCGATTGACAAAAAGATTCGAATGAATAGTTTATTTAATGCTAGTTGCGCCTAAAAACTTGTTATCTATTTTCATTTGCAGCGAAATAATGTTAGGATAGACATATTTAAATATCTTTATTTTTATGTGTTCATAAAATATTAGATGTATATGTATGAGAAATTCGTTCAGCATATGTTTCAGATGTATAGTCGGTAATTAACAATCTACACTCATAAAGATAGAAATATTTACTTATACACGATATAATTATTGGTTACGGTGTAAGGATTAATTATACGAAAGCGATATTTAAGCCAACTTAATAAATAAAGTCGAATGTTTGTTTTCATTCGCTAGTTAAAACGCTGCCGTCCGACGAACGCGCATTCTGCAGCTGCAAAAGCAACTATGGGCGTATCTAGGATTTTTTCACAGGGATTTTTATCGATTCTGTAATCACATAAACTTAATTTTTTGCGTTAATAAATAGTTTTTTTTGGATATTTTAAAAGTTAGAATATTTTCTTCTCGTTCCTGAATAGGGAAAATATTATATATTATTATTACTGCGATAGTTTAGAGTTTGCATTTTAAAACCGAAAAATCATTTCGACACGCAATTTAAAGGACTGCATACATTGTAGGTATATAAATTCACACAGAATTATACAAGCACTTTAGCTAAACTGTTAAAAGACATTTATTTCTAATAAAATACTGTTATTTAGTAAAAATATCTATATATCATTATTGAACACAAAATTAAAATATGTTTTACAGATACATATTCATGATAAATATTTTATTAAAACAAAAAAAATAATTTTTTTATAAATAAGAAAACGTTACGTTAAAAAATAAAAGTATTCTAAAAAAAAACAAAATTTACTATATAATTCTAGAATTATAATGGACGCTTAAATTGGGAAAACATCGCTTAAAACCATAAATTTTTTTCATGATGTAAATTTCGTTTTATTAATTCAATACATTTAAAAACTGGACATGTAATGCGCGCGCGTCCGGTTTGATTTGTCAACCAGACACCGAATAAGGCTGCTGAAAAGTTTTTTCAGTGAAAACCTAATATAGTCTCGATTAAAATCTGGGTAGTTGGCAACCCTATACAAAATATCGTCGTAATTGTCGAGACGTTCGAATGATAAATAGATGCAGTATGTTATGAAACGTGTGAGAAAAGCGCGTGTAAAGTAACGCGGTATACGTAGTGCCAGAGAAAGGTACTCCAAGAATGCGATTAACATTTGGGATGACCGTGTGCGTGGAGACCGTATTATACGAGTAGCGTCATACATAATTGAACCATGACCTGCACGAGCGACCCTTCTCTCTCGCTTCCTGTATACGGAGTGCATCAGCTGATCGCGAGATTTAGCTTGTTTGTGATTTAATCGTATTCATTATCAGAAGTTTTTTACAGCTGATAGTTTCTTGTATAAAATATGGAAAATTGTATAGAAATATTTTTACAGAATAATGTAATAATATGTCAAAATAAACAATATCAAGTCATCAAAATGTTCTAAGAAAACAAATAAGCCTGACCTTTTTAGTTGAATCTCTTGCACAGTTCATTTTTTCCTTTTCTCATTAAGCAAAAACAAAGAAAAAATGAGAAAAAAAATTCTTTTTTCTCCAACGTGGAAAAAAAGGAAGAAAAATGAACCACGCAAGGAAAACTGAAAAAAATCTTAGATCTATTGATAAACGGCATAAGAGAATTGATTAATGGCGAGTAAATAGGTTTGCCTCCGCTATGCGGTGTGTCTAGTCTGCCCCGTGAATGTCCGTATATCTCTCCAAAACAAACTGGTGCTCGACCGACGAAAGGAAACTGAAAATAGGTAATCATGAGCTCGTATTTCACGTATGGTGCGACCAATAAAATTTTCACACACGAGGCGACGAATGCAGCATACTCGTTGCACCGTCAGCGCGGCTCGGCTCGGCTCGGCTCGGCGCGGCGTGGCACGGCGCGGCGCGGCGCGATCGCGTGTGTATACGCGAAAGTTCTGTCGAAACGGCGCCTTAGTCATCGTCCTTTTCCGGAGGATATAGGTATATATTCGATAATACTAATCCGCGCTCTCTCGTGTACCCGCGGCTTTTGCTTTCTTGCAGCGCAGTGACCTGATTCCTTGCGTGCAACAGTAAGAGCGTTTCTAGAGGCAGGAGGAGAAGGAGGAGGAAAAGGAGGGAGATGAAAAGAGAGAGTGGCGCGTAGAGAGACAGATAGAGAAAGAGGTAGAACAGAGAGAAGAACGGAGAGAGAACGCTCGCGCGCCTCGTGACACGTAATACCCGTCACAGTAATAGCGGTACGATATTATAGCACCGCTAATGTCATTCATTTGTGATTTAATGAGAGGAGTCGAGAGACCGCGGCCGTTCGACTGTGAGAGGACGCCGACTGCTCACCGACGACAGTCGTATTGAGGAGGACAGTGCGCGGTGTACTTTTGGATTTCTCGATCGGATCGAGAAAATGCGTGTCTCTCGAATAGAACGAAACGATTCGTCTCATTTGAACGGCCAACGCAGTGGGCCAAAACAATTTAGGTAGACCGAAGTAGTAATTTTTTTGTTTTTATGTAAAAATAAATATTTGCATGGAAAGAAAGATTTTGTTGAAGCATCTAAAAAGTTAGATAAAGATATAGATCTAAAAATAATTTTGTTGGATCATTAAAATAATTATATAGGAAACTCAAGCATGACGAGTAATACTATAAAAAGTCTTACATTCTAGCAGACTTGAGTATCCTGCATAATTATTTTGATTTAGTCAAAATTATTTTCAGATCTAACTTTTAGATTCTTTTTCGAATCCGTTCTTTGTGTGTGTGTTTCAAAATAGAAAGTGCATACGTAGAATGCATAATCAGTTTGATTTGAAATATATACGATAAATGTATAAATATATTTGTATGTATACAAATATGTTTATGTATTTATCGTACAATATAAAATAAGTAAGATAACAATTAAAAACGAGCAATAATAGATATTATAAAATAAGATTAACATATTAAATTTATTCACTGAAAAACATGAAAATAATAAATATAATTTTGCTATTTTTATGTTTTCTCAGAGAATATAAATCTGATTTATTAAATCTTTCTTATTTTGCTTAGCAAATTTACGAACTTTACTATTATTTATCTCATATTTTCTTTGTCTATTTTCATATATAAAGTTTTCACAAAGTAATTATACAAAGTCAAGGAGATAAGATACACTAGAAAGCTGCAAAATGACAAAGAATTATGTGTATCATAAAAAATAAATACAATATACAAGAATGATGTGAAGAACTGAAAATCTAATTTAGAGTACATTGATGTTAGATTTCGCAAGACAATATCTTGTAATTGCATACACGTCTAAAAAAAATAAAACTACATATAGATACGTTTAATATTTAATTTACAAAGTTTTATTTATCAAATGAAAAAAAGTTTAATTATTTGTTATTCTCAATTATGAATTTACATTTAATTTTTTTCGTTTTAGAATACACTAAAGAAAAACTTCATTCCTCTCTTCCTTAAAAATATAACATTTCTTTTTTGTGCTCTTTTTTATATTCAGTTGAATGTGCTGCGTATTTAAATGTTAATGAAAGTACAGTCCGTTGCCAAGTCCGAGTCAAGTTAAATCATGTAATTTTATAATCTTAAATAATTAAATATATATAATAATAATTATATAATCTTAAATAATTAATTATAGAAGTTTTTCATATTATAAACATGAATGAAACATATTTATCATTTTTCTTTCCACGTCTAATCCAAATATTAGTTTCTTATGATATAAATATGTGATATTTTTTTTTAAATCGTTATCAAAATATTCGTGAAAAACAAAAAAAAATTGTCAGTATCTTTAAAAACATTATATCTATGAAACGGGTACTTTACGGATAGCTAATTTTAAATAATAAGACTTACAAATTACCAACGAACAACGTGCAGTTAAAATTACGGCAGTATATTTTTCATAGGTATCCATAAATTTTACATTCTAGAAATTTAGTAATAAAAAATCGGCAATATTAGTGAACTAAGGACGAGTCATCATCATTAGTTCAATCGCGACTAATATCTCTGCCTTATGTAGGTTATCTTGGTTATGTTAGTTACGCTTGACTCTTAGAATTTAGGTTGGCCATATGGTGTATGGAATCGTCGCGTTTCTTTCTTAGCTGGTTATTAATATCGCGCTGTCTCGTTCGTGCGAGTCGTTCCGATCGAACTATTCACTCGTTATGTACGACGTTTCTTCAAAATGCATGCTTATTATATATCATATATTTTTATCAAATGGCATATCTTAATGGCCTTTGAAATATTCCACTGATAAACAGATACCTTTTTTTTTCTTTCATAAAATATTTGATACAAGAATGAGAGGTTTATAAGTTTTGCTTTAAAGTAAAAAAGTGGAGATTTAGGTACAAATTTTTCAAGTTAACTAAGAAAGTACATAAATTTTTTTTTAAATATTAACCAGAGTAACGAATTATATTAATCTGATCATAAAAGCATATATCTAAAACTCGTGTTAGAAATTGTGAATTTGTTGTATTTTCGTAATGAGTCGTTCCTATTTTGTGTTTTACATCGGTGCGTTCCCACGCGTGCGGATCGAAATTTTACAGTGATGACATGCCGAATGATCGTACCTCATCAATTCATAGAGAGCTACACATACAAGCCACACTAGATTTATGCGGCGTTAACTAGGTACTGCGTGGCATAATCCACTCATGAGAACACTCTCGTTAACCTTTTTATACCGCTACAGCGATTTGCGTATCTTCGGAATGTTCTCGTACTGATTATCTATATTGCGTAGCACCTATAATTGTAGTCTGCTTAATTAAGTTTAATTAAGGACATTGATTTTCTCATCTCTTAGCGCACTTATTTAATATACGCAGATCCGCTCAAAATTAAATATAATTTCAAAAATATCTATAAAAAACAAGCGTTACAATATAAATAAAATAATAAATATAATGAAACTAGAACTTCAAAATATTGAAAGTATAAGTAAATAAAAAAATAAGTAAAATATTACATTCAAAATTGTGTTGAAATTTAAGGACAGGTACGATTTATACAATGTGTGTAAAAAAATATATATAAGCTATATTTTGTTGTGAATTATAATTTATTCAAAATAGCTCCTTACACTATTTTTTTTAACATTTTAATGCACACACATATGCAATCTCGTTTCTAAGGAAGTGAAACGCAATCTTGTAATTAAAAAAAATTAGTTTCCTTAGTACTTTGATCCTTATCTCTTTGATTGCGGCGAGCGTGTATGCGTGTCACACAAGACCAGATTATGACGCATTGCGTGTAGCGAGCATAAGATACGAACGCGGAAGTGGCCTTCATTGATTTTTAGGCAGTGCCCATACCATTTTACCGTTGTTCCGAAGAGTAAACGACCGTATAAAGACACTGATGCGTGGCCTTTAGAGTAGCTGCGGCGGTCCATCGAGAGCGAGTGGGTGATGCGTTTGGAAGCGGCCGCGACGAAAATAAATCCTCTGACTTCCTCGCGTAAACGCACATCGTGCGTGCACGCTTGTTGTCACGCGCGTATCCATTCGTAGGACGAGAATAATCGGCTGCACGTTCGAATTTTGTGCACGCGATCGACCGATCTGATCCTCATTTCTCTTCACGTATAGGAAGTGAATGCGTCATTATTCATGCATATACATAACTCACTATAAATATGCGCTTATGACGAATCTTGTTCTCTTCATCCGGATATTATGCGACGCAAATATATATTGTGCATTTTCATTTCGAATTCTTTTCAATCTGGTATTTTATTCTTAAAATTGATAGAAAATAGCCTTAAATCGTCTAAACGAAATCCATAGGAGAGTAATAAACATTATCAGATCTCAAAATAATGAATTTTTACATTTACATTAATCTACACAAATCTGAGTGTCGTATAAACTTGCTCTTGTTTTGTGTTATTTTTCTTATGTAAATTTTACTTATTTTATTAATGTTTGTTTTTCCTTGAAAACTATTCTTCTTCTTGTTTTAGCTATCCGAATAAGCAAACTTCGAATATTTTTCTTAAAAATACATGCGCTCTTCTGCGCTCTTTCTCTTTATAATATTTTTATCTAGAAAATATTACACACGTTTGTTAGAGAGAAACACTAACAAAAATGAAATCAAGTTTTCGACTTATCATTCTCTGTGTATCGCGTTACTTTTAAATTTTCATAATTAATCGTTTAATCTATCAGGAATTAGAACGTAACACGAAAGCGAATAATGGAGGGTTTTTTATTGTCTCTCGAATTTGGGTTTGTTTCACAGCAGGTGGAAAAGAGAAAGAGGGGGAGGGAGAGAGAGAGAGACGCTTTAAAGCGCGTCCCTGATGCGTCGTACGCGTCTAATATAGCGATGCAGGCGTGGAATATAGGTCGCACGCTAGAACGCTCTTTTATATATCTTGCCAGTCCGACACTCGAAGATCGTGGCGAGGATATACGTGTACCCACGCGCAGATACTCACATAGAAGCATACGCATTATGCGTTCCGAGTTCGACACTAATGTTTTATTGTGTCAGTCAAATTAGAATAACAGTATTCAGTTATCGTGGAAAAATGCATTCATATATAAAGAAAATATATCCTGAAGAGGAGAACCGACAAAGAAGATTCGTATCATATTGAATGAGTACATTGCAATGATTATAAGAGCAATTGTATATGAATTCAATTTATGTATCTAGGAATTCAAATAGATTCTACATTTAATTTTTTGTAGCGATTTAATAATTTTATACAATTTTCTTATTTTTGTAAATAATAGTAATAATTGCTCATTCGCTATTATTCTCCGATTAAGAAAAAAAAAACGAGACACGTCATCAAACCACATTGCAAACACAAACAAAACATATCTACATTGAATTTAACTTATCCATTGACTTAATCTTTATTTATTTACTTTTATTAATCTATTTGTTTTGTAGTTATATACAATCTAATTTTTGATTAAGATTACAATAATAAATTAAAAAATTATCAAAAATTTACTTTGAAAATCTAATTAAAATCTATTTTCACATCTAGATGCTAGGCTCCAGAAATTTTGAAAGTTTCTAGGATTTCGAACACGTACATTTATAGCTGTAGTTATCGTCTAAACAATACCGATCGGAATGTACGATTTACGTGTACTTAAAAGATCGTTGGAGACTATCGATCGACAACGATCGATTCACGGGATATAAGGCGGTCTTTCTTGTCTCTCGCTGATTTTCATTCCCGCAGAGTTCCGCACGTACGACTACGAGCCGTTACGGCCGGCATAACAATGCATGACGTAACTCTGGGGTCGAATCCTCCTTACCTCCTCCGTGCAACGATGTTACAGGAAAGTGAAACTCTCGCAAACCAGGTCACACCCACATCGTGTTCGTGGCGCTGAGTCGCGCCGATCGACGGCGAACCCTTTTTAACTCCGGGTTAGATGCTTTTCCATCCAGCTCGTGAAATTAAGCAGCAATCGAGAAAGATAAAAAGAATTTGGTATACGCGAGCATTAATTAGCACTTAATTAAGCTTTTGATTGATAAAATTAGTTGGATTGAAAAAAAGATAAATGACATTTTTTAAATTTTCAACATTTCATTACTATAATATTATATATATAATATTAATATTATATAATACTATAATATTATATAATATTAATATCTATCATAATTACATTCTTTCCTATATTTTTCTCCATTATAATATCTATTTTTATAATGCATATTCAAGAAATTATTAATAGTGTGCTCTACACGTTGTTTTGTTTGAATACGACGATCAAGTAAGACATTATTTGAAATTTCAATTTTACTTAATATTTTATTTTAAAACATTGTTGGACAATGTGTTAATACTAGTTTGTAAATATGTGTTTGAAAACAACAGACCAGAGGCGCCAGAAAGATCTATAAATCTAAGCATTTATTATGCTTCCAGGTAGAGTTACGATTGTACATATTTCTACGAAACTACAGACCACGAAATTTAATATTCTCTATGGTTTAACTAATTTCAAATTTTTTCTCTGCCGCTTTTACGAAAATTTAACATTCATAATATGTATAATAATAATTAATACGATTTTTTATCTTTTCTTACATACACAGGTTCTTCGGACCTGACATTTCGACAATTTGATTAAATGACGACTTTGTCTCTTTTATTATTTCTCAAGTCTTTTTATTTGAAAAAAAACCTCAAAAGTATTATTTTTTTTTTTAGTTTTATAATTTTTTAGTATCACATTAGATTTATGTTAAATCACATTTTTTATATATGTATCTTAACAGTTGATAGTAAACGACGTTTGATTATTTGGGGATTATATTAATAACTGGATAATAGATCAGACATGCTGTCACAAACGTTGGCAATTATGATGATACGATGCGACGCGACTAATTCGGTGACCATTTCCGGTACACACGAACGATCATCTCGCAAATCTGGCTCGGGATGCGAGCGCACTGACTCAATGTCACCGGCTTTATTAGCGTCGAAGTTTCGCTAAGTTTGGCGGATGCGCGAGAGGTTTTAGCGGATCAAGTGCGAGTTCATTTTCGCGCTGCACACAACAGCTACACGATGCCGCTCGTGGAAAGCAAGTTTGTGAGCACGAGCGGTTTCGTTGTGTGCGTGCAAAAAGAGAGAATCGGGCGCGGGCGCGCGTGGGTGCGGGGCGGTCTTGGCAGAGTTGGCCCTAACCCATATAACGTCGCAGCCAGAATAGAGACCAGGCAATCGAGCGAATAGAAGGATAGGAACGCAGGTAACTCTATAAACATGGCCGGGAAAATGGAGTATCGAGTTGCTGGCGGCGCGCCTTTACTGGGCCACTTTTTTCAGTCCTCACGTTCGAGGATATTGATGAAAAATAGCGTATACAGAAATATTTGTAAATTTTTTCCTTTTTTCACGGTGACTTTGAAGTGACCGGTTCTTGAGCTAAATTTTAAATGCACTTATACGGTTCTACAAGTAATTAATTTGTATCTTAATAGGCATCCGGTTTAAAAAATAGTTTTAAAAAAATGTTTATCTTAATTTAGCCACAAGTTCACTACTTATAAGTATTTTATTACGAGTGCTAATTCTACATATCTTTATTTCCAATCGTGACGGAATTCTGCACGCTATTTTCTTCAAAATATAACGTCTGTAAGAGATAAACTGAGATGACACTCATACTTAATGGACATACTATGGACGGAAGCGAAAGATAATGTTAACGTGAATTAGTAACTATTGCCTCTCTCATAATTCGAACTGGCGCTACGCCATGATCACTGAAGTTAGAACAAAGAGCTAGCTGATAATAGGAGTGCAGCTAAGAACATCCGACACAACTAGAATCTTCTATATGTATGTATTACGTTGCTGCTAACATGTATATTTTATTACAAGTAGATAAATTTATAGATACAAGTAGATACACAAACATATGTCAAAGAATGTGATTGGAGTAATAGATTTTTTCAATTAATTATTATAATTACATTTATACACATAGTATATAATATTATATATAGTGATATATAGTAATACATAGTATATAGTAAATAGATACATATAAACGTTATGTAATAGAATAAGATAAGAAAGTAAAAATTAAATAAGATTTATGTTAACGATTTACAACTAATTTAATAACGAGAGAGATTGATAAATTAGACAAAATACCAATGAACATGAAAAAATGATATAATAATGATCACATTGGAGAATATGGATGGAAAAATCTTGCTGCGTCAGCATGAGGAATTAAGCGAAGTCGATAATAGCTGATAAAACGCTGATAATAAATATTAGTGGCAGATATTATATCACATACGTAAGAAATCCTGTTCTTCTCATATTTTGTTTCAGATGTTTCAGATAAAGAGAAGATTAGTAAACAAACAATCGTGTATTATTCGATAAATAAAATTTACATTAAACTTGATAAATAATTTGGATTTTGATGGATTTGATAGATTTTTTATTGAAAAATAAAACACATAAATGAATATCTTCCTCTTTCTTTGATGATTCGTGAATTTTGACATTTCCTTAATAAATTTCATTGGATACAAAGTTGTGATTTATTAGTTAGCAGGATTAAAACGCTTTGGTGATGCTGCTCGTGTCAGTAGATATAATTCGAAAAGTGGCTGTATCGTGCAAAAATACTGGCATAGCTCGCATCTAAAACTGGAATCGTCGGCGACACGTGCACGTAGACATCTCGGCGTCAAAACTTGGCGCATTATGTTAGAAATTTAACGTGACAACAAAGCAAGCGTTACTATAAAAATATTGTTGAGTATCGGGAAATGTTATAGGTGAAGCATATTTAATCCATTTGACATTACGTTCATAAATACACGATAACACAGTGCTA
Organism: Mycetomoellerius zeteki; assembly: GCF_001594055.1. NCBI lineage: Eukaryota > Metazoa > Arthropoda > Insecta > Hymenoptera > Formicidae > Mycetomoellerius > Mycetomoellerius zeteki. Next base: position 3,873,350 of record NW_017256436.1, read on the forward strand.
TCTGCCATATATGTCTATAAATAGTGTATTCAATTTTAAATTATAATTTAAATCACACGCTCAAAGAATGAAGCATACGTAAAAGCTGTGTCACGTTGTTCTGGAATGTGTATGATTTTGAATGAACTGTCAGCCAACGTACGAAATAACAGACACGAATAAAATTCATAAAAGCATGGAATATAACGCATTCTAAATGTTTTTACTAGAGAAAAATTATATTTGGAAATTTATAAAAGATTGGAGACATAAATAAGGCCTTTGAAATAGAGCAAGAATACATTGAGAACGAATCATATTCCCAGCGAAGAATATTGATAATGGTAGAAAATGCTGACAGAGTTGATGCACTTATTCACTTATGTGCATCGTGATCAGCGCATTATATATTTTTTATGTCAATATTGATATATATATGAAATTCTCATCTAAAACCAACTATAACATCGGAAAATGTGTATGTATATTAGATTCCACGGATGCTAACTAGTATAAACTAGATTGAAACTAGATTGAAGTGAATTATTAATCTACATCCATCATCTTCGGACTTTAAACTATATGTTGACAGAGTTTTTAGGAGGAAACATTTATTTAAGAAAGTCATCGAAGCTATTAAAAAATGTAAATATAGTTAAGAGATAGCTTTTTTCCAAAAACTATCGGATCGATGGCGCCGATTAATTGCAAAGAAGCTAAACTACATTGAAAAATGATGTGATCCATATAGACAATTTTTTTTCCTTTTAATTTTTTTTATAATTATAATTTGAATATCTCTTATTTCGCACATTAAGTATTTCTTTTGAAATGATAGCTCACAAAATTAATGCTATGCAAGCTATTTTAATGATTGTAATAAAAAGATTATTACATAATATTGAAAGATTTATCTATCTGTCTTATTAATCGGTTAAGTGGTATTGTAGCATATATGCACAAAAAGAATCCGTGCCAAAAGTGGTATTGTAGCATATATGCACATCTTGAATAACTTCTATATTATTCAACGAATTTGCTTGAAATTTGGTATACTATTGTTTTTTGGGCTTCTGAACTCGATTTTGGCGTCAAATTTGTAAAATTTGATGGCGAACACAACATGGCGACTAATACGTTGAATGAAAATGGCGATTTTTGTATATATATTGCAATTACGTTTTACCCCCGCAGTTTATATACGAAATGAAATCAGCGACCCAAAAAACCCCCAGGGCCAAATTTTGGTATATTTTAGTTCACAATTGACGCCTACCACTTTTGGCACGGAATGTTTTAAAAAGCCTACCACTTAACCGGTTAATCAAACACGTATCTGTGATTAAAATATATACATATTCGTAGTATTGAAAAAGTAACTTATGACTGCCGATTTAGTGCAGGTCTGTAGGGGGATTAGATTACTCAGAGAATTGTGACTAGATACAGATATACATTAAGTATTCTTGCCGGACAAAGATTAAATTAATTCCATTAGATGCGTGTCTAATGTAATTCATAGAAGAATGCTATTACAGCAGTGTTCATTTATTACAGTCGCGTTACACAAATGATCATTCTCACCATTGCCATAAATTTAAAAATTGTCTCAAAATTCTAAAAAATTAATTAGGTAATAGTTTATGTGTTGAGATATCAGAGTTTTTCAAATAAATCAATGTATGTGTTTCCTCTTAAATATATCAAATCTCTGAAAATATGCTTCACTATTAATATATTTTATCTTTCGATGATTTAGTGTATTAATGAGTAAGATTTAAATCTGCACACTTCTCTTGATGAGATTAAATTGACAGAATGATTCTCGATTTCAGAACGATTGCGGTTCGGTTTATGAAAATTAAAGATATGATGCAAGTTGATTGATTTCAGCAAAAAATGACATGAATTTGATTTTATTAATAACTAAAATATTTGATTTCAATCAAAGAAGAAGGCTTTGTAAGGCCGCTTTATAAGCTTTTTTTTCGGCTCTGTTTGAATTTTATTTTAAACTAGGTATTAGAAACGTTTTATTGTCATAAGAATTATTGAAATCAGATGATTATAGCATTTGAACGTATTTGATATCTGTTATTCTATAATTAGTCCCATTTTGACTATCAACATTCTTATTTCATCTACATTCTTCTTACATATCTTTATGTATGTTTCAGGTAGAAAAAAGGTTGAAGTTGCTTGTGTATATGCTGTATGAATTTAGCTGTAACTATGGGAGTGTGTATGTTCAATCATCATGGTCAATATTTTATGCATACGCTTTAATTATTGTATTGCAAAATAATGCAGTAACTATGAGTTTTAGCATTTTTTCCGAAAGAAATTGTAACAATTGATTCATTTTGAAAATTATTGCGTAAATTGTAAATTATTACTATGTATTTGAAATTTATCAACATTCAGTTTGTCAGGGAAAAAGTTACATTTTCACTACAAAATGAATTAACAAATGAACTAATAGAAAATGAATAATATAGATTATCGCTCATTAATCAATATATCCCCAGTTTTCACAGTAGCACAATACAAGGTGAACAACACTACCGGAGTTCTTTCACTGTTTATATAGGTGCGTTCGCTTTGGCATTCATGCGCTGTAAGCTTCATACAGAACGTGAACCAAAACTGAACGCAGCTTATGTATTGACGAATTGACTTCAAAATAGTATTAATCTTCCGCCAGCGGACGCAGGGTCTCGTGAGATCAGCGAGTTAGAGTTGTTTACTTTTTTCAATCCTTTCAACTGTGACGAAAAAATGAATAAATGGATATTTGTTTCTATGATAAATATGTATTTTTATTTCTCTTTCTACATATTTTATACATATTATAATAAAAAATTGTTTTTCAAACGTTTTAAAACAATTTCATTCTTGGATCATTTTTGACTCTGCGTCCGCTATGCGTGTGAGTATCACGACGTCCGAGGGTTAAGCATGTATAATCTGATGTCATTGATTACGTTTACACCATGTATTTAGGCCGTCTATACTTCAATTCGATTTTCAGTTATTTAGGCTCCTAGGTGTTAACAGTTAGTAGATGATTTATAATTTCAATAATTCTTACAATAATAAAACATTTCTGAGTTCAAAATGAAATTTAAAATTAATAAATACATAAACAAAGGCAAAGTAAGAGTCAATATTTAAATAAAAGTAACGTTTAGTATTGTAAATGTAAAACATATATATATAATAATTTCCTAGAATTTCAACGTAAGTTCGAATATAACAAGATATATATATATAAAATTACTTAGAAAATATGATAACAAGATATATATATAAATTTACTTAGAAAATATGATAACATGTTTCGGCTATTAGATTGAGCCCTCTTCAGATATAAGTGTCTTACAATAGTCAGTACAAGTGCCTGCATATTCATTATAATAAACCTTAAATGAGTCTTTATCCAGAAACCGACATTGCTCACAAACTTTCTAAGTAATTTTATATATATATATATATCTTGTTATATTCGAACTTACGTTGAAATTCTAGGAAATTATATATATGTTTTACATTTACAATACTAAACGTTAATTTTATTTGAATATTGACTCTTACTTTGCCTTTGTTTATGTTGCCTTATGTATTTATTAATTTTATATGAAGAGTCCTTTTACCTATTTTTTAAATGAAATTTAAACAAAGCCGAAAATCGGCCTTATGGAGCCTCCTCTTTTCTATTGATTGTCAAATAATGTATTTCTTATGAAAAATATTTTTCTTTGCGTTACTATTCACTATTTTCGACTTTTAAGTTGTTCGACGTTTTAAGATCGCGCAGTGCATCGTCTTGAGAATATACATGTACTCTTGCATCAATG